>NW_017728907.1:52665486-52686223 GCF_001723895.1 Crocodylus porosus
AATGGGGCCTTGCAGCCAGCAGGTCAACCCCAGGTAAGCGAATGGGGCCTTGCAGCCACCAGGACAACCCTGGGCAGGGAATGGGGCCTGGCAGAGGTCCCCCATGGTCCCCTCCCCACTCCTCCAGCCCTCCTCCACCCCCTACTTACTGGCACTGAGTCTGGATCCAGCTCCCTGCAGCGATGAGCAGGGGCTGACCGAATCTCTGAAGCTCTCCAAATCTATTTGAAGCTATGAAACTATAATTTGGAGAACTTTGAAACAATTCAGCCCTTTTTATTGGTTTCCCAATTCGATTCAGATTCAGAGATTTGGCCGCTGAATTGGGCCGAATCTCCTCTGAATCAAAGCAGCACCCAAAGCTTTGTACAGCCCTAATGGTTAGATGTTATACAAATTAGACTCTGCTGAAGTTAAACAAACTACTTTCATCGCCACGAAGAGTTCTAGCCTAATTATTTGCTCCCCCTAGCAAAAGTCAGATTGTATATTTGAGGCTAGAAGCTTTAAACATTGTGGACCCAACTCTTGGAAAGAGAGTTGCAACAGATAAGACTGCAAAAAGTGACGATGAAGATTCAAAACCAACACAAATAAGTGACTGAAGAAAATTCCATATAAATACAAGGTTTTGCCCTGAAACGTAGAAAAGCAGGGCTGGAAAGGAACTCAGGAGGCCTTCCAGTCCAGTCCCCTGCTCGAGGCAGGATCATCCCTGAAGGTAATGATTACATCATTACTATGAAAAACACCTAGAAAATATGCTTATTTAATGACAAACTTTAAAGTATGAAGAGGGAATTATTTTGTTTTCTGTGCCTCACTATTGGGGGGGAGGGGAAGTGAGGCTGGAATTCAGACCGCTCTTTTGGGATCGAATTTAACACTTACTAACTAAAGCAAGTTTTTACCCAACCACCACCCCAAGTCTCTCCCCAGCTACCTCATTAGATTTAATGTGACTCAAGGAATTAAACATATTGCACACTGGTGGGTATTACAGTACATTTTCTTTAAAACTTAATGTTTTGAAAATGTTAATTTATTAGGAATTTTCTTTATTCCTTAATCTGCTAAAAAGTGGCACCATGTCAAAAGACTTTATACACCATTTCATTAATTTTCATACGCCTGCTGAGAACTTGCCTATTTCGGCACCAATGTTCAGACACTAATGGTCAACCCCTCACTAGTAGGGGGTTCAGAAATGTTTACAGAAGTATCAAATGACTGGTTAATGTTAAACATAAGTGAATATTAAATAGCTGTAGCTCATATTAAAACATTTCCCAGAAAAAGGATCTTTAGTTTGATACAACTACTTGAAATGATGCCTGCATTAAGACTTGACACATGACTGTCAGAATGACTAAACGTAAGCCTCGGTGCTGTATGTGTGTCAAGTCAACTCAATATTTTATAATAATCTAAACATATCCCTCAACTTTCTCATTTGTGTCAAATCCACAGATATGCTAACTCAGGCAATCAAGCAGCCACACTGAAGCCGCACACAGAAAACTGAACAAAACTGGCTGGCAAAAACTGGCTGGCAAGTGTGAAGAACAAAACAATACAACTGCAAGTGCTCAGAGGCTTCATCTTAATTTGTCACCCCTGTTCTCTCCCATCTCCATCCCATCCCCCAAGACAGGGACCATTGTTTTGTAGATCATTTAAATGGCAGACTAATGTCATCCAGTTGTTCAGCCAACCTCTATTCCAGCCAAATTTATCATAGCAACTCTTGGACAGGAAACACATGCACAACACTCAGATCCTGAAGCTACAGCATTTTACAAATGCAAAACAATCTTTTCATTCAACACCCATTATAACAGCCAATTAAAAAAAAAACTCTTTAAAAAAGACAAATAAAAAGACTTCCAATTTTGAGGTCTCATATTCACTGCAACTTTAGTATCACTGCAATAAATGGAATTTCCTCTGCAACTTGGTAGCTTGGAAGATTTCAATTAACTTACTGGATTGAGACTTCATGGTTTTTGCCACAGAAAGAACACTGAACAAGAAGATTAGCACAGGAGGAAAGACCCAGACAAGGTCTTGACTTCCATCAGCGTAACAAGAATACAATGAATACTGTAGCGACACTTGGGAATTTCATCAGGTAACACGGTGTGTGTCTCCACTTTACTAGACCGATCACAGCTGCTAACTAGGAACGGTGGAGTAGTTTGCAGCACAAGAGGAGGGGCGGAGAGGTTACATTCCACTGTGTTCAACAAACTAAGACACAGAATTACAAGTTCCATTTAAAGAAACAGATTATGTCAGGAGATTAAAATCTGTTCTAGTATTTATCCTGTAAAGCAGAGGTGTCAAATGCACAGCCCATGAGCTGTCAGCCATGTAATTCTGCCCCTGCGGCTCATAGAGGGATGAAAAATTCAAGGACAGGGCTCACTGCTGAAATCTGGGGCACAGTACCCCGCTGTGGAGGGGGCTGCATGATGGCTATGTTACCACCTGTGTTAATGCCCACCCCATTCCTGCCACCGCATCCAGATCTGACCACGGAGAGCCCCACAGTCTGGATCCAGCACAGGGCAAGGTGAGTTTGACACCCCTGCTCCAGAGCGAGTACTGAGTGGAGAATGTGTGGGCCCTTCTATTCTAACATAAGACATGGAAATCAGCTTCATGTTGGCCTCTTCCTTTCTCCCCTTTTGATTGCAGTTATCCCTTGCGAGTTTTTGTCCTTTCCATTCACTTCCACTGGCATAAATTTATGCTGTTTCAAACAGCCTACTCCTCCACTCCTGCTTCTCCTAGTTAGCAAAGTAAATGAGCAAGACTATCATCCACCTAGAAAGGGAGAAGAAAGCAATCCAAAAACATTAATACTTTAGTTTCTTCCACCCATCTGAATGGAAGGATAGCTCGTAGACACTGTGTGAAGCTGTGACAGATTAAATACTAGTGTGCTCAGGCCCATCTCATTCTGAAAGTGCGTATTTCAGAAATGACCCAAGTCTTCATAGTAAAACCCTCTCCATCCTTTCCTCACCCAAGCTCTTCTGTGGCACTATAATTACATATAAAGAAGGGACTGGATGCATTTTATTATTTTGGTCAACCTTTCAGTGTCTGCATTCTTCTGGCCCACTCTGGTTCACAATACTGTAGTGGACTGTTTAAGCACAGCAGTATATCAAGATGGACTCGATATAATTAAATACAGAGATAAACTGGGGGGGGAGGAGAGAATAACCCATAATTAGCCAAAAATAAAAAAAATGTATTTCAAAGCTTCAACATTTCTAGCGGCAGCCTCTTTTCAAATGTTGCACAGGTTTACAGAAACAGAATGAAACAGCTAATATGGGGAGGCAGGGAGACTACCGAGGCAACTTCTCTCCCTCTTTTTTATTGTTTTGCTGCTTGGTTAAAGCGTTTCAAGGGAAATATTTCTCTCAGCTTCCCCTACACTATTCCACAGCCAAGTACATCTCAGTTTCAGGAAGTTGTTCTTGATATTCAGCCTAGTTTCCCCTGGCAAATTTCATCCAGTTAAAACTAACAGGGCCCCCTTTTATTCCTCTTTGTCCTTTACATATTTTTACAGTTTTCTCTGGTCCTTTATCAAGATCATGCTTTTTAAATATTTGAATTTCTCTTATAGTTCTTCACTATATATTTCTTCAATTTGTCATAATTGTTCAGGTTCAGCACTTGAGTGCAAAACCACAATATTTAAAAGTATGCCAGCACCGCATGTTACTCCATGCCCCAAAACATGCAACAAAAAAATTGACTGGTTTTTATCACTGATGTATCATTAACTCCTATCTAGTTGCCGCCCACCATCACCTCAAGGGCTTTGTCTACAATAGAAAAATTTGTATGGCTTTTTTGCACCAATTAACCCCTATAGCAGTAACAAGGGATCATAAACTATAACCAGGGGGAGGCATTTTCTTCTCTCCCATCCCCTGAAATGTTTAACCCTGCACAGACAAAGTAAGTATTTGTTTTCCAGAACTTTTTCCTCTTCAATCTAATATCGCTCTAAAAGTTTCACTGAAATTTTCCAAGATTTCATTTTCGTTGGGGTCTTTTCATCTCTCTCATAATTATGCTATCTGCAAAACACTAAAATAAAGTTTTCCAGTGGACTCCTCTTGTAGGCCAGAGAGTTTTCCCAACAGCAAACAAAAATAAAAACTTTGTTCTGAACAAAATGTCCTATACCCTAGAACACTGAGTGAACACACACACATTTAATATGCGCCCTTTTACTGTACTTCACTAACAGCTCAACTGTATACTCACTGAAATAGTTGAGATTTAAGATATTTTATGCTGTGCATGGATATTCTTCATCATCTGAAAGTAAACAAAGATTTGATTTCTGTTTTCCAATGTTTTACAACCCCCCATCATCCAAGCCGAACCGTCAGGCTTGCCATCAGTGAAAAGATGAACTAGACATTCCTTAATACTGGCATCAACATTAAACATTTTTTATAAATCATTTTTAATAGAGGTGCACCAATATATCGGTCCATACCAGATCGGGGCCAATAAGGGGAAAATGAACATTATCAGCAATCAGCTTTTTTTGACCAGTGTAGTTGATAATGTCACCAAGATATGCTGTGTGCATATGTGCAGCCACAGCATGCACGGGGCCAGGAATGCAGCCTGGCAGTTTGGAGAACAGCATCTGGTTGGCAAGTCGGGGGAAGGGGTGGAAAAAGGCGGGGGGGGTGGAGATTGAAGCCCCCTTGTGAGGAAAGGAGTGGGACAGGTACTACCCAGCCAGGGTGGTGAATTTGACCCCGGTGGCAGCAGGACAGAGCCACAGGTAGCTTGTCTGGGGGCATGGGGAGGTGGCTCCCCACCACAGCAAGGGAGGTTTGGGGGCATGTGCCCCCCTCCCCTGATTTGTGCGCCAGGGAAAGGGTGGGCTGCCCACTGCTGACTCAGGGCTGGGGACTGCGCCAGGCTGTACTCAGGGCAGGCGGGCAGCATCCCTTGGAGAGCTGTAGCCCACCTCCCAGCACTGCTGCCAACACCCTGAGTGCAGCCCCAGCCCAGCCCTCCTGCCGGGAAGAGGCTGGGGCAGCTTCCGGCCCTGAGCCTGTAGTGGACAGCCAGACTCCACCCTGCACACAAATCCAGGGGGCACATGCCTCCCGTGCCTCCCCCAGGGGTGCACGCAGTGGCAGGGAGCCAACCCCGCCATGCCTCCTAAACGAGCTTTGCCCCACTCCCAGGGTCCCATGCACTGGCCTGGCTGGGACGTGTCTGCCCCATCTCACTCCCTCTCTTACCATAGGGGGGGGCCTCAATCTGCCCCCCCCCACATCCCTTCCTTCCCCCACACCCTTTTGCCCCCACTACAGACTTGCTGGCCAGACGCTGCTCACCAGGCTGCATATTGGCTATTGGATCAGTATTGGCCGATGTGGCTGGTAAATAATCGGCTATCAGTACCAGACAAAAAATCTTTATTGGTGCACCCCTAATTTTTAGTATTTTTATTTTCAGGGATTAAAAAGCAGTGTTCCTCCACCTTGCTAAATGCTGAAGGAGATACCACTCTACCTTGACTGATTAAATAACTTACTTTAGCATTTGTTCTCCTGCTCCGATCTATTAGCAGTGATTATTCTACCCACCAGAATTAACAAGATAAAACACACCACACACACTTAAATACTTCCTCCAAGTCAAACAGGAAAGCAGTTTTACTGACAAAAGAACAAACACCCCCACAATTCTCCTTATTCACAAGTCATAATGTCTTACAGAAAACTGAATTTTGTCACTGTGCCGATTTACTGAGGATGTGAAAAACCTGTCTGGGATTTATGCAGAAAAAGAGAGACTGGTTAGTTTTTATAATGGGTGTACATTACTGTACAGTTAAGCAATGAGTGGCATTGATATATCTTAAAATTATGTTTTCCAACAGTATAGGAAATGTTGTGAGAATTAGACATCCAGGTTAGAAACCAGCATGAATGCTCAACTTCATCCTCAAAGTATGCATATAATTACAGATGCAGTAATATGATATTTAAATTAACATTGAAATTTGCAATTAAAATGGGATATAAAAATTCATTACACCTTTTCTTCTAGTTCTCATATTTAGCACAAAACCCTTCCAAAAGACAAGCAAGTCTTCCATGTTATGAAGACTATTTAACAACTTCTGAAATTTTTCTGAAAAGTAACACTTTCAACTTTTCTCACATTTTTGCACTTTACTGGTCAAATCATCAGCTGCCACAAATGGTCAGCTTTGCTCTCACTCACACATACACAGAGCAGTACTTTTAAGTGCCCTATATCTGCTCTAAGTGAAGCACCAGTGGTTTAAAAACGCCCGTATCAAGACACACAAAAGAGGCCTATATCTAAAGAAGCGTGTACTCAGCAGTTTACAAAGATCATTAACATTTCTCACTTCAAAATTCAGACACAGTAACCGTGGTCTGGGTGGTTTAGTCAGGAATGATCCTGCCTTGAGCAGCAGGGCTGGACTAGTTAGATGACCTTGTGAGGTCCCTTCCAGCCCTACTTTCCTATGAGCCTTATGATGACCAAGTTTGGAAAGTTTATGCCAAAGAGTTAATCTTCGTATTTGATATAACCCAACTTGTGCTTAAAGAAGATGAAACAAGAACAGTTAATATTTTAATGCCTTTATTTTGGTTCCCTACCTGAAAGCAACAGAAGACGACATATCCAAAATCAGAAACTAACATGCTCTATACCAGTTGTTTCAACGTTTTTTTCATTTGCATATCCCTAAAAAAATTTGAATGGAAGTGCAGACCTCTGCAAACTTTGAATAGAGGTGCAGACCCCCTTGAATTGTAAGTGTAGGTTTTCACATACTTTTGATTGATCATAATCACCTTTCATGGATAGCTTAGACATAGTCTGGAGCCCCCAGGCGTCTGCAGACCACAGATCGAAAACCACTGCTCTACACCGAGTGCAACAGTTACACTCTATACATACAGCTAGCAATCAAAAGGGAAGTCACATTGAGGTGTTCTGGGACAGGTGCAGGAAGGAGAGGGTGTGTGACAAAGGGAAGATGTTAGTGTTGCATCAGAGAAGAGGAAGGAAGGAAAAATAAATTTAGGCATTTGAAACAGCACAGAGAGTTCTTCAGCTCCAAAGCAGTAGTTCAGGGCCCAACCAAGTCACTAGTGCTAACTGATGTCTTGTATTAAGAAGTGTCGCCTCAGTTCTTCCCACTCCGCTCAGTCCTGCTCATTTCAGCAGAGGCCAATAGAAGGGGGCACAGAACCCATCGAGCCCAGGGTTCAAGCACCGCCACTACCCCATGGCATTCCTACTGCGCAACTAGAGTCCTTACTGGAACTGTCAATTACGTGTCAAAAAAAATCCTCGATCTTGCACACACACATGCCTGCCTGAGTTCGTGAATGAGTCAATTTTATCTTGTACACCACTGAACAGCACATAGAGTAATATAATAAGAACAAAGTCTCTCTCCACACAGATTGCTGCATTTCTACATACTTGGACAATTAAGATAAAGAAAACCTAGATCAGGGCAGGCCTGACTCTCAGACATAGTCTATCTTATCACAAAGTGGTAAGATCATTTTGTTAAGCTTGTTATTTATGTATCTATTAACAAAGAACAAAAACTAAGCATAACTCTAAGTCTCTCTCACACCTTTAAAGAACTGATATTCCCTCCTGAATCCCAATCACTCAATACATGCATTTATAATGCTGTCTAAAGCATTAGTGCAAATCCACACACATACTAGGGATAGCGAGGAAATGCACTTTGGATCATGCTCCCCCAAAACGTAAAGGTTAGAAGGCATGTCAAATAGGTAGGCCACCAGTGTGCATATAAGCTACTTACACAGAGCCAACATTAATTCCAAAGTTTCATTTCACTCCAAAGTCACACAGAGTATTTTCAATGGAAACCCATGAATACGTTTTGCAGGAATGTTGTTGTTATTTCGAATTACCTTAATTCTGCAAGGCCCGTTACACACGCAAACTGAAATATGTTCTGTTCTCCAAAAGAATAAAACCCTAACGTGCAACCATTACTTTACCCCTAGGAAATTTTATTTGAATACTGTAGCTTCAGTTTATTAATGCCAAGGAAGACAAATATTTCCAAAAACTACAGCTGTCAAACCACTGGAGAGTACCCTAGTCTCAATCTGGGAACACCCAACTTCCTAGTTACGTTTGAGTATGATCTAATGTAACTGGAGGGGAAATCAGAACACACCAACACTTTAGACTGTACTTGAATAACTGTCTCTCTCACCCTCCCCGATCCCTATTCCTTGGTCTTGCAGCTAGCAGGCGGGTTATATATTTTGTCTTATTACCCTTTTGCAGAGGCCTGGTTTATGTTAGAGTTTTGTCAACATCTAGACACAGAGGGACCACAACCTGATAAAACCTCACATTTGTACTGGAGTTAAATTTCCTCCTCCAGCAACATAAACACCACCATGCCACCATATGGCAGCAAATGAAAAACAAGCATGGACAGGGCTGGCAGTCACACTTGCCTTTCACAGTGTGGTAAGTGACACTTGACACTCTTTCCTACCCCAAAGTTAATGATTTTGGGTGTGGTTTGTAAGGATTTTTTTCTCTGGTGGGTTGCCTACAGGTTTGTTTGCTCCATCACCAATTTTAAGCACCTGTTGTTGTTACTTCTAATGCCTTGATTACTGCAAACAGAAATACAATGCAAGTGCCAAAAAAATTGATAGCTGTTTCCATGCACAGTCACACTACTTCCTACCTGCCAAGCCTCTTTAAAACTAGATACTAGCATAAGTCATGATGCAACAGAGGCCTCTGGGCTTTACTTATCTCCTTTACTCCCAGCTGTCAGCCAGTGGTCGCTCCACCTGCTGCCGTACTGGATTCTCCCTCACAAACACCACACAGAACAAAGCAGACTGCAACTATAGTGCTGATGCTGGACTTGCTAAAGTCGAGCCTTGTTGTGAGACATTCCCTCCAGATTCAATAGCCATTCAGCACCTGCTGACTTGGGTATTGAGTTTCTGTTTGTTACTGTCCAGACTTCCAGTGTATGGCTACCCAAGTCAGGGAAACAAAGTGTAAGAGGCATCTCCCAGCATATAGGCAGCACCAAATCCAGGGGTGTACAGTAGTGCAGTTGCACTCATTTTGACTTCTACTTCACCCAACGTTTAAAACCAGTTTCCTGGCAGTGGCAGCAGCATTTCTATTCAGGCAGCAGAGAGGGAGTCCACTGATTTAACAGCTCATTATAATCTGCCTGATTCCTTCTCAGCTCTTCATTCCACAAGTGTTAACAACCGCCTATCTTTGTTTAAAGGTCTTACGATTCCACTAGGTTAAGCTATTACTTCTTCTGCAATTCTGCTGTCTGCTCCTAGTAATGTAGCACCTAGTTCACAGCCCTGCAGGCTGTTTTCAACTCTAGCCAAAAACATTAACTCAGGTGTGGAAATAACTTTCAACAAAGCATTGGACACACCCTCAAGATGCTCTGGAAGGCTTATGTTTGGTTTATGAATCTGAAAAAGATGCATGCTTAATTCTAATGACTGCAGAGTTTGAGCACATTTTGCCTAGTTGAGTTTTTAATACACAATATGGCAAATTACACATAGTAAATAATGCTCATTTCAATAAAGTTAGATTGATTTTTACTTCCATCTTAAACTGAAATACATTTCTCAAGCAAATCCCGGGACGTCATCTCAAGCAAATCGCATGACATCATTCTCCTGTTGTACCCGGCCTCGGTGAGGCCACAGCTGGAGTACTACGTCCAGTTTTGGGTTCCACAATTCAAAAAGGATGTGGAGAAGCTTGAGAGAGTGCAGGGGACAGCCACGTGCATGATCAAAGGACAGGAAAACAGACCTTATATTGAGAGGCTGAGAGCCATGGGACTCTTCAGCCTAGAAAAGCGCAGGCTCAGGGGTGATCTGGTGGCCACCTATACGTTTATCAGGGGTGCTCATCAGGATCTGAGGGAACATCTGTTCACCAAAGCACCCCAAGGGATCACAAAAGCAAATGGTCACAAACTCTGCCACGACCGATTCAGGCTGTAATACGGAAGAACATTTTTTTTAACTGTCTGAGCCCCCAAGGTTTGGAATAGACTGCCACCAGAGGCAGTTCAAGCACCTACTTTGAACACCTTCAAGACACATTTGGATGCTTAACTTGCTGGGATCATAGGATCCCTGCTGACTTCCTTCCCATGGGGCAGGGGGCTGGACTCAATCATCCTCTGGGGTCCCTTCCAACCTGAACGTCTATGAAATCTACGAAATATGGCCCTAGACTCCTAGCATATTAGTAAAGCTTCTAATTTCTTTTTACCTGGAGAAATAAATGTGTCTTGAGTTCCACCCCAGCTCCTCCAGGAACATGTTTTAATGTACCGGGCATGCCATTTGTGGCGCCACAAACCACACCTGCCTGCACATCTGGACTGGGCCAAACAGATTTTCCACAGAGCAGTAACAATCTAGGGTCCTCAGCTGCCACAATGCAACTGCCACCTACTTTCGGACCAGCAGAGCTGCCAGGTCAGTGATGGAGGACAAGAGCAACCTCAGCACATGGCGTGAGAAATGTTGGCTTCCATATACGAGTTCAGCTGCCACTGTTGACCATCCTGGAACTGCAATATATGCAAGTTTCCCCAAGCCCAGAAACAGCATTTAGTGATGTCCAGATGGCCTGCAGTTACTATCCATTTACTGAAAACACCATTCATTCCCTTCATCTGACCCATCTGCCTCCTTGCCAGACCAGTTCCAGGTCAGACAGAGCAAATATGAGAACCTTTCCAGGCCTAATTGGCAGGAAACACTCCATCACCTCTTTGGCATCCATGCTGCTGGCAGGGAAAAAAACATGTGGGACTGTAAGTATTCAAAAATGGTGAGGAAAATAAGGGGAAACAGACAGAATAGCACTGAGGGACAGGCGCTCTTAATTCCTCAGTAAAAAAATCAGCATCTCATAATGCAGCACACACACACACTCCTCCTTTTTCCTCTAAAGGCGCAAGGCCTTTGAGTTCAGCTATGCCAGAAACCAGGTTATTCTTTCACTCGCCCATCTTTAACATCTGAGATATTAAGTCACCATGTCAACAACTCTTCTGTCTCAATTTGTACCAGCTGAAACGTAACAAAAATTTTAAGAATTCAAAAAAAAAACCAAAACAGTCACTTATATACCATTTAGAAAGAGCCACCTCCAGAGCCTAAAGCCTCTTAGCGTCTCAATGGACATAAATTGCAAGTATCCGAACTCCGCTGTCGTTATCTTTTGCTTTTAGAAAAGAGAAACAAGCTGTTCCATAAGAGAAATGCACCGGGCGACCGCACTGAGCTGAGCAGCTCTCCCACAACGGCATGTACGAGCAAAGAAAAAGCTAGACAAGCTTGTTCCTCGAACGTAAGAATTGCCATTTACCTGGTCAGCCTATAGGTCCGTCCTACAGGTCCGTCTTGCCAAGTCTCGCAGGTCACAGAGACAGGCAGCGGATGCTGAAAGGCAGACTGAAGAGGGTCTGACCAGGTTTTTCCCCCCCACTGCTCCTCTCTCACTTGCAGCCACCACATTTAAAGTCTAGGATGCTCTAGTTCAGTGGCCTCGTGCCTCGCTCCCAAGCTCAACAGCTACCGATGCCCTTTTCCTCCAAAAAGGTGTCTGATCCCTCTCTGGACCCGGCTGCACCGTCAGCCTCCGCAACAACCGGAGCCAAGGAGTTACACATTTCCATTCCACTGCATGAAAAAATCACTTATTTTTGCTAGTTTTAAACTTCCTGCCTACTCGCCTCATTTTTCTGACCCCTCATTCTCCTACCCAGAGAGAGAGACAGAGTCAAATAATAAAATCCCTGCGTCCTTTCTCTCTGCCATTAAACCCTGACCATACGCCTCCTTTCTAAAGGGTACAAGCCAGGCCTTTTTAGCCTCTCCTAGGGAAGCCCCTCCACACTGCTGAGCATCCTCGCTGCCCTTCTCCAGGGCTCCTCGAGTGCTGGGGCTGTGGGGAGGCACCGTGCATTTGGAAAGGGGGTGTCACGACCCTTTTTATGTTGTTTGCAGCCCCCTTCTCGATAACAACTAACGTTTCCCTCGCGTTTCTCTCCATCGCTATCTGCTTTAGCAATCCTTTTTAAGACCAGGCTTCAAAGGTGCTCAGTCTTTCCGCCCTGAGGGACCGGGGCTTCACCCGCCCTGCGGGGAGGGAAGAGGGGGCTGAAGGAGATGAGGGGAGCGGGAAGGAGCCCTCTGGGTCGGCAGTTTGGCAGGGGAGCGGGAATGGCGGCGTTTCCCGAGCCCGGGGGCCGAGGCTGAAGGGTGCCGGCGCCCGGAGCCGCCCCTACCCCGAGCGAGGCGCGTTTCCCGGGGCTGTGGGGGCGCGGGAGCCGGACCGGGCCTGCGGGGAGAGGGGCGCGGGACCGGTACCTGCGTCAGGGAGAAGCGGGCGGCCATGCTGCTTCCATCACGCCCGGCCGGGCCACCCCGCCCCCTGACGACTTCCCGGCCCCGCCCAAGCCCCGCCCAAGCCCCGCCCCCGGATTTCATCGGCTTCGCCCGCATTCCGTCACGTGTCTCGTTCCCGCGCGTTCCTGGCCTTGCTCCAGCTGCGCGGTCCTAGTGCCGCCGCTTTGGGCCGCGGTGCCGTCTTCCAGCGTCCCCCTTCCAGGGGCTCGGATAGTGTTGGGGTACTAGGACTCCTCGGGCTTACACCGCCTCCTCCTGGGCAGGGTGCTCTTGCTTTACCCACCGCACACACTGGTTCCTGCAACCCGCGTCTTAAGTCGAAACGTTGTAACTAGAAACCCACTTCCCCGTAGGAAACAGCGTTATCAACGGGAGATTGGTTCCTGAACCCGGTCAGTGAAGTCTGATACTACATTCAAACAGGTTTATCTTAAACCGGTTTATGAGTGCTGAACTTCTGTTGCGTTGAGGGTTTAAACCGGTTCCAGGTCACGTCTGTCCCTAGCCTAAAAGAGAGGAACTGGGCCCTGAGACTTCTACCTGGCTAGTGTTTCACAGGCTGCTTGCCCCACCTCCGCAATACCTCTGCAACAGAAATAAAAAGAGCTCAAGAGCTATTTAATGGTATTTTTTAACACTATACTATTTTTCAGTCTGGTGTTTGTATAGAGTGAGGGATCACTTTGGACTAATTATCCTGTGCTTGAGTGGCATGACAGATCTGAAATGTGCTTTCAGGATGAGTGGCAATGTAGCAATTGAAGTATTTTTTTTAAGAGCTTGTGAGTAGGATAAGTCTGTTTTATTGACTTGCCTTTCAGCCAGAACAGCTGCAGAAAGAAGAAATTATTGAGAGAGGGAAGAATACAGAACACAAACAGGGTAGTTCTAACCAATTATTCACAATTTTGAATGCTGTCAGCTAGGACAGGAAACCCTCACTATTCACGGGTTCGGCATTCACTGTTTCAAATAGTCGCAAATGCCAAACTCGCATTTTAAATGCACTTCATATACTTCCAGGAGCTCCTCAGAAGCTCTGTGCTTGCTGCCTCCAAGCTCCTGCCACTGCACTTCTGCCAGAGCTGTGCCCCCCCTCCCCAGCTGCTGGGGGGCACTGCGTTCATGAGCGGATATCTCATTCACGGATTTCGCCATTCACAAGAGATACGAAAATATATCCCCCGCAAATGACAAGGGTCACCTGTAATATATTTCCTCATACTTGACCTTTTCATACTCCATTCCACTTGAACTAAGTCTTAACGGTACAGTATAAATTACTAGCTCCCTAAGTCATTTCTCTATCCTTTCTTGATTAAAAAAATAATGCCATTAAAAAATCAGCATCTGAAAAGTGAACCAAGAGAGTCCGCACCCATCCACATCTGCTGTACCTTCCAATACTGAGCCTGTTTTGTGTTTGTCTGTAAACCCCTCAAGGAAGAGTTGGGAGACCTGATTTTTTTAATGATTTACACTTTGGTTTTAATTCTTGGTTCTTTGTCCAGCTCTTTCACTTGTGCAGCAGAAAGCAGCCCAAAACAGCCCTGAATGGACAGCCATAAATTCCATCCAACAAAAGGGAATCGCTGAGTGATAGAAAACTGGTGCAGAGTATCTCAGATGGAAAGAGAGAGCCTGGGCCATGGCTTGGGTGAGTCTGGAACACTCACGATTTTGTCCAATGCTTTGCTAGCACAACCAGCTCAATGGGATCGCTGCCACTGGCGTAATTCAACAATCCTGAAGCTGGTCTAATTTACACAACACATAGGGGGTGCACATGCACCCCCTGTCAGCCAGCGTTCCTGGGCGGGGGGAGCAGGCGAAAGCGCTGTTGCTCCCCCTGAGAGCACCAGCCAGGGAGTGTGCCAGGAGAAGCGATCCCCCTGTGGCTGATCCCACTGACCCGGAAATGCCAGCAGCATCCCCAGATGTGCCAGTGGTGCACTGCTGCCAGTTGCGGGTCAGCAGAATTGGCCACCATAAGGGGACCCTCCCCGCTGTCAGCAGGATTGGCCACGGTGGGGCCCTGGCCTGTGGGATCAGCCGTGGTGAGACCCTATCCCCTACCCCCCACTTCCGGTCACTGACTGTTCAGTCAGAGGGGGCAAGTGCCCCCCTGACTCAGGAGGCACCAGTCACCCATGCATGAAAGCAAAAATAATTTCTGAGATTAAAAGGTCATTTAGAACTACCTGCTCTCTCTCCCTCCTTAGCAGCACCAACCAGTAATTCATCTCCACTCAGTGTTCAGCCCAGTGCAGAGTCTGTCATCTGTACCTGTGCAAAGTAGGAAAAACATGCTACCATTCTGGTTTGGCAACATTTTCTCCCTCTTCTGACTCAGCTCAGGTGTACACAAAGTCTAAGGCAGTGGAGACTCAGGTTCAAGTAACACCGTACTCTTTTCAGCGTGCTCTGAAGTAAGCTGCAAGAAGGGAAGCATGAGACTCGATTGATGATCCAAAGACTACAGACTCTGCAGGTGGCCAGAGTCAGAATGCCAACGAACTATGTGAAGATAGATCTAATAATGGTTTGATTCCGTATCTTTTCTCATCCAAGATTAATTCTCTGTATAATAAATAGATTTCCTTTGTTCTACAGCTAGTGTAATAAATGTCCTTTGTTCTACTGCTATTAGTGGATAGTGCACAGTTGTCCTAACTTCATATGTACACACAGGGTAAAGGGGACTTAATGCACATGTGAATCCGGCTTCCAAACCTCCAACCTCCTTCAGACACCTCTCATATTCATGGAATGGCTTCAGCGGTATAGTCAAGGGTCTTCGAGCAAGTATTACTACATATGGCTAAGCTTTAGCTTGATTGCTTTGTTTATGCAAAGACCAAGGCTCAATTTGCTTTATGATAGCTGTGTTTATATCATGGATGAAGACAAAGGAAGTCCATTATTTTTTCCAAGGCTACACCTAGTTGTTTGGTATGACTGGTCCTGCTGGTTGTGGGAAAAGCACTGTTAAAACTACATAGCATTCAAGAGGCCACCTTTAAAATTATTGACTTCTCATGACTCCTGCCTACCTGTTTGTGATGAGCTTTACCAGCTTTATGGCAGTGAGCCCCTTAGTGCTCTGCTCCAATACAAAGCATCTCAACAGACACACTATTATAAATACTTAAATACAGATAAATGATAAAATTAGGAACTTGAGTAAAAGACAGTCAGTTTAATTAATGAACTCATGACATCATAGTTAAAAGCAAGTATTCTGTAATCATTGCTCTTTAGCAACTGTTTTTATTACTCTTTCCCACACAATATTATCATGCATTTTATCACACTGAGTAATGTATCCCTTAAGAAGCATCTAACATCAGTAGACATACTCAGTATAAGGGTGATGGGAACCTAGTCCAAATCAGTGTCAGAATTTCTGTTTTCATAAAAGAAACCTGCCCTAATTACAACATTAAAAAAACTAAGTAACATATGTACACCCCCTCTCACCAGCAAAAGAACTATTCTGTGTGCCTTAGTCTTCCTTTGCTTAGAAAGATGTATTATGACTTAATTTCTGAACCTTCCAGATAGTGAGTGGGTATCAGGGCCATTCTCAAATAATAGCTAAAAAGTGGTAGAAGATGGGTGAGGGGTATACTGTAGGTGTGTGGAGATGAGATGCGTGGAGATGTGCTTCCAGGTGAGAAGGATGTTATCTTTGCACACAACTTCACAAAGCCAAGAACCAACTCTGTTTCTGGGAGGCAATGGCATTTTACATAGTTGAGATGTTGAAATCCTTCCTGGGAACCGAGAAGGAGAATCATAATACATCTTTTAGATAGCAAAATAAACAGTCATGAATGCTGATGAGCAATCCTTGAGAAATGGATTATGAGAAATGGTTTATGAGCTGCCTATATTTTATGCAGCTGGAGGCTTTATAAGTGAGCATTGATATTTTAAGGCAACAAGAAACAATTAGGATCATCTAGTGTGACCTCTTACTTAACACAAGCTACAGAAATACATGTTAATTTTGCCATTCCCACTCATAATGGCCATCTGAACTACAGCATGTATTTTAGAAAGCCATCTGGGTAGGAGATTGTATAAGATGACCGCTATGACAGAAGATGTATGAATGGCACCTTTGCTAATTTAACTGTCTTTCACAAGACCTAAATTATTATGACCATCAAAAGATGTGAAAGGAGGAGACTCACAGTTTTCTGGCATTATGGCCTAATTCCGCAACGTGTTGAGTGTTTTTTGTCCTCAGTTCTACTGACCTCCACATCTAACCCTACTAAAGATGTTGAATGTTCTGAAATATTCTCCTCCATGGATTCTGTCAGTGAAATCTGAGGAAACAACCTGCTGCATCATTGCTCTTGTATGAAAGAGCATTTCTGAGTTACTGGGTTAATGCAAGGGCAACGTTTTTCAGAGTTAGATACAGCGGATGTGATCATCTGCATTGAACTGTTCCTTTGCAGCTGGCTAGGACATTTAGTGCAGCCTGAAACTGGTTTGAACCAATCCAGGAAAGATTACTCAGCATAAAATCTATTCCCTGGTATCACTACATTCTTATGTCACTCTTTTCATACTGCTGGCTTAGCAAGAAAAGGGGGAAGAGGCCCAAAGGAAAAGGTTTTGTCCATGGCCTTCCTGCTCTGCCAGTCCTTGGTGTGTTTTGGGTTTCTTGTGCCCACTTGCACCCCATCAAAACCATGCAGCTGCTTTCAAACGTCTCTTGGGGACCAGACTTGCACAGAGCAATAATGGGATTAGGGAAGGACAAAGGTGGGTTTTAAGCTCTCTGTACACATGCCATCAATCAGCACCCTCTGAAGCTCAGTTGTACCCCAGGACATGGCTGGATATTTCAGAAATTGACTGTCTTCACTGAGTAGGTATCTGTAACATTCTGAAGACGTACGTATCAAACATTACAAAACAAAATTAGTTAACTGAGTTGGTTTCGTACTTTGCTTATTAAAAATATGAGCCTGAAATTTTGCTAAAAGGCTGGTCAAAGTGGGATGCTACACCAGGACTAGGAAGATTACAGTTAACAGAAAACTTCTTTTATTTTTAAAGACTGCCTAAAACTCTTCTTGGAAGTCCTAACACTTTTAAAACCCAGTAGCACAGCGAACAACAGCCTATAACAGGGGCGGGCAAGTATTTTGGGCAGACGACCGCTATTGAGTTTTGGCAAGCCATCAAGGGCTGCATGACAGGCAGCCAGGAGCAGATAAATATTAATTTTCTAAACTTTTGGGGGGCCCTGCAGGCCAGATAGAATTGCCTGGTGGGCCACATCCAGCCCCCGGGCCACATTTTGCCCACCCCTGGTCTATAACATCCCAAACACTTCAAAGCAGGATGCGTCCTTTTCTTTAAGATTGAAAGTACATTTTAATCAGATAGTTTGTGTGAACCTTGCACTGTGGAAGTAGTATACAAAAATATAGATGTAAATTAAAACAATTACTTCTTGTGTACACTTATCTGAAAATATGCAGGAGTGCAGTCCTTCACAATGAAAACCGTTTAACAAGAGTAACAATTCAGAACCAGAAAAATCTCTACAAACATTTATTCAATATGACCTTCAACTAAAATAACTGTCAGAGGTTTAGGCACCACTTGCACTACGTAGTGGCTCTGACAGAGAAATGAATTATACTGCTGTCAGAACAGCAACGGCCTTCATAATAAATCAAACGTATATTGTAACGTGTACTGAAAATTTAACCAAAATACGTTACGAACTTACATGTTTACAAAATAAGTAGGCTGAAAGGCTTTTATCAAGATTTTCTTGTATTTCCCTTTTTCTAGGCATGCTGTTTATGTTATAAATCTAGGAAGTGCATTATTCACCTGATGAAAACACTAACAGCTCAATTATAGTTTCATAGTTGTCATGTTTTTAGTTACTAGAGAGTATTAACAACAAAAAAAGGCTAGAGGCTGAATTCCTAGAACAGCCTTCATTTAAAACTAATTCTTAATGTAACCAGTGGATTACATTACATTACATCAGCCAATTTATTTCAGAATTGCAATATACAGGAGATATTTAGTAAATGGAACATTCTTGAGCTTAAATGGTTTTCTTTCCACATTTTAGACAGTCGTGTGTCAGTAATTTTGTACCATTACAGTTCAATGTATTTTTCTTATTAAGCTTCTTTTTTTTTTCCTGCCTCCTCTTCCTGTTTGTCTTCCTCTTCAGTTATTTTCTTACGCTCCTTTCCTTTTGCTCTCTTTTCTGCTTCTTAGTTATTAGAATAGGAATTTCAAAACAACTTTGAAATGGTGAAGATAAAACAGTGCCACTATTGCGGGTTATATGATAAATTATCTCTCCAAAATCACAAAAAGCCAGGACATACACTCTTACTTGACTTAAAGCATGTGCTTAAATAATATCCTGAACTGGGACCTTATACTATTAGCGTCTATCATTGCAAAACTGCATGGGAAAAATGGTGCTCAGGGGTGTAAAGAGAGAACCTCATTGATGTCTTTGGGAGTGCGCATACATAAAATAGTGAGGAATTTTGCCCACAAGCTTGGTTTCATTTTCTTAACAACTGAACTTTACCCACTCACAATTAAAAGAGTTGTGTTCATAAAATAGCTGTAATTTCATACAGCAGCGCACAGGCAATCCAGAAAGTTTTTGGAAAGAGTGGGAGACTGCATCCTGGTGCAAATGCTGGAGAGACCAACTAGGGGCCATGGTCTTCTTTCACCTACTACTCACAAATAGGGAAGAATTGGTGGGGGATGTAGAAGTGGATGGCAATTTGGGCAGCAGTGACCACGAGATGATTGAATTCAGGATCCGGACAAAAAGAAGAAAGCAGAGCAGCAGTGTATGCACCCTGGACTTCAGAAAAACAGACTCTGACTCCCTCAGGGAACTGATGGGCAGGATCCCCTGGGAAGCCAGTCTGCAGGGGAAAGGAGTCCGGGACAGCTGGTTGTATTTTAAAGAAACCTTACTGAGGGTGTGGGAACAAACCATCCTGATGTGTAACAACATTAGCAAATGTGGCAAGAGACCAGCTTGGCTTAGCAGAGACCTCTTTGGTGAGTTTAAACACAAGAGGAAGCTTACAAGAAGTGGAAGCTTGGACAAACAACTTGGGAGGAGCGTAAAAATATTACTCCTATACAGAGGGATGAAACCAGGAAGGCCAAAATGCAACCGGAGTCACAGCTAGCAAGGGACGTGAAAGGTAACAAGAAGGGTTTCTACAAGTATGCTTGCAACAAGGGGAAGGTCAGGGAAAGCATGGGTCTCTTACTGAATGGGGGAGGCAACCTAGTGACATGATGAGGAAAAGGCTGACGTGCTCAATACCTTTTTTACCTCAGTCTTCCCAGGCAGGGTGAGATCCCAGACTATTGCGCCGGGCGGCACAGTTCAGGGAGGAGGAGAGCAGCCCTCAGTGGGGAAAGAACAAGTTAGGGACTATGTAGAAAAGCTGGACTTATACAAGTCCATGGGGCCAGATGCAATGCATCTGAGGGTGCTGAGGGAGTTGGCTGATGGGATTGCAGAGCTGCTGGCCATCATCTTTGAAAAGTCGTGGTGATTGGGGAAAGTCCTGGACAATTGGAAAAGGGCAAATATAGTGCCCATCTTCAAGAGAGGGAAGAAGGAGGATCCAGGGAATTACAGACTAGTCAGCTTCACCTAAGTCCCCAGAAAAGTCCTGAAGCAGGTCTGTCACAGAGCACTTAGGTGCCCTGCACCTGAAAGCAGAAAAGGTGCAAGAAAGACCCGTGGTGGCAAGAAGGGGGAGGCTCAGCTGCCAGTCGCCAGGGCAGTGCAGGTGCATACTTACCTGGCAGGAGAAGCAGCGTGACCACGTAGGCGAGCTCACGCCGGGCAGGCCCTGCAGCCTCTCCCTGCCTTCCGCTCATGTCGGGCTTTTTGCCCTCTGATATGTCCTCCACAGGAGGGCTATATTGAGCAGATTCTTTTTGGTATTGGGTGGTGGAACCGGAGCGTGCTCCATCCACTCCATGCATTGACCTGGTATTGCAGTACTTCCTCTCTGATATGTCCTCCATAGGAGGGCTATATTGAGCAGATTCTTTTTGGTATTGGTTGGTGGAACCGGAGCGTGCTCCATCCACTCCATGCATTGACCTGGTATTGCAGTGCTTCCAGGACCGGTGCAAAAAAAACA
>NW_017728907.1:52686323-52719840 GCF_001723895.1 Crocodylus porosus
TGCTAGGGCAACCAGTGAAACCAGCTGACAGGAAGGGGCAGGGCTTAGCCCTTCTTAAGCCCAGGCAGGAGGCCAGTTCCCCTCAGGCAACCAAGGGAGGAGGAGCTTGGCTAATACAGGTGAAGGGGAGAAGTCTGATGGTGGGAGCATCCCCTGATCACTGCTGGGGTTGGAGTGGTTTCCTGGTAGGACTCCAATGTTGTTTGGCTGGGTGGCTTAGTTTTTATGTTATAGCCCAGGGGCTTTGTGTTTTTTGTGTTTACAGTTTTGACCAGAGGACTGGGTGAGGCTATGAGGGGTTGGAGGAGGCCTCATGGGGGCTCTGTGGTGGCGTGGGGACCCTAATGCCAGAGGGTGTGGCATTTTTTGGGGTGCACTGACCCCAAATCCAAGCAGGCAGCTGTGAGAAGCCCCAAGCAAAGGGAGGCAGTGAGAAGCCCCAGGGAGGTAAAGGAGAGGGCCAAATCACAGCAGGCCCAAGGTCAAAACTGTGTCGGTACCATCTGCAAGGCTTGGGCTGCGGCAGGTGGGGAAAAGGAGCTGCAGATAGTGCCCCCTGGCACCAGGGGGTATAAAGTGGGCAGCCTCCCGCTAATTACATCACTCCATCAATTAAGATCAAGGCATGGCAGGTGAGTAAGCAGGTGGCTGGCACATAACAGGAGGGTGGCGTCACCACCAGAAAGACTCCAGTAGCGATACTCTGGTCACAAGGTCCTATAGGAATCCATTTCTCAACACTTGGAAAAGAAGGTGGTGATTGGGAGCAGTCAGCATGGATTCACCAAGGGCAAGTCATGCCTGACCAACCTGATTGCCCTCTGTGGTGAGATAAATGGCTCTGTGAATGCAGGGAAAGCAGTGGATGTGATATACATTAACTTTAGCAAGGATTTTGATACAGTCTCCCACAGCAAAACTTGTAAGCAAGCTGAGGAAATATGGGTTGGATGAATAGACTAAGGTGGATAGAAAGCTGGATGAATTATCAGGCTCAATGAGCAGAAATTAATGGCTTGATGTCAAGCTGGCAGCCAGTATCAAGTGGAGTGCCCCAGGGGTCAGTCCTGGGGCCGGTTTTGTCAATTAAGATATTGAACAATCTGGAGGTCTGATTGAGGGTCTGGAAGGTGGGATGCAGTGCACCCTCAGCAAGTTCACGAATGACACCAAGCTGGGGGGAGTCATAGATGTACTGAAGGGTAGAGCTAGGCTTCAGTGTGACCTAGACAAATTGGAGGATTGGGCCAAAAGCAATCTCATGAGGTTCAACAAGGACAAGTGCAAAGTCCTGCACTTAGGATGGAGCAATCCCATGCACCAGTACAGGCTGGGGACTGACTGGCTGGGCAGCAGCTCTGCAGAAAAAAGGACCCTGGGGGTTACAGTGGACAATAAGACGGATATGAGCCAGGAGTGTGCCCTCATTGCCAAAAAGGCTAACAGCAAACTGGGCTGCATTAGCAGGAGCATTGCCAGCAGATCAAGGGAAGTGATTTTTCTGCTCTATTCTGCACTGACTCCACATCTGGAGTATTTTGTCCAGTTTTGGGCCCTCCACTATAGAAAGAATGTGGACAAGTTGGACAGTGCAGTTGAGAGCAGCCAAAATGGTCTGGGGGGCTGGGCACATGACCAGTGGCATACCAATGCGGGGGGGGGGTGTGGCAGGGGGCCATGGCCCCTAGGCACAAGGCTATGGGGAGGTGCTGACTGGCAAAACCATAAGCAGCTGCAGCAGTGCAGAGAACCGCTTCCGGTTTCTGGTTCCACCCGACCCCAACCCAGTCAACGATCAGCCACTGGGGGATTTTCCGGCCCCTGCCCCCTGCTCTGTGATGGGGGTAGGGGGCACAAATGTAAGCATTGGCCCCCGGGTGCCAGAGACCCTCGGTATGGCACTGCACATGACTTATGAGGCGAGACTAAGGGAACTGGGTTTATTTATAGTCTGCAGAAAAGAAAACTGAGGGGGGATTTAACAGCAGCCTTTAACTACCTGGATGGTGGTCCCAAAGAGGATGGAGCTGGACTGTTCTCAGTGGGGGCAAATGACAGACAAGGAGCAATGGGCTCAAGTCGCAGCCAGGGAGGTTTAAGTTGGATATTGGGAAAAACTTTGTCTCTAGGAGGGCGGTGAAACACTGGAACAGGCTCCCCAGAGAGCTGGTAGAGTCTCCATCCTTGGAGGTTTTTAAGGATCGGTTTGACAAAGCCCTGGCTGGGATGATATAGTTGGGGCTGGTCCTGCTTTGAGCAGTGAGTTGGACTAAATGCAACCTCCTGAGGTCCCTTCAACCCTCTTTTTTTTTTTTTTTTTTTTATGATTTGATGGTTCTATCATATATCCCTCAACTTGTTTAGTGTTCTCAACAATCTATTTCTCTCTTTTAAAGACACTAAAATATTTTTCAAAATTAAACTAAATCCCAGTGCCAGTAATATGTTACTAAATGTCATGTCATATGATTGACCACTTTGATAATCAGCCAGATAAAACGTTATCTAGCAAATAGTCCTCTATGAGCTTGAAAATTAGTGGTGGTTGTTGTTGTTGTTGTTTTTTGCAAGAAATGCTGATGTAGATCAAAGGCTTAGGGGAATGGCAGGCAGTACTGTCTGTTATTTCTATCACTGTGTGATGGGGTAGCAAGCAAATACTTTACTGTCTGTTGTCATATGGTATGTATTGAACTGAACCAATGTGGTATGGATTGAACTAATGTGGAAGGCTGGTGAACAAAAACTGTCTGCCTTGTTTTCTACTTCTAAATTTAAATGATAAATATCACCTTAATTCTGCAATATGCTCAGTCTCTTATGAAATTGTGTAAAGCAGGGGTGGCCAACTCCCAGCATATGGGTGTCACAGGTGGCATGGGCAGCCTCTGTGTACCATGAGACTGGGGAGGGGACAAACAGCACAGTGGCAGATAAGGCAGGGAGCAGAAAGGAAAGCAGCAAATTTGGGCAGGGAGCATAGGGACAGATGCAAAAAGCAAAGCAGCAAATCAGGCAGGGAGCACAAAGCTGGGAACAGAAAGCAAAGCAGTAGAACAAGTAGAACTTGAAGGGTTCAGGGCTGATTTTTGGCACATCTGCCCAAAAGGTTGGCTCCCACTAACTTAAAGTGTGCACAGAACTGATTAAATCCAAACATAATTGCTGGAATGTAGGATTAATTAACTAATATAGCCTTACTTGCCTTTTCTAGCTCCCCAAGCTTCATGTTCATCACTTTGTAATAAGGAAATGATCAAATACCAGATTGTACCTGTTGGAACGGTTCAGCTATGGCCACGTGTACATGACATGAGATTTCATGTAGACCACCACAGAATCTAAATGCGCCTTTTTTTTGGTGTGGTGCAGTTCTGTTTGCACGACATGGCGTTCGTGTTTGCATGAACAGCACTTCTGAGCGAGTTAAGCCCCGGTGTGCCATTCACTGCAGATGTTAGTAGAGGGAGTCAAATACCAATTTACCCCCTAGAATGTCTTTCCTAATGCATTACAGCAGGAGGTGCATGTGAGCCCCCCGGGCTCCCCAGTCCTGGACTCCCACTGGGCAGTCCTCACTGGGAGTCTCCTCTGGTCACAGGCACCCCAAAATCCTTGTCACTCACACCCGCCCATTTGGTCTGGTCTTTCTCTCCGTCATTACGCAATCACAGGGACCCTGTCCCACTCCCAAAAGACAAGCCACGTGGGTGAATCCTTCCTTCCCATTCATTCCTTTCCCTTTCTCTTTCCATTCCACCATGGAATTTGTCACTAATATAGCAGCTTAATAACTACCTATCATGAGTATCAGGTGGGTGGGTGTTTGTTGCGTCCCGGTTGATAGGCGATTGTGTGTTGATGGTCTTCTGTCTCCCCCCCCCCCCATTTTTTGTGTGGCGTTTTTTTTTTGTTTTGTTTTGTTTTTTTTTACTACATTTCCCAGCATTCCCAACCTCATTGATCTTCTTTACAGTTTCCAATGGGAAAGTCTCCAGTTCCTGGGCCAGGTGCACTGTCTATTTTTATAGTGCACATATGGCTTTTTGTAGGTGTGTTGTGAATATTTTTTATAAATGTTTTTGGAATGCATTTTTCAAACAGCATTGTCGCTGTTCAGCTTGTGTTGCCCGCCCCGCCCCTGGCTTAGCCCACCAAGAGGAATGGGCTCATTCAGATGTGGGTGATGGTGCGTAATGCCCCCCTCCTGCAAACTACTATAGACAGACACAGATTTTTTACACTAAAAAAAGAAAAAATAATTTAATTTGGAATAAAGCACTCCCTAGCTGTTGTTCTCAGCAATGTGTCATGCAAGACAATTTTGCACAAGGGCTGCCTGACCAGCCTCTCCTTGAGGGATATTTCCTTGGTCCCTGTGCTGCTGCCCCACGTCTGTCTTTCCACTACCTGTCGTGCTTCTTGTTCCCAGGAGTCCTTGAAAACCTCTCCTCAGCTCTCGCAGATATTGTTCAGCACGCAGACTACTACAGTAAGGGGTGTTAGATTTTCTTTGTCCACGTTGAGCCGCCACATAAGCCCCCTCCATCGTCTTTCAGTTGTCCAAACGCACATTTCACAGCCACCCTGCAACTGCTGACGCAGCAGTTAAAAACAGCTTCTGTGGGTCTGTGATGTTCCCTCCATAAGGCTTCATGAGCCAGTGCTTTAGGGCGTAGACAGCTTCTGCTAATATGATGGGGGTGGAAACAGTGACACTGCGGATCACTCTCTCCTCCATGCCAGGTGCGTAGTCTCCTTTCTCCACGATGTCAGCCAGAGGGGAATTTCAGGACACCTGCACACCATGCGTACTGCCAGCCCACCCTATAAAAATGTTCATGAGCCAGCCCCAATGGTCCACTGTGGCTTGCAGGATCATGGAGGCATATCCTTTCCTGTTACTGTAAAGCCTACTCCCTGCAGGGTACAGCACTGGAATGTGAGTGCTGTTTAAAGCCCCCACACATTTTGGGAACCACTTCTTATTAAAGCCATCCATCACTTGCTGTGGATTCACCAGGCGTATCACTTTGATAGAAACTATGTCCATAAGCAGCTGGCTCACCTCATAAGCTCAGCTGGCTAGCTTCACAATGGCCATTGCAACCCTCTTATCTAGTGGATAGCCCCGACGCATGTTTGTGTCCTGCCTCAAGATGTGTGGGCCCAGCATCGAGACGATATGGTAAAATGTCGCCCTTTTCATTCAGAACATCTGCAGCCACAGCTGGTCATTTCATGTGATCAGGACAATTTGCTCCCACCAGTCCGAGCTGCTCTCACGGGCCTGCACCGTGTGGACTCTGCTGGTCCTCCTGGGGTTATCAGCGGAGCCCAGTCAGATTCCACTTGTTCCCTTTGCTCCCCTGTGTACACCATGTATGATCTAATATGACCACAAAGATCAGAAAGCAGCTCAGTTACTTGCTTTATCCTTTCCTGATTGAGGTCTGGAGGGAGTGGTAAAAATATTTACTTTAAACAACATATTTTCAGAGTTGTTCTGCCTGAAAAAGTGGCTATGAAAATTGTACTGTGTACCTTATGGTTCCATGAAAGCTCAGAGGAAACTTGCCTCTTGCATGTTTCCTGGATCATCAAGGTAACAACATGACTTCAACACTATCAAAAGTGAATCTGTTACTTACATCTTTGGCAACCCTCAAATTCACCCCAGAACCTGAAGGCCAGGCTGAGTTCTTTCTATTTTCACAGTCAATCATACATTGAGACAAGTTTACTATAAGTGAAGTTAAGGTACAACTGAGCATGGTGAATCTTAACTTGTGATAATGCTCTTGGGAGAGTCTGCCCAGCTCTAAATCACGTGTATGGAGGCAATCATGGCACTACTTCAATAACTATGAAGGCGATGTTAGTCCCACACTAACAAAGTGGATGTTAGCAGGTTACTGCCTCAGCTGTCCCAGATGGGGAGTAGGACTGAGTCCAGGATGATAAACTAGCCTTCATTTTCCCACATGGCATTACAGCACACTACCATTAGGCAGTGTACATTGTACAAGTGTTTATCAAATCATGTAAACCACACACTGTAGATACACGTGCTTGCAGACCTGCTAGAGATCAAGGCCAAAAACATCAAAGTTGTTCTATTTAAAAATATTGTCATTTGCTGTTTATTCTGGTTTGCTAATTTCTGCCTGACTCCATTTGCCCTTGCAGCTTGCCTTTGTAATATGCATGAGATTCCCATTTAGTCTAAATAAAGAACATCTGTGACGATTTGGGATGCTATTTCAAAATGTATTGTAATAATATCTCATTTATTCAAACTAATCAATTGACTATATAAACCTTCATTGTAAGTTTAGTTACACCAAATCGTAAATCTATCCTGTAACAGTATCTAATTTTGATAATGACAAATCACTTTTTCCAGTAAATTGAATCACTACAGTCACAGTTTAAACATCCCCCCCCAAAACAAAACAAAACAAAACAAAACAAAACAAAACAAAACAAAACAAAAAAACTCCCAACCTTGAAAGGTGTAATTGAGTTCCAAGGGACTAAGATGCAAAGCTACAAATAATAAGAAAAAACATTTCTGGGTCAACAGCTTTGATATTTATAAAATCCAGGTTTGGAAACACCTCAGAACACTAGCTCCTTCTCTGGGAAAATAAAGGACATAAAACCCAAGTGATATGCACTGTCATGTGGAAAGAGCAGTTAACTATAAAATATACAACACTAATAATGTAAATGCTTCACTTCTAGCAGAAAAATAAATTAACATTTCTTTCCCCACCGTGTTGGTTGTCTATTTCTCATCTGTCTGGTCTCCTGTCAAACCAAATTTGGCCCCAGCATAAATTAGTGTCGACCCTAGGGGCATGCAGGACCCAGGGCATATCAGGCTATGCAGGGAAAGAGGGGGTGGCAAGCAGCCAGACTGTGGAGTTGGGGAGGGGTGTAGGGGCACTGTCCACAGGGCCCCCCAAAGCACAGGCCAGGGGCAGTTGCCCTGATTTGTGCCCCCCAGGCAACAGCTCTGAGTAGGGTACAAATCTTATTGCATAGCTGAGCTGGCTTACACCAGGGCTGAATTTGGTTTAGCATCTTTATCACAGTTTTGATCTAATTTAGAATGGAAATTCTGTGGAGGAACTCCATAATTGGCTATGATACTGGAGCATAATATAATAATAATGATTGGTAATAATCTCTTGGGAAGGAAAAGCTAAAGAAAGTGTTTGGACAAGTGGTTTTCCACTGTACTGTGATCAGTGTTTTCTTTACCTGGATAATCTACCCTCAAAAAACTTCTACAGTCTCAAGGTTGGGGACATTCCTGGCTAGATATGATTTCCTTGACATTCCTGGCTAGATATGATTCCCTTGACATACCTATTTTATTAATACCTTTAATCAGACTGAAGAGCTACAACATAATTTTACTTTATAATCTAGAGTTGAGGGCTCCTATTTCATTTCCTATCCAGCTCTTCATTTTAGCCATCTGGCTTTTAACATCTGGGTCAGGAATGTGTTTGGCTGGCTGCAGTCCTGAAATGGTATTTACCATATGTATCAGGCAAAGTAAGTGAGAGCTTTAAAAGATAATATGTTGTGAATCAACGTTTTGAGGAAATACTGTGGTTTACATTGGAGCAGGTTTACAACATGCCCCAACCCTTTTGTTAAATAACAGCAATCTGTTTGTCCACTGGACCATGTAGCTGTGATGAAATGGGAAGATGTCTGTTGTATTTCTTAATTAATATTATGTGTGGCTCTGTTTCCCTGTTCAGTTTTATATTAAGGTCATCTGAGTGACTAGAGTGAAAGCAACAGAAACTGCAAAGAGACTCTAGAGAACTGAGCAGGAAGAGCAGATAATAGCGACAAAGACAGCCTCAGGTAGAGAGCTGCAGTAGAATCAAGATAACAATGGATGAGCCATCAATTTAGGGAAGAAGCTACCTATTCAAGCTGGAATGGGCTGCCTTTTCCAAGGCTAAGCCTGGGATCAAAAGAGACCTAAACCCTTGAAAGATTCTACACAAAAGCAGGAGTTTGGTTGAGCTAAGCAAAGCTGTCAAGGATGAGTTGCTGAAAAGCTCGCCGCCTGTCATCCAGAGAGGCAGGGAGACAGATGCTGTGAGCAAAGGTCCCTCTAAGCTGTGCACGTGCATGACAGTGCACAAGAAAAAACCTTGCTTCATGTGCCGACCGGGCTTTAGTTACCCCAAGAATATGGCTCTGATGTTTCAGCCGGGCCTAAGGGCCCTTAAAGGCATTGAGGTTATTCTTTCCCCGCATAGCCGCTCCCGCTCTCTCCTGCCACGTCTTGATGTCCTGCCAATGGGTGGGTCGCCTATCGGGTCCCTCACTGCCTGGGTCCAACCCGGCGGATGTACATGGGGCTCCACCACCCCTGCACCCTGAACTCACGCCACCTTTTCTGAGCCGACTCAGAGTCCTGTGGCCCATCAAGCCAATCCAGCTTCCTCCAGGGCCCCGTCCCTTAAACGCCTAGGGTTGAGCTGCCCTGGATACAGGGTTGGCTCACGGCCCCTTTCCCTGGTCCCCTAAGCATAGTCTAACCCCGCTTCTGGAGTTTGGGCACTGACCCCGCCCCGATCACGACCCCTCATCCAGGTCCTCCGCTCCCTTCGGGGTTGGTCCTTCACCTGGGTCCTGTGTGTTCCCTGCGGCTGCTCCCGCTCTCTGATGTCCTGGTCAGTCCCCACTTTCTCTTCGCCAGCTGCTGGGGACTCCCGCGGGATTCCTCGCCAAGGAGCTCCTTGCTCTGGCCCTCTAATCCCCCCGGGACGCCTCCGGGAGCCAGGTTCCTCCCATGACGCCTGCTGCCTCACCTCTCCAGGGCCATCCGCCCTCTCGGCTGCAGCCGCCGCCATTTTTATCTTTGCTGGCCAGCATCTGGTCCTGACTTCACCGGCTGGCCACAGCTGCACATACAGCCGGCTCATGAGCCGTGCGGGTTTCCTGGGAGCGTTGTCCCGTGCTGCAGGTGAGTCACCAGTGTCACCCTGCTCCCCAGGACACTGCGCAGTAACTTTTTAACGCCGTCCACCCACCCCAACCAGGCCACAGGTTGTTGCAGGATGGGGGAGGAGTGGACACACTCCCACGCACTCCCAGCCAGGATCACAGCCGCAGGCAGGAAAGTTTCACTGGGCTCGCAGGGGCCATTCACCGTGAACAGGGCCCTGGCCGGGCTGGGGTTGCCAGAGCCCAGCGGTTCATCGAGCCATGTGGGCTGCATGCACTGCGGGGGAGTGGGAGGACATCCCCCCACCACACCATACCCCTGGATGAACCGCTGAGCTCTGATTGCCCTATGACCCAGCCTGGCAGCCCCTCCAGACACACAGTGCAGGCAGCCAAGTGAGGGCATGTGGCGCAGCTCAGCCCCTGATCTTCACGTGGGGCAAGGGCGGGAGGGACCAAGGTGCAGTCAACCTGGTGCTACCATCAGGTCCTTCTGCACAGGCAGCCTGGTGCTGGCTGCCCCCCCAGTAGCTCCTCTGTGTAACAGCCCTGCAGGTTGGAACACCAGTTGCAGGGGTACCGCAACTGCAAAAGTTACTACTTTTTTTTTTTCAACCTAGAATCAGGATCCAGAAGGAGCAATAGGTAATCATGTGACAGCTGAAAACCCTGGCATCCACATGTAGTTTTGGAAACATAACAGATTCCCTTATTAGAGACAGAATTATCTGTGAGCCATCTGGGCCTAAAATAAGGGAGAGATTGCTGAGAGTATTAGGAAAGTATCTTCATGCCCCTTTGTAAATCTATGGTGTGTCCACACCTTAAGTACCATGCCCCGTTCTGGTCCCCATGCTTCCAAAAGGATATAGAAGAGCTAGAGAAGGGCAGAGGTGTGGAAGGGCTTCCCAAAGAGGAGAGAGTAACAAGGCCAGGCCTGTTCAGTTTAGAAAAGAGAAGCTTGAGGGGGGTCTTGAGAAGGATTTACAAAAACCTAAATGGTGAAGGTGAAGTCAATAGGGATTTATTATTGACTAACTTTCATCAGCAAAGAACTAGTGGCCACAAAATTAAACCACCAAATAGTAAGTTTAAAATGAGCAGAAGGCAGTTCTTTTTCACCCAGTGTGTTATTAAAGTGGGAAACTCATTGCTACCAGATGCAGTGGAAACTGGAGAGTTCAGCCAGATTCATGGAGGAATGGGGCATCAGTAGCTATCAGTGTTCCCTCTAAGCTGCTGATGGACCTAAGCGGCACGCTCATGGACCATTGCAGCTTAGAGGGAACATTGGCTGTGAGCATGGTGGGACAGAAAAGAAGGTACCTGAGCTAAGTGAAAATTGCAAGCTTTACACAGGTGTGCAGGCCTCGTAGTTGGGTTAACATGGCAGTGGGAGGCATTACACTCTCCTCTAGATGCTTTATACCTTTTAGGATTGTTGGTTGTAGCCATGTGGATCTAAGGACATAGGTATAATTACTTGTTCTAATAAAAAAAATCACATCTATCCAAACAACCTTGTTCGCCTTATCTATTTTATGCTTTACTTCTCTGACTCTCCTCCTGCTGGGTCTGACTGCTGCAGTATAATGCCCTTGCCCAGAGAAGTGCAAGGAGCAGGGCCATTCTCCTTAAGCCTGTGGTGGGAACTGGAAGGGCTCCCACCAAGGGAGAATGGCCCCAATCCAGCTAATCAGCTGATTTGTGGGATGGTGGGGTTGTGAGGGGGCATTCTCCCAGGGACCTTCCTTGGACTGTCTGTAGCAGCTGCTGTTTTTTAGTAGCCGCCAAGGGCCAACTGACAGTCTGCTCCCTTCCCAGGCACAGGAGAAATCAGGCTATCAGTGGGTTCCTCCTAAGGGCAGGGGTAGCCCAGGGAGCAGCTCTCTAGTGACCCATGCCTGGAGAGCTAACCCGTGAGCTGGAATGTATGCTCCAGCTCTTAGGCTGTTTTTCTACGAGTAAGAATTTCAGGTAAAGTTTTAAAGGTAATAATGAATGCCTGGCTGTGGCCTAAGTTACTGCAGAATTAAAGGGAGTTTATATTTGTTCGGCAGGGAGGGTTGCTTTAATAAGAGCGGGTCTGAGCACCGCTCTAATTAAAAAGCCTGGAGCATCTCATGCATCAGCGTCCCTGTACTGAAAAATGTCAGCAGGGGTGATTTACCTAAAGCTCGTCAAATGAGCTTTAGTTATAGTGCCCCCACTGTCATTTATCAGCATGGGGACACTGATACACAAGATGCTGGATTCTGCGGGAGCACAGTAATTACCATGCTCCAGAACACTCGACTAATCAAGTCTGCTCTGACGTGCTGTAATTACAGTGCATAGGAGCAGTCTTGCTGCTCGTGTATAGGTGCCCAATATACCACCGCTTAAGTAGGTGTTTGCATGTTTTTCAAGTATGGTGGGCTCTGTAAGAGAACAAAGACAATCAATTATAAAACAAAATATACTTGGAAGATTGAGAAACAATAGAGATTACAGCAATTACATCTGTGGGATACCTTCCTGAAGCTTAACAAGCCATTCGGAGTCCTGATAAATCCCTAAGCAATGAAACAGACTGAAAAGTGTGAAGTCAAATAAAGTATTAAAGAAACAGATATAATTTAACTTTGTAAGTATGCCAACTCTGCATAACGGTTTTCTCCTGCTTCAAGTTTAAACTAAAGTGACTACGGACAAACAAAAAATCTGCAAGAAGGAAAAAGATACCAATTTGGCTGCTGTCAGTTTTGCTGTGCTCAGCAAAACTCAGCATAAAAGCAATGCAAGAGTCAGATCTTCCACTTGGAAGAATGTGTACATCAGAGCCTAGTTTGGGTTATTTAAATGCTTGAGCTCAAGTCAATGGGATACATTTTTGCTCTTGCTCATATGCATGCAACCACACTGATGTAAATAGGACTGTGCAGATATAAACAACTGCAGAAATTTCACTTATTTTGTCTAAGCCACTTCTGTTACATCACTTAATTTGCATCTCAATCAAAGCTGTTGCCCAGGCTTAGACAGTTCAAAGACACCATCTTGCAAACCTGATCAGTTAATTAAAACAAACTTTCAACTATATATCAAACTCAGTTATATACAAAACTACAAGACACTATGAGGTGTATTAGTTGAAAGGAAATTGAGAACTGTCTACATGTTGAAAACTGTAGGTACAGCTGTCCACGTATGTTAGTATTCCTCACAAGGGTATCTGCCAAAACTATTAGGAAATTGGTCACTTTTTCAGGCAAAGAGGTGGTACATGGATTTTCTCTCGTGATCTATATCTTACTACAGTTTGCAATCTCTGGTTTGAGTGGTGGATCGCTACATATTCTAACAAAGAGCCAGAAAATGTAGTTGACCATGGTAATATTTACTGTTTAACGATCATTTTAATTTGACTCCGATGCTGCTTCAAAATTACTTTATTGTTAGTCTGCAAAGAAAATGTGGTTTTTTTTATCAAAGGTGTGCTGAACTTTTTAAACTTGCAAGCAAAAGCAGTGAACCTGGCATTTTTTTTGAGCTGCCAACAGTCGTGTACCCTTGTCCAAAAGCTAAATTAAGATCCTCTTTGTTATAGTTATATCTGGCCCAATTTTCAGAAGTGCTAAGCACCCCTCGTTTTAGTGGCTGTCACTGAGTTGCAAGCATTGCAAACTCAAAACAACATGTCCTACTGCTATTAAAATGTAAACACTTGCAGAAAAATGAAATACAAACCAAGCCTTACAGAAGCTTTACATGGTCACATAGCTTTTTTCTTCTTTGTGAAAGAGGGAATTCCCTAGAAATTGGCCTGGAGATTCCTATAACTACCACCCTAGAAGTAATGCTGGAAGCAGGTGATTAATTCAGTCACAAATAAGTATAGTACTTTTCTGCGAGGCCCCAGTGCTGTGTGGGAAGTGAACTCCAATCTGCCCCAAACACTGGAGTTGCAATCAGATATGTTAGTTTGAGATATCTATCAGGGCTAATTCTGCAAACTCTCCTGCTTTCTCAAGACTGCTTCCTCCTCCCTAAATAAAACAGTCTCTGCTTCTCTCTTCCTGTTCCCTGGAACAGAGCAAGGGTAAAACCTTCAAAAAGGAGGAAAATAAACACGGTCTGTAGGCCTTTCTTCTCAGCAGGAGGAGGAGGAAATAAACTCTTTAATCAGGCAGAAAAACAAAACAACAGTCCCTTTCATTAACAGATCAGAAAGCAAAGGTTTTCCACTTCTGAACTAGGTTCTCTTCACTATTTCAATCTTCATGGAGACCTCTGTTATATCTTGTGTACCACAAGGATAAAGTGACCATAATACTTTGGGGGTAATCCAGGATGGGGGGGGGTGCCCTTCCACCCCTGCGGCTTCCAGAACTGGGTGCATGCGTGCACACACACACGATCCCAGAGCTACCCACACGCACCCCTCCCTGCACCCTGACTATACCATGCAAGCGACTCCACTCACAGTCCAGCGATGTGCCCAGCTCCTCAGTAAGAAGCCGGGTGCATGTGAACGGGCTTGTACCAATCCGGGACTTTTGCTTCAATTTTCTCCAACAGCCGGGGTGCTGAGACAGCCCCCAGAATCTGGGCCTGTCCTAGCTAATCTGGGACATATGGTCACCCTACACAAGGAGGGGTTGAATCGTGTGAAGATAGGACCCCTCCCACATATGGATTGCAGGGATAAGAATCTGGTCTTTGCTAAAAATGCTAGGATTTGGCCTTTAACACTACAAAGAAAACACTAAAGGGGGCAGAAGCCAATTTTTTAACTGACACTAATGACATTTATTTTTAACAGGTATATCTCAGTTGCTGTGAACCATGGAAAAAAAATGAAAGAAATATGCAGTCAGCGGATACGGATCATTCTGTTGAAATGTGTTTTTATAGGCTATAAAAATCATAAATGCCACTGCATTTATCTGGGTTTTTTGGTTGTAGCCGTGTGGGTCTAAGGACATAGGCAGGGAAGGTTCTTTGAGTAGATGTGATATCTTTTATTAGACCAACTGAGTAGTTGGGGAAAAAAAATTGGCAAGCTTTTGGGTGCTGTCACCCTTCTTCAGGCATGGGGAGTCTCTGCTGCTCCATGCATGAAGAAGGGTGACTGCGTCTGAAAGCTTGCCAAAAAATTTCTTCCAACTACTCAGTTGGTCTAATAAAAGATATCACATCTACTCAAAGAACCTTGCCTGGCTGTATTTATCTTTAACTTTTTTAAATCTCCAAAGAATCTCTACGTTGTCAGTTAAAAATTTACTGTGGCTGTATTTATACTTAGACGTAAACCTTTGCTCTGACACCTATCTGGAAAAAAGCAAATAATAAAACAATTATTTTTGGTTTCTCCAAATGTTAATAAGCAAAAACAGCACTACGTACAAGGTATGCTGTTAATATAAAGCTAATAATATGCACTTTTTTAAATATCTGAAATATGGATCAACTTTTCATTTCATAAGTTACTGCAAAATCAGTTAAGCAAAAAGATTAAACAGTATTAAAAATCAAAAATCAAAAATTAAAAAATCACCCCATATAAAAAATATAGCACATGACATTGTCATTGTCATTAGTGACAATATTCTTTTTAAAGAGCAGAATAAGTGTCAGCTCAGTTACTACGCACCAAAGACCTTTTTAAACAATAAAAGTATTATGGGCAGGCAATTATGCATGTTTACCTTTTTCAAAACGTCTATCTGTTGCATGATGTTCCATGTACCTAACACAACCCAGATGTTAGAAAATGCCAAACACAAAAGAAGGGCTGATGGTGGAAGAGGCTAGGGGAGAGAAATGATGTACATTTGCTCCGTTGTAATAGTAGGCAACACAGCAAGGCTGCAGGGAAGCAAACATTCCAGTTGAGCAACATTTCTTTTTCTCTTCTAAAGATCTTTATAGGTACCAGTGTATAAATAAAACACATATTTGTAGGTAAGAGGACAAAGAACATGTCTGAGTTAATTTTTAAATGAACCACCCAGAGATAGAGAAAATATTTAGAACAAAGTAAAAAGATGTTACTAATTTGACTAAAGTATTAGCACTGTATTTTATACCACTAATATAGTGTATCAGTAAATCATATATAGGGAAAATCTTGTGGGATCATGATAGGGGATGTCACTAACTGATTTTTTGTAATGCAAAAAAGTTATATTTGCTCGTTATTACACAGCTGTTAGGGGTGCACCGATAGAGATTTTTGGGGCTGATACCGATAGCCGATTTCTAAGGAGGCATATTGGCCAATACTGATTCTAGTTCTCCTGCCAGCCCAGCAGCTTGAAGAGCTGCATGCAGCTGGTAAGTCTGGTGTGGTGCAAGAGGAGAGGAGAGGGGAGGGGAGGGAAGGGGCATGGTGGGGCAGATCAAGGCCCCCATGGTGAGGGAGGAGTGGGGCTAGGGCAGGGGCTGGGGCAAGCACTGCCCAGCTGGGGTGGGCGCAGGATGGAACTGCAGCCCATTTGGGGGAAATGGGGTGGGGGGGATGGCCACTGCACACCGCTCATCCAGGAGGGCATGGGGAGGCATGTTCCCCTTGATCAGCGCAGGGCGGGGTGGGTTTTTAAATACTTGTAATTTTTTAAAGATTTGCAACAAGATCTAAGCACTCATTCATGGGAACAAAATTTGCCTGTGGAAATGCCCAGTAGCCTTATCCTGAAAACTATGTACAAAACTTCTTTTGACTTACAGCGCTACCCAGACAGGCCCAACAGGGTCAGATCTCAAAGGTGTTGAGTCAAGTATAGATGTACCTCTGCCTGCAAATTCTGCCAGATACCTTGTCACAAGGACACAAAAAGGAAGGAAAAGAACTTCTGTCCTATTTCATGCAAAAATCCTACAAAAGATGTCCATTTCTGAATGACAGAGGCCTGTAGCAACTGGAGAAATGCATATCTTTAAGAATAATACTGATTTCATAAGATGTCTGTGTTTATGTGTTTCAGCCACTGGCCTAACATGCAGTTATGTCAGACACACCTGCAAGCTTAAGCCACCTGCATTCTTCCATTCATGAGTCCATGAAAGAAAAATTGTCAAAGTTATGCAAACATGATAAAGCTAACCTACTTAATGGTGTCCTTAAAATGTTTTCTTATAGACCTATATTAAGATTTGGTAAAGAAAATCACCCATGAATACTTAACTGAATAACTTTACAACCTGAATTTAACTCAGACCACAACATCAGGCAATTTCTTCCCTATTCCCTAAACATGTTGTTTCGTGTTCCATGATTTCGCTTGCTTTTTTTCTCTATTAATCCTGCAGGCATTTTATTAACACTGTCAAAAGAGATTAAGCAATGGAATGACTCCATCAACTCCCAAAGTAGTCATGGAAAATCATCTCAGTCAGGTTTCTAATCAATACACAAGAAAGGTACTTTGATTTTTTCATAAGAAGAGTGCAGCCTACCAGAATAAACTCCTGGTCTAGAAGCAAACCCCCTTAGGGAAGCAGCTCCAATGGTTTTCCATACACCTGAAAACTTTCCACAAAAGAAAATCCAGAGCTGTGGCAAAATGGATGGAAAATTTAAATCTATATAACGCTCTCTTCTGAAAGCAACTGCCCCCCCCCCAATCTCCAAATTAACCTAGTCCAAATGCAATAGTAAGCACTCAGCATAGAAGAACTAACCACAGTTCATTAGGAAAGTGGATAAAGGAAATGGAGGGGGAAGCTTGCCAGGGGAAACGCATGAGCCTGGGGAAATGTATTGCTGATATCTTTTATTTATTTAGGACATCTAGTAATAAACACTGCAGAGGAAGCTCTAAAAGTTATTTTTTATATTCAGACAGACACACCAGACCTCACTACTGTCTGCCTTCCACCCTGGATATATATTTAAATAGCTCCAGTACAATAAATCAGAGGGTTTCCTTTGTTATTATATGTGTCATCTAGTGAAATAAACTGCTTGATTTCTTTCTTCTTTTTCTTCTCAAAAATGTTTATTTGGAAGGTATAGATGTCATCAGTACTGACCTACTGGGTAATTTATTTGTTTAATCTTCAAAAAAATACAGGAGGAAGGTGGGGTAAAGGGATGGGGTGGGGTGGGATGGGGGGGTGTGATTATATCCCTGCAAAAAATAAGACAGATTGTTTGTTACCAATTTATTGGGGAAAATACCATCCACTGGCAGGCTAAAAATACTCAGTTTTAATTATTTACTTCTTTATACTATCATTATTTCGCAGAGACGTGATTGTTAAAGAAGAGAACACTAAACAACCAGCATATCCATAAGAAGTTAGAGAAATTAACCAAAATATCACTCATCTCCATATTCAAACTGCTCCTTGAAAATTCCCACACCATAGGCTTCTTTTGCTGCTGCCAACAATGCTCCCAACTGCCTCTGTGTCAGGAAAAAGCTTTATTGCTGTGGTTCTACTGAACTGGACCAATTTTAATTGAAATGAAAGCTTAAAGCAAAGTAGCTTCCTGTCATAACAACTGAGCCAGCATCCTTCTCAGAATCCAGGCACTGTGCTGGTACCCATTATAAACGGATATGAATGATTTCTAGACAATAGGAAGCATGTAAGCAAGGGACAGAAAATTATACAGCTTGGAAAGATGGTCTGAAAGGTATGGAAGCACTGGTTATATGCTGAAGATTAACACCTGACACTGCTCACCGAAAAGAACTTGAGACACAGACTTTGAGTGTTTATAATTGTTAAATGATAATTTAGTTCTTATAATCAAGGATGAAAACACAAAGATCTGCAGAAAAAAAAATCAGAAATTCAAAGACACTTCTCTGACTTGCACTGGATGTCCGTGGTTTCAAGAACTCGCTAACAGGTAGAGCACAGAGATGCCACAGCACATTCAGGGCAAGGGGAAGAACCATCTTTGCTCTTCACAACCTTGGAATTCTCCTTCTAGAGAGAATTTTCAGCTGACCAAGTAGCAGCTTTTCAACTCTTTTCTACTTCCACAATGATCAAAAAAGGTCAAAATGGAAAATTGGGCTTGCAAACTATTTTTCAAACTCACAGTACTCTTGATACTATTTTAACAGCATGACAAGTGAAAGCATGGACAACTGGTGCCACCTTAGTTGTGGAGGGGCACATGCCCCACCTGTAACCAGACTCCCATGGCAGATCTTGCTGCCCAGGAGGAGTTCCCTTGCAGCCAATAGCTGCAGCCGCTTCTAGGAGTGTCTGCAGCTGCTTCTGGAGAGTGGCTGCAGTGATCTGCTTGCACTTGCAGGAGGGCACCGGCGCTCCTGCCTGCCCCGCCACCCATCACCTAAGTGGCGAGTGCGGTCAGTCAGGGGGTGCATTGGCTGACTCAGAGGATGCACATGCACCCCTATGCGTTGCCACTGGGTGAAAGAAAAGAAGCCTCAAAGGCCACATCCAGATGAGTGTGGACATTTGGTTCCCTGGGGACAAGAAGCAGTGGCACACCTTGTGTGTACCATTGCTTGCCCCCAGGGAAAACCTGTGCCATGCATGCTCTGGCCATGCAGCAGGTTACCCCAGGTGGGGTAGAGGAGGCTGGGGCCTTACCTAGGGTCCTGCAGGCACTGCAGCCACAGCACTCCTGCAGCTGGGAACCCGGCTAGCAGCTGGAGCTTGGTTCTGACTGGTTTTGGGCAGTGTGTGCTGCTGCCATGTGCACTACCTTACTTTTTTCCAAGTGGGTTTTTTTGATCCCAGGATCTTGGGGGTGGATTTTGATGGGTCTGCGGCACCAGATACCACACAGCCACACTCATCTGGACTCAGCCACAGGCTGCAAAGACCTGCATACTGTCTGCATTACCCTTAGCAAAATCTTTTACCCTTTCCCTCAGGCAAGCAGAGCCAACTTTTCCTACAATCCTGTGGTGCTAAAGTGATTAGTAAATCCCACAGTTGAGAACCCCTCACTGCAACAGTCCTGCCTGCAACCATCCCTCAATTAACCCAGGTTCACACAGCGCCTGTGGCCCGTCTCAACTCTGGCGGCACAATGCAGTGAGAGAAGGAACCAGAGATGAACTAGTCCAGCCCCGTCAAAGCTTTACAGGTTAAAACTAGCACATCACATTATTCACTGCGTGGGTGCAGGTACAGGCTGCGGCCAGATCTAAGGAAGCAGACCGCTGGAGATGTGTACAGGGGGCATGTAGGGTAGATGTGTACGGTAGACGTGTACAGGGGACGAGGTGTAGGGTGGACGCATACAGTGAACAAGTAGGATGGATGTGGACGGTGGACAATGCGTGTGGTGGACAGCACATACAGCGGACGAGTGGGGTGGACAGTGTGTACAGCGGATGCACGTGGTGCACAAGGACTTCTCTCAGAAGCGCTGCACAGCTCTCCGGCCACGCCTGCCTGCCTGCCCACCAGTTAACAGCTTGGGAGGCCACATGTGGTAGCACCCTGAGGCGACTGCTGGGAATACGACAGCATCCTCCCCTGGGAGCTGCATCCGGCAACAACCGGGCCATGAGCCACATGCGGGCAACGTTTGAGGGGCCGGGAGCCCCGAGCCGGAGTACGCAAGACACAAGCTCCTTCCAGTTCCCCGCCCGGAGTCAACTGAACAGAAGGCCCTGCCCCCGAGGTCACTCGGGGGAGGAGCCCGGGGCGATCTCAAGGCGGCAGAGGAGGGGGGGTGTCCGTTCGAACCCAATGGAACCCTTTCCCGCCCTTGGCTTGGCGAACCCCATCCCCCCCGTTGGCGTGAGCAGCTTGGTATCGCCCAAGCCCCTCCTCCCTTCTACTATCCCACGTGCCCGTGGTCCCCCCGCCCCCTATTGGCGTGGCTCCGCCCCCTGCTGCGCGCGCAGGCCCCGCCCGCCGGTGGCTGCCTCCCACACCGGGCCCCGCCCCCCGCCGTGGTCTTTTCCCCCCTTCCCCTTCCCGAGCGGCTGGTTCGGTGCCGGGTCGGTTCCAAGATGGCGTCCATCATGGAGGGGCCGCTGAGTAAGTGGACCAACGTGATGAAGGGTTGGCAGTACCGTTGGTTCGTGCTGGACTACAACGCGGGACTGCTCTCCTACTACACGGTGAGGGGCCGGGAGCCCGTTGGGGGGGCGGCGGCGGCGGCAGCGGCTGCCTAAACGCCGCACGGCCAATGAGGAGGGAGGAGCGGTGGGGGCAGCCAATGGGGAGCGGGGAGACAGGGGAGGAAGCCAATGGGAAGAGGGGAGACAGTGGGGGTAGTCACTCGTGTGAGAGACTTCAAGGGGGTGAATGCGCGGGTCCCGGGGGGTGGGGGGCGCGGCCGGATGCCACCATTGGGCAGCGCCATTCCCCCCCTCAAAGGGGCCTCTCGCTCCCCCTTGTGCGTCCTGTTCTCCCTGCTATAGGTCAAAGCTGGGCTGGAGGCCTGAGGGGGGTGGGTGAGCCACTGCCCCATCTCTAGGTGACCCTAATAATGGCATCTTGGAGGTACGGGTTTGAGACCCCTGTGTATAGGGGGATGGGGACATCAGGATACCATAGCAGTGGTGCCTGACCTGCCCGACTATGCCTCTGCAATCCCAGGGCTCTTGTTTTAATTTGCATGGGGGAAATCCAGGACTGTCCCAGCCAAACCGGGAGGTGCATCCCCATGCCAATCAAACTCGCTGCCTCCATGAGGAAGGGAGGATGCTTTTGTGGCTTTTTTCTGAAACAGTTGTTCATCAAGTGGGCAGTTGGCTTGGACTCAGCTCACCGGCCTGTTTCTATCCGAGAGATCCAACACTCTGAAATCGTTTTCGGCACGGTTGCAGAAATAAGGGGGATAATGATAAAATTATAGAGAAGTGGGGTTGGAAAGGACCTCCAGAAGTTATCTAGTCCAGTAGTTCCCAACCTTTTTAGCGTGCTGCAGATTGGAAGCGACCAGTGTACCGTGGACCGGCAGCTGACCCTTTTCTATACTCGGTATAAAAAAGGGTTGGCTGCCAGTCCGCAATATACCGGTCACTTCTGGACTTCCAGTCTGGCAGCCAACCCGTACCAGGCTGCAGCCTGGGGGTTGGGAACCTCTGATCTAGTCCATGCCCCTTCCTGAGGCAGCATCATCCCTATCCTTACTGTCCCATACAAATTGTAATCTTAAGGCTACAATCAGCCTTGACACAGTGAAGACATTACACCCTAACCTGCCATGAGTAAAGCAGGGGAACTGTGGGAGCCATTGTTCTGCTTCCATGAAGTGTTGTGGCCTTTGTGCCGCCATAAAAGTGTGTTTAAGAGATCCAGGGTAGAAGCCCATGTCCCCTGCTAGAGAAAGGCAAAACCCCCACAGTCTGTACCAATATGACCATGGGATAAAATTCTTTCCTGATGCCAAATATGGTGACCGGTGTGATCCTGAGTGGAGGGGCAAGACCCCCTAACCAGCAACCTCTGGCTGTATTCATGGTTCATTTTATTAGGATGTGTGTGTGTGCATGTAGAAATGCATAGTTTGGCCTTCTGTAGTGCATTTCATTTATGGGTCTCTAGCTTCTTCATAAATATCTAATTCTTAAGCTTTGTGACACTTTATTAGGTAGGAATGACTAATTATCCCTGATTATGCTTTGACAAGTTATTCTTCAAAGTCATTGTGGAGTACAGTGTTTCTTAGTAATGCATCAAATCTGCTTGGTTGACAAGTAAAAGGATGACTCTTCTAACCTCCAGCCCTACAAAGTCAGCCTAGCATTAGGAAGTCAAACAGTCCTTTCTGACCACTTGCACCAGTCATGAAGTTCTCCAGTTTAATACAATAGAATACCTAGAAACTTGAATCCTGCTCATTCTTGTAGTTTGGCTTTAGAGCAGGGGTGATAAACCTTCAGCCCTTGGGCCATGTGAGACCTGCAGAGACTTGGCATCTGGCCCACAGGACTCTCCATGGTTTGGGAAATGTGGTGGTTGGGAAACAGTGGCAGTACTGCCACCCTTCCCTGTTGCTAAATTTTCTAGCCCCCTGTTGTAGCCACTTTGGAGCTCCCCGCCCTGCCCTTCCTGTTTGGGCTGGGCCACTGCCCCCTCTTCTTTCTTCCCCCTCCAGGACTGTGTTGGCATTGGGCCTTGCCCCCTTTTCCCCATGTGTCTGGATCAGGGCCAGGATGCCCCCTGCCCCCCTCTGGGAGCTGGTATGGGATCATCTGCCAGATCCAGTTGCGGATGGACTAGGCACTCCCCGCCTCTATGGGAGAAAAAGGTTGGGCATCACTACTCTAGAGTGTTTAACAGGATTAAGGGCTTGTCTACACAGGAAATGCTTTGGATAGCTCTTTGTTGACACTTGTATCCTGCCCTAAGAAGGTTGTTTTGTTTCGGGCTAGAAATATATTTCACCAAATGACGTGTATTAGCTGTGCCATGATGTGTCCTGTCACAGCTGACCTGCTTCATTGGTTGCAATGTGCAGTGTCTCTTGATGCTGCAGGACAGCATGTGGCATTTTTCCAGGGCCTGGAAGGTCCTGGTCCCACATGCCCTAGGAGTTCCCGGAGAGGATCAGGTCCTGGGAGCGTCTACCTGGCTTTACCCTGTTAGAGAGAGGGGCCCCAGAGAATCTTGTAGTCTCTCTGTAAGTGGTTTCCTATGTGCAGAGTTGCACTTTTGCAGGGTTGACCGCAGGAAATTCTGTGCAGGATCAGGCCCCTCAAGCCCCTACAGCACTTGTGCAGGGTGGCTGGAGAGTGTGGTTAGCTCTGGACTGCCTGGGCTCTCTTGCCACAAAGCAAATAGATATCTGTTGCTAAACAGTGGCACAAATTGAATACTGCCTTTGTTGCAGCCAGTAACTTTGGGCATTTGTAGTGCAACAAAGAGCATGGATGTCTGTTTGCCTGGCCTTTGTGCCGCCATAAAAGTGTTTATAGTGGCACAAAGGTGATGAAAGGCAATATCTATTTCCACTCTGTCTAGCCCACTTCTGAAGTGGATTAAGATATACTGCAAAAATGATCTCTTGCAGCAGAATAAGTATCTGCACTGGGATTCTTTCGGAATAGCTGTTATTTAGGGACCTCCCTAAGTTGTGGTGAGATGAAGGATTTTTTTAATGGCCTGCTTGTGGCACATGGAGCCAATTCTGCAGGCATTTTGCAGCAGCCATGCCCCTCGCTACTGATTGGCAGAGGGAGCCTTTGCTCCGTCTGTGTCACTACTGCTGTTTGTGGTTGATCTAGTGGGAAATAGCGGCCAATGCCGTTTTCTGCTGTTTCTATGAAATCCACAAAAACCCAGTTTAGGTCGGTCCCTAGCCATAGTGCACTGTATAAACATGCCCTAGGACCGGTATAGCTTGTTGTTGAACTGAATACATGTTAATCCTGAATATTTACAAGAAGCGGATGGATCAAGTCAAATGGCACTACTTGGTCCGTTCCTTATTTTACCAACTCAAGCAGTGATCAGAGAGAAGTTCTCAAAATGGGAGTGGCAGACATGGAACTATAATCTAACTCCACTTACGTGCAGTAATCCACCCCTCCTCTCTAATGTGCTATGTACCAGCAAACATTAGCACTGCCTCCTGGAAGTATGACTGCAAAATATTTCTTTTCCCTTATGCTTATTTTTCACATGCACATGTTGTCCAAATACTTATCTTTTGGAGTGAAATGTCTCTCATTCTCTGCTTGCAAGTGAAATGTATTGTTTTTATGAGAGTTTGAGTAGCATTGCTTTGCCTGGTTGTATCCAGTTATGGGAATGAAAACACTTTTTAGATTATTAAAATTGAAATTTAACCTTAACATTTTTGGGGCAAATTAATACACAGGCATACAAATCTCCCATGGTGCTCTTGCTTGGAACCTATTAAACGTTGTTACCTTAATGCAGTAGGAACATAATTTTTATTGTGTTTTGGCAACATATCTAATGGGAGAGTCCTGTGTGATGCTGACTTCTTTACTGAAGAGTATTGGTGATGGTTAATTTTGTAGTCAGCTTTGAGTAAATTTTCAGGCTAGGATTTTTAATTAGAAGACACTTTGAAAAGGGGGAGTGAGCTCTTTGTGAGATGAATAGTGACCTGTTCTCAGTTCAGAGATGTTTTATCTTTCTTTTTTCTTCTTTCTTTCTTTTTTTTCAGACACTACTGACAGCATGTTCCTCCCACTCTTTTTGAGGGAAACCAGAACTGCTTTCTTTTGCCTTTCTTCCTCCTCCCCTTCTCAATGCCTATTTTATGTTCATACAACAGTACTTTGGAAGAAAATCATGTTTTGAAACTGCTATATATAAATCTACACATAACTACAATCACAGATTATCAGGTTTCCTTTCTCCTTCACTTTTTCCCTCTTTCCCTCCTCTCTATAAATGTAGGTTAATGGCAGTGAAGGTCATTGGTTTACTCTGTGCCAAATTCCATTGACATTGTCTTTTAATATGTTTTATTATTTTTTTTCCTTGGTAATGCGTGTGAAAAATTAGATTTAATTCTCTGTTCCCTAAAGTCCAGTTATTAATTTATGTTGTTTCAGTTGCATTTCCTAAAATGTATAGCAGTTTAGTTTCATGTCGTCTTAAAATCAGCTTTGTAATTTAAATTAGAATGCGTTTAAATTATCTCATGCCACTTTCTGATCAGTTTATGTAACACTGGATTAAAAAGCCTAGATTTCAGTGCTTCCATGTTAAATAGAATGCTAATATTAGCAGTTAAACTTTTGAGCCAACTAGGATGGGTTTCCTGACAAAAGTGGAATAAGTAGGTGAAGTAGTAAAATGACTCAGTATTTTTTATGTATGGATCTTTAATCTGGATATAATTTTTGAAAGAATTCTAGGAGTTTTACACCATGTTAACTTTGGTCCCAAATTCCATTCAGCAAAATAGAACCATGAGCATTTTAGATGCGATGCACTATATTTCTTTCATGACCCCTTCAACAACATTTGTCAGCAATACTGAACTAAAACCCTTCACCACTGTAGGATGCCAAATCAAACAGTTCTCTTTCAGAGTGAATGAGAGCCAAACTGGATGTTGGCAATTGGTTCTCAATTGTGTCAGCATAGTTTATATGTGCATTTCACTTTGCATTTACATATGAAACTTTAATTCAATATCTTTCTGTTGCTTTAAACTCTAACCATTGCTAATCTGCTGAAGAATCCAGTTGAGGTGTATAGAAATTTTGAAGTGGGAACCAATTTTATTCAGTGACTATAAAATGATTACTAGAGTTTTTGTCAAGTAATGGGAGTGGGTATTTCACATCAGGAATCTAACCATGTTCTATTTTCCCCTCTCATTTTTACCAAAAAAAATAATTTTAATGCCAAAATCTTATGCACTATTAAGTGTCCAGGAGCATAAAGCTTTAGCCCCCAGTTAATACTATTATTTTTATTTGAAAAAAACACTTCTGCTGAGGGAAATAAATGCATTTGGAGGTGGCCAAGCTTGACTGGGGAGAGACTGAAGATGAGACTTCTGGTAGATTGCTATTGCAAGTGGGAACTCTGAAAGCAGAGACGTTGTTCAGATCTCCTTGGAAAGAGAGAGAGAGAATTGAATTGTTGGCACATATACAGTTTCCTGCCCCTTCAAATGCAGTTTCTCAATCATCTTACAAAAATCCTAACAAAGCAGGAAAACAAACAAAGAAGTCGCAACCTACCCATCTCAGCTGACATAATAGACCTTCCCTTTCCTGTCAGTAATCTGTTTGTGCACAGAAAACTCGACTCCGAGAAGATGAATTGAATAACAGCTGATTAAAAACCTGAGTGACTGACTAGATACAAGATTCAGAAAGCAGACACTTTTAAATACTGTTCCAATTTATGCAAATGCAAAATTAAATCAAAACAGTGAACAGCTATGTTCTTGGTAATTTTGCTTTATTTTGTTAACTAAAATGTGTTATTTCTCTTCCCTGATTTGCTGCATGCCATACATACAGGCTGCCTGTGCCACTTACAGTATGTGCACTGCAGATTTGGTAACTCTTGTTTTTTACGTACCTTTGTTAATTTTGGGAAGATCCCCTTTTCATTATTTTATTTTATTATCTTTTTTTTTCCTGGTCCCCTTCAGCCTATGTTTATTCATCTTTGATTGCTGCACTCAAGATTGAGATCTCCTCCTTTATTGCTGTATTCAACAGTGATACAATATTCTTTTTTCATTTAAGAGAGATTTTTTTTTTTTTTTTAATACATTTTTGTGGTATGCTTTGTTAAAGATAACACTGATGCGTAGTGTCTTCTGGAACTCCTGGGAGGACTCCTAGATTTCCAATTTTGAAATAAATTCTGGAATAGCATGTGGTACATTCAGTGCTCTTAGGCCTTGTTGGCAAGAAGTTGGGGAATGTTGGCTAAGGTGCTGACTAACTCAGAGCAGAATTCTTAATTGTTTGTTTTTTTTACAGGTAACTTCCTGTTACTTGCCACGGTAGCTATTGTTGCAGACAAATTTAATTCCTATATCTCCATCTTTCCATATGAATGCACCCTGTGTCAGTGATCAGGATTTCAGGGCTGTGATATTGGTCTTTGTTAACTAACACTCAGTAGCTCTAGTGTTGAGAATTCACATGTGCTAAAGTTGGTTTAGTTTATGCTAGAGTTGTTCAGAATGTATATTAGCTAATTCCCCTTCAAATCCTAGTCCAGGCAGTGTCTTAAATTTCAGTCACAGATAGTATTTGTATGTCTTTATGCTTTTTTTTTTTTTGATTATATTATATTGACTTGACTTTTGATGTTTCCAAGTGGAGTAGTTTTGCTTTTTGAGTGAGTTCTGCTGCAGAAAGGAAACACCTTATAAACTTTAAGTAGGTATGTTAATTGTCAGAGACCTAAGTTGCAGAAAAATTCATGATGTTAAAGTTGTGATAAAACAGTGTTTCCAGGTTAATTTTTAAACTATGGCTTAACACTAATGACTTGGCATTGGAGTTGCCTCCAGAGAAGCTGTGTTCACCTAAATAATGGAGCAATTCTGGCTTCCTGAAAGCAAATGTGGTTGCTTGTTTTTTCCTGTGTTCTTTCTGTGTATGAGGACAAAATGTATTTTTTAGTAACATTAGAATAATTGCTTTTTTTCAGTAGCTATGCAAATACAAATTGGTGAAGAATTTAGCTCAATAATAATTTAAATGTCCCAAGAAAAAAATCCCAAGAAATTATTACTTAACAACATTTGCAAAAATCTCCTCTGATCTGTTGCTGATCTTGATATTTCTTGCTACTGTGTTTGTAAAATCAACATTGACAATTTTAAATTTTGCAGGCTTTCTTCTTCCTTCTACCCCCCCTCTCCCCAAGTGTGGGTGCATATACTTTTTAGAGGCAGTATACTGCATATTTTCAGTCAGTGGCCCATCTTTTCCCCAGGTGCAGTTCGAGAAGAAAGCTGTCAAGTTGAAGCTGCTTGTCTGTATGTATGGGTGAAGCAAGGATTATGAAAAGCAGGTACAGATGGTATGGTGCACCATCACATGTAACAATGCATTTGTCGCCAACTAAAAAGAAACTAGGAGTTTTACTAATAAGCTAGGGGCCCAGGGTTTGGAACAAAAACAACTATAAATTTATTACAATGCACTTAAATTTACTAGAGTATATTTTATGTATTAAAACACAACAGACTAGGCAAAAATAATCAAAATATGTTAGTCCTGCTCCCATTAGAATTAAATGGACAGGGGCTACAATGGACAATAAGCTGAATAAGAGCCAACAGTTCCCTTGTTGCAAAGAAGCTAAAGGCATAGTGGGCTGCATTAGTATGAGTGTTACCGTTAGATTGAGGAAAGTGATTATTCTCCTCTATTCTGAACTGCTGAGGCCACATCTGGAGTCCTGTGTCCAATTTTTGGCCCCCCCCACAGAAAGGATGTGGGCAAATTGGAGAGAGTCCAGCAGAACAATGAAAACGGTTCCGGGGGCTGGGCACACATGACTTATGAGGAGAGGCTGAAGGAACTGGGCTATTTGGTTTGGAGAAGAGAAGACTAAGGGGGGGATTTAACAGCAGCCTTCAGCTACCTGAAGGGGGGTTGCAAAGAGGATGGAGCTGGACTGTTCTCAGTGATGAGTGATGACAGAACAAGGAGCAATGGACTTGAGTTGCGGCAAGGGAAGTTTAGGTTAGATCAGGGGTGGGTAATTATTTTGGGCGGAGGGCCGCTTACCCAGTTTTGGCAGGCTGTCGAGGGCCATGTGGGTAGCCCCACCCTTTGACAGGTGCCCCGCCCTTTGGTCACCATCTTGGGACCAACGTCCCAGTGTCTTGGGACCAGCGTCCCAGGGCCAGCACTGGTGGGGCACAGGCCAGCAGGGGTCTGTGGAGCCAGGCTGGGCAGCACCAGCAGGGAGGGGGGAGCTGGCTCGGCTCCATAGAGCCCCTGCCAGCTGGGACCCTGCGCTCCTGCCACCCTGCTCTGGGCCCTGCTGGCGCTGGCCCCGGAATACGAGTGCAGGCCCTGTGTTCCCGGTGGCTCCCTGCCCGTTCACATCCAGTGCCCCCCAGCCCCGTGGAGAGGTGGGGGGCAGCGCTTAGCCCCAACCCCCTGCTTGCCAGCAAGGAAGAAGCTGGTGCTGAGTGTGGGGAAAAATGGCCCCTCACCTGCCCGATGGCTGGCGCTCCTTGCTGTAGGTGCTCACAGCCCATGCGGGACTGTCTGGAGCAGGCACAGGCAGCCCCAGGCAGGCTGCAAGTGGCTACAGAGTGGGGCGCTGGCCATGGGACGGATGAGGGGCCACTTTTCCCTGTGCTCAGCACCAGCTTGTAACCCACTCCACTGCCAGCCTGGCAGTAGGGCCGGGTTACAAGGTGGTGCTGAGAGCGTGTGGGGAGGAGAAAGCAGCCCCTCCCTGCCCCATGCCCGCACCCCACGCTGCAGCAGCTTGCAGCCTACCTGGAGCTGCCTGTGCCTGCTCTGGACAGCCCCACATGGGCTGTGAGTGCCTGCAGCATTGGGCACCAGCCACGGGGTGGTGAGGGACCGCTTTTCTCCATACAGGGAAGGAGCCCAGGGAAAAGCTGAACATGGGAGGGAAGTGGCCCCTCCCATGCCCAGTGCCCCATGCTGCAGGTGCTCACAGCTGCAGCGTGGGGGGGCTGCTCCCCTCCCCACTCCTTCCCTGCCCAGGGTTTCCCTGCCCCCACTTACTGGAGCTTCCCGCACTGGGGGAGCCACATGGTCCCAGCCCAGAAACCATGGCTGGGGCTTCCAGCTGGGGGGTGGGGCCAGGTGGGCCTGCTGTTGTGGGAGCCTCCTGGGCTTCCCCTGGGTCCTACTGTCATTTTTGACAGGAACCAAGGGCAGAAAAATATTAATTTTCTACTTTTTTTTTTTAGGGGCCTTGTGGGCCAGATAGAATGGCCTCACAAGCCAGAACTGGCCCACAGGCTGTATTTTGCCCACTCCTGGGTTAGATATTAGGGGAAAAAAATTTCTCACATGGAGGGTAGTAAAACACTGGGACAGGTTACCCAGTGAGGTGGTGGAGTCTCGGTTTTTAAGACCTGGCTCAACAAAGCCTTGGCTGGGATGATCTAGTTGGGGCTGGTCCTGCTATGAACAAGGGGTTGACTAGATGACATCCTGGGATCCCTTCTGACCCTAACTTCCTAAAATTCTATGATGGCTCTGTTTTATGAATCTGAAAAAAAGAAAATCTAGTCTTCCTGGGTATCTCTTTAAATTTCAGTCAAGCACTGAATGCACTATTTCCACATGTGAGTTAACATTTCTTCACCTGAATCAGTGTTTTTAGCTAGAGTTAGAAACAGTCTGCAGGGCTGTCTAATAAGAGCTAAATAAGAGTTACTTTATCGGAAACCGCTAACAGACAGCAGAATTGCAGATGAAATACAGGTGGTTAGTTGAACTTCAAGAACATTAAAAAGAAGAGAGGGTTGTTAACACTGGTGGAATGAAGAACTTAGAAAGAATGAGGTATGCTATAATGAGTCATGAAGCTAGTTAATTTTCCTCAGTGCTGCCTAAATAGAAATGCTGCTGTCACTGCTAGGCAGTTGGCTTTACACCTTTGGTGGACCATTAATCAAAAGGGGTACATTTTCACCATTGCATCCCCCTTAGATCCAACCTGTCTGTCTGTATCCAGTAGGGCTCATCCTTTCAAGGATATGTCTGTGAGGTAGACGGGTACTTCTACCACCCTTGTTCCACAGGATATGCTTTTGTGTATTCCAAAATTACTTAAACTCCTTCACCGTAGACCTCCACCAAAAAGTTGTCTTTGTCTTGCCAAAAACCTGGATAACTTCAGCTTGAAGGATGGTTGTTCAGGGAAGCTGAATCTGAGAATCAGGGCTTACAACATAACTTCTGCATCTTGTAGCTATAGCGGTAGCAATTGTTCTGTTACGTTTGTTGATGACGCTACAGCTTTCATGTGTAGTGAGAGTATAGTCCGGGATAGGCAACATTTTTTTTGGCTGGAGTGCTGAAAAAACCACAATGTCTACCTTGGAAGGTGCTAGTCTAACCTGCTTTTAGAAAATCTAAGGATAGAGATCCACAGTGTTTCCAGGCATTTGTTCCTATGCTGAACTGCCTTTATAGTGAGATGGTTCTTTCCAGTATCCAGCCTAATTTTTTTCTTGCTGCAACTTAAAACCCTTACTCCTTGTTCTGTCCCCCGTGGCCACATAGAACAGTCTTCACAGCTGAAGGGTGGCTATATAGAGCAGGGGTTGTCAACCGGGGGTACTCAGAAAGGGTCTAGGGGGAATTCTATTCAGTTAATTTCAGATTGTTTCTCAAGGTCACTCTGAATCCTGACCAGGGTGTGTGTAGATCCACCCAGCTTCTTCTTTGTAACTGACCTTTTTGGGTGATATCCCAGACTTCCTGTAACGCACTCTTTGCATGATACCTACTTGGAGATCTTACTTGTCTAACGGTCAGACATCTAGCCTTCGCCACAGAATGGTCACCATATTGGCTAAATTTGACAAGCTCTTCACCAGCAGATGCACGATTCCATCTTTAATTAAAGTGCAAGTATTGCATTAAACATTCAATCTACAGACCTCTTGCTTGTCCCATCTACCTCCTAAAAAAAACAACAAAAAACCCCATCTTCCTTGGTAGGAAGTCCCTGCGGCTGGCAACATGTACAATGTGGTGCTGAAATAAGGCATATTCGATATCAGAATAGACGCCTTCTTTAGGTCATACTCAAAGACTCCTTGTATCACCCCAGGAATGCAGCCTCCTAGAGGGCAGAGCCATGATTCTGACAAAGCTAAGCTCCTCCAGCAAATTGCTCCACCATTCAATACATCTACATGTAGCATAGTGAATGCAGCCAGGGCATGCACTGATGATTTGCAATGGCTACTATAAGCAGTGTGTTTTGGGTGGGGGTTTGAATTAAGATATGACAGTACACCCTTGGTTTAAGTTCTGATAAACTTGATGTTCTGGAAGACTAGATGCTGGTCAGTGTTAACTCTGTGTTTAAATTTGACTTGCCATTGGATAATAAAAACTTTACTAATTTCAGAAGGACATGACCAGCTTAAAATCTGGTATACTAAGGTGGGAGGAAAAAAAATAGTAGCTTTGATTCCTACATGAATGTCGGAAGCCTTTCTGCTGTTTGTTATGGTTTTCCAATTGCACTTGCGTAAAAAAAAAAAAATACAAAAAACCCCAACCTGTTGTTAAACACCCACACAAATAGGAGAATCTGTATAAGGCTTCAGTCTTGAAAAGGCATGTATGATTGCCCAACTGAAGTCATTAATGACTTCTAGATGCTTCAGGTTAATTAGATGTTAGGTTAGATCCTATTCAGCTAGTGCATGTGTTGGACTGCTGTTGCTGAGTTCTGGTGAAATCCATCAGATTCACACTAGCAGCAAAGCAATTTGCGGACTTGGGGCATTGCTGTCAATGTAAATGAAGTGGAAAACAGTCATAGCTTCCCCCATGTCTTGTTATATCACTAGTAGGAGGTGCTATAATAGCACAGCTGTCTGAATGGACTTACTCAAGCGTAAAAAGCTGTATGACCTGCATCTGTTATGCATGTTAAGTGTCTGGAGGATTGGGGCTAGTACGAGTTGTTGGATCCATTCCTTCATTAAAGGCATGGGCTGTCCCCTCCCCAGCCTGAAGCTTTAAGTTCCTCTTATGCCTTCCACACCTGTACCTCCTGCCCCCCTTCTTTTTTTGACTTTGCCTGATAAGGCCTGACTGAGGATTTGGCTGTCTGCTGCTGCCTCTTGAATCCACCAGGGGGAGCTGCAGCCCTCTGTATTGCTCTTCCGTCTCTGGGCCTGTGGCTTATGAACCAGTTGTCCACCTGGTATCAGTAAAGTGACCTTGACCAGTGACTGTATGTGTAAAGTATAAATAAATTTCTTCTGGAGAAAGTACTGCCTCATGGAGGCTAAAAATAGAGCGTCTAATGTAGCTTCTTCAACGACTGATTGTTATTTTCCTCTGTTATGTCATCTTCTGTGTGCCTTTTTTTTTCTGTTAGAGCAGTGCTGCTCAGCCTCTTGGTTTCATGGGGCAGGTGAGTGGGGCAGTCCTGGTCCACAGGCTGGACTGAGCCCTGCCTTTCAGGATTGGGCCCTGGGGCTGACACTGCCCCCTCCCTGTGCCGAGCACAGGGGGCAGGCTATGGGGCCTGGTCCTACCCCTTCCCACTGGGACTGGGTCTGGGGCCTGGTGCTGACCCAAGGCGCAGGGCTTGGGGCTCTGCAAGGGTCTAGAAACTTAGCAGCCGGGGAGTGGCCCTGCTGTTCTGCTGCCAAAATTCTGGACCCATGGGTTGGATGACGCACTGCCACAGGCCAGATTCGGCCTGCAGGCTGAGGGTTGTGTAAGGGTGCACTGATAAAGATTTTTTGGGGTTGATGCTCGATTGTTAATGAGCCATATCAGCCAATACCAGTCTGATTGCAGATATGCAGCCAAGCAGCTTGGAGAGCAGTGTCTGGCTAGTTACTCTGTTGGGGGGGGGGCAGGAAGGGAAGAGGCACAGGGGGCAGATTAAGGCCCCTGCAGTGAGGGAGAGGGTGGGGCTGGGGCAGGGGCAGGTGCTGCACAGCCAGGGCAGGACATGGAACGGAGCTGCGAGTGGCTTGTCCGGGGTGATTCAGGGAGGCGGTTCCCACTTCTGTACACACCCCTGGGAGTGGTATGGGGGGCATGTGCCCCCTGGATCTGTGAGGGGCGAGGGCTGGTTGCTGCTGCAGGCTGGGGCCGGGAGATGGCGCTGGGCTCTCCGGGGCGGGGGGGAGCTGCTGCACTTAGGATGGGTGGTGATGGTGCTTGGGGAAGGGTGACTGCCTGGCCTGAGCACAGCCCTAGCCAACCCCCTCCCCCCCCTTGGGAAGAGCCCAGCACTGTCCCTGACCCCAACCCGCAGCAGCAGCCTGTCCTTGTCCCATGCACAGATCCAGGGGGCACGTACCCCCTATGCCTCCCCCCAGGGGTACGTGCAGCAGCAGGAGCTCCCCCCTCCCTCTCAGTGCCCCCCTGGAAGCTCCCCCCTCCCTCTCAGTGCCCCCCTGGATGAGCTGCTTACAGCTTTGTCC
>NW_017728907.1:52720635-52759662 GCF_001723895.1 Crocodylus porosus
GCATTAGTTTTCGTTAATCTCAGTTGCCATGAGATGAATTCTCTGGGTAGAAGGGGATTCTCCAAAGCTTTAAAGATGCATGCTTTTTCACTTTTTGAGACACCAATTTCCAGTTGTGCAAACTTACTAGTGATTTTTAGTATACTGGATGTTTTGTGGTCTAGTCGTCTTTGCTATAGAAATATTAAAGGTACATTTGCTGTTGACTTAAGTGGAAGTAGTGTTGGGCTTGGTAGATGTGGACATGTTGCTTATTTAGAAATGTGAAGGCCATGTGAGAGAGAGTATTTTAATTAGTAAGGGTCCAGCGATTGAGGCAGAGAAAGGTTCAGTTAATAGATGCCTATTTTCTTCAGCTGAAGAACCAGGGTTCAAAGCTTGACCAGGGTACAAAGCTTGTATTAGGGATGTTAATTAGAGGATTTGCTTCATTAGCTACAGTTGCAACCACAAGCCCATTGTATTTCCTCCAAATATTCTAGTTTTTAATGCTTCCAGGATTAATTCTCACTGGTTGCTTGGATAGTCTTGTTTTTGGTACACAAGTTTATTACCTGGGCCCTGCTTACTCCCATGGTTCTGTTTCTTTCAGTAAATTGATCAGATTGCATCACAATGTTTGAAACCCGGGTAGACACTGTAAATTGCCTCCTACGTAGACTGATGCTAGGAGCAGTGGGGTGTTGAAGATGTTGCTGCCTGAAAACTAGAAATGAGTCTGTCAGGGAGATGAAGGGGAGAGCTTGCCTACTCTATCCACTGCCCCCAGACTGGTCTAGTAATCTACCACTTCAGCAGTTTTGGTGAGCTGTTGTGGGCTGGGTCAACACCACAACTCTCCCAGCCCATAACAGTTTACCAAAACTCCCTAAATGGCCCCCCATTAACTGTCCACCTGTCTTGGAGCCCATGTCTAACTCACTAACCTATTCTGCCTCCTGACTAATTTACTGTTTTTTTTTTTACATTTTTACATCTGTTTGGGGAAGCATAAAGTCAGGGAGATTTGGTGGGTCAGGCTGCCCAGGCAGCAGTTCAGCAGCAGTGGCAACACTGGCAGCAGCAGCCAGAAGGAACCACTGCTGCTGGGGCTGCCAGGAAGCAAGTCTGGCTGCAGCACTGCCCCTGTCCCATGGCATGCCTGGGGGCGTCAGGACTGGCTACATGTGTCCATTCCCCAGGCTGCCCCCCACACCTGGGCTGGGTGAGGCTGAGGGACCTGTTGCGGGCTGTAGAAAATCTTTTGGTGGGCTGTATTTTGCCTATCCCTGGTCTAAAACTAGGAGTCCTGGGTTTCGGTGAGAAGTCTCCTCAGACTGTCATGACTTGATTGTTATACTGACAGTTGAGTGAAGGTAGACTGATTGTACCTGCCTGTATAAACGGGCTATTTTGAGAGCCTGTTAAGGGCTTTTCTACACAGGTAGGCTGTAATTATGTAAGGTAAGGTATAAATAGTGTTCTGGTTTTACCAGTGTAACTACCTGTATGGGCTATGGAAGAGGTCTAAGCTAAGGCAACAATCCACTCATTCTAGAGATTTTCATGTGGGGAGTTTGTATTGATATCAATTTAACCATAATAGATTAGTTAAACTGGTACAACTGTGAAGCTTCTCCAGTTTTGTCCAAAAAGATGGAACTTGTGGTAAAGGGTGGAGAATCTTCACTGAGACTGGTAGGAGTGGAAGAGGCATACTGCAAAGCCAGCGTTCCTGCCAGTGAACATTCCCAGCCCAGTTAAGCTTATGTCTTGTTTCAGTGGAGTTGTGTACTGGACTCTGTCTCATCCTATGAGTGTTGTGTGTAGCTTGAGGTGCACTTTGTCATCTCCTAGATGAGCTGCAGCCTTACTCTGTGACATTGCCTGCTGTTATGCCAAATGCTCAAACAGCTAGCTGCATTTTATAGCTGCTGCTTTCTTCCTCTTACAGGGACTAACCACAGTGGGGCAGGCTGATTTTCAACAATTATATAAAACTCAAATCAAGAATGCTTTACTCTTCTTCCAAAACTATATTAAGTACTTGATATCGGTACTAATTTCATTTATTAATCCAGCTAATTTGTTTCTCTTTCAGTCGAAGGACAAAATGATGAGAGGGTCCCGCAGAGGCTGTGTGAGACTCAGGGTATGTATTGTTTCATAGTTTTTAACATCATGCCATGATCACTGTAGCCGTTTTGGATAGGGCATGGAACTGGGGTTTTGAGATCTGTGACCTATTCCTGATTCAGCCACTGGGCTGGCAAGTTACTTGACCCTCTCTGTTTCTACATCTGTAAAGTTTGTTGTTCATAAAAGGCAATATCTTGCTTTTATCTTACTGGGATCCTGTGATTATCTTGCTGGGATCCTATGACCCCACCTGACTTCCTGCCCTTCGGGTGTGGGGCTAGATTCAGTGATCTTACAAGGTCCCTTCCAGTCCTAATGTCTATGAATAAAGCACTGCATAAGCAAGTAGGTTTGTGAGGTTGTAGGTGTGTTCTTGTACTGTAAATCACATTATGGTTTTTTTTTTTTTTTTTAATTGGCTATATGCCCCAACACTTGCTAAGCCTACAAAAAACTGATGCAGGGATGTTTTCTTTCTGATGTGTACTGATGTCTGTAACAGTGCCACTTGATCTACTACCTCTGGTCAGTAACTGTGGTATTAAATGTCTCAAACATCAAGTGCCAGGAACTACTGATTGGCATGAAGAGAAACAGAAGTAGATGACGGTGAACAAAAAAGTGGGGATGGAAGCAGGAAGAGCACACCAGGCAAAACTATAGAAATCTTGACTGATGAGGTGAAGTATGAACTGGGGACAGGGAAATGAAGGTGGCTGCATTAGAGGAGTTTAGGGTGTCCATGAAGTGCTTGTGTTTTGAAGGACTTGCCTGGACTGAGAAGAAGCAGTGCTGAGGGGAGCCTTTTGAGTATCTATATCTCTGCCTTGCAGTACTTTCAGTGCACCTGGAGAGACTTAACTAGTTGGATCATTATGCTCAATGAGCAGTCAATATCTAGCTGGGAGGAGGTGTCAAATGGAGCTCCCCAGTATTCTCTCTGAGTTCCAATATTGTTCATCATCTTCTTCCTAAATGATTTGGATGGTGGGATCGAGTGCTTGCTTAGCAGATTTGCAAATAACACCAACTTGGGTGGATTTGCAGACACTTGGGAGCATAGGGCTAGGATTCAGAATGATTTTGGACCATTTTTCCAGTCCATCCAAGTCAATCTGGTGAAATTCAGTGAGAACAAGTGCAGAGTCCTGCACTTGTGACAAAATAATTGCATGCATAAATACAGGAGAATGATTGGCCAGGATGCAGTACTGCAGAGAAGGATCTGTGGGTACAGCTGCATATGAGCCAAGAATGTGCTCCTGTTGCCAAAAAAGAGCTAATGGCATACTGGGCTGTATTAATAGGAGCATCACTTGCAAATCAAGGGAGATGATTTTTCCCACTCCATTTGGCACCGATGAGGCTTTACCCACCTGGAGTACTGTGTCCATTTTCTGGGCTCTGAACTTCAAGAAAGATGGGGCAGATTAGAGTCTGGCAGTGACCAAGATTAGAGACAAGGGAAGCATGACTTATGAGGAAAGGCTGAAAGAATTAAGTTTTATTTAGTTTGGAGAAGCAAAAAAAGAGGATTCATTGATTAATAGTCTGCAAATACATAAGGGTGGCCATAACAAGATAGAGACCACAGACTGTTTTTGGTGGCCACAGGGACAAGACTAAGAGCAAGACTGACTGACTTGGCATAAACCAGGGTCCAACAGATGAGGGAAGGTGGCCCTGATCTTGTGCCAGGAAGCGCAGCTGAGGCATTGAGTCTACCACTGGCCCTGGGGCATATACCAAGGGCTGCTCTAAGTGGGCTGCGTTGCCTAGTTTTGGAGATTTTGTGCATGCCTAGTGGGAGTGAACATGGAGAGTATGCTTCTTGGTTGCAGTCATGTGCACAGAACATGGGTAATGTAGTACACAACTTCTTTCAGCCCTGTTGGTTTTTCTAATTCTAATGTTTTTAAAAGGCATTATGCACTTGAACCTCTGCATCATCAGCCAAAACTTCATTTTTAAAAGTCCTCATTTTGAAATAATACGTGCCTGGAAGAGGAATTCCTTGGAAAAGCCATGTCTGCTAATTCTGTGTCCTTCGGGCAATCATAGAACTGTCAATGAAGAGACCAGTTGCAGCAAAATTGGTCCCTTTACAGAATATCATTAGTTCACCTCCAAAGAGTGCTAGCAGTTTTTGCTCCAACTCATGAACTTGTAGTATCAGCTGTTCTAAAATAATGTCTTTTATTATGCTTTTTTACCATTTTCCCGCCCCCCAAGGTCGCTCCTTTTAGACTTTTCCTGAGTTGCCATATTAAAGCAGTGTATTAACATTTTTCTTTCCCCTTTCTTTGTCAGTCAAACTTCTGTCTTGACAAAAAGCCAGTGCTTCATGATGCCAGAGGAGGGCTTGAGCAAGGGGGAAGGGGTAGTAAATCTGTAGTTGAGTAATGTGAATAAAACCAAATGATTGCTGATGATATTATTTAATTTTTTTTAAATTATGCAAGATTTTTCTTTTTGGTTTTTACTTATTTGATTCTCAGTGAAGTAATTTTGCATTTGTTCCAGACCTTGGGACAAAGTGAAACTAGGTCCAAGTGCAAGGCTCCAGGGGAACCTTGGCGGCAGTCAGCTTGTGGAGTTGGTGTGCTGGAGAGGTGTGTGTGTATTGTCATACTTATTTCAGGCTTTCAACATATTTAGGGTACACATTTTGAACAGGTACATCTGATCCACAAATGAGAGATTAAGGGTTTTGTCTAGTAGGACACTTCGCTAGACTTGTGCCATCCAGAGATTGACCTTGATTCCTACAGTAACGAGATGACGCATCTTCTGTTCCATGGAAGACCTTAGCCTGAGTTCCCTGTCTGATGCTGTCTTTCTCTATGGACAGGGAAATGGCTATGCATCTTCTTGCCTACTCCTCTGGTTCCCAGAGTGTTATGCAAGGTGACACAACCTCATTCAGCTGATCCTGCTGCCTAAGGCATTTTTAGTCACTGAACCTACTTTTTCTGTCCCCGTTGCAGAGGTTATGGAAAGCAGCTGTGTAGCTGCTGAACACTCAGGACTCCAAGTACCCAATTCCATGTGAACTGGGTACTGCTTGAAAAGTGCCCATGTGGAATGTGCGTACGAATGTAAACTTGGAGGAGAGAAAGAAGCTACTTACCATAGCAACCAAAGTTCTTCAAAATGGGTGTTCACGGGTACATTCTGCTGCCCACTTTCTATTGCCTTTTCTCAGAATCCCAGGCAATTTTATTTAAAGAAAAAAAATGGCCTGGAAGAGCCCTAAGGAGGTCATCTAGTTCAGAGGATCACAGAAAAAATAGTCATCTAGTTCAGCCCATTGCTCAAGGGAGACTCATCCCTGTTTAAAGTATCCCAGTCAAGTGTTAGTCTAAACTGGATTTAAGTTTCCAGGGATGTCAATTCCACAATTTCCGTAGGCAGTCCAATCTAAATTTCTCGTGTTTTTGTAATTCAGTATTGTTGTTCCTTGCCCTGTACCCTTCAGCTGCAGAGAATAGCCTGTTGCATCCTCCTGATATCAGTTTTCAAATTCCCTAACAGTGGTTAAGAGTTGGGTTCTTCCCCCTTAACCTTCCAGTCTTCTACAGACTCAGTAGTTCCAGTTCTGCTAATCTCTTGCAAGTTGTTTCCTAGACCTCTAACTTCTTTGTTGTTGTTTTCCTTTGAGTGCGTTCCGATTTGTCATATGATAAATTTGTCCACATCTTTCTTTGTAGTGCGATTCCCAAAAACTGGATGCAGTACTCCAGATGAGGCCTCATCAGTACTGAATAGAACAGAAGAGTCCATTCCTGTGACTCCTTTTAACACATCCCAGTTGTTTTTGCCTTTTTTTGTCAACAATATTATATTGTTCTCCAAAGTGTCTGCTCCCTACTCACCTCAGTGTCCTCTCCAAACGTACTAGGGAGTACATTTGGATCTTCTTCAAATTAACAAAGATGTTACATGGTAACAGACCAGGACAGATCCTTGGAGAACCCCATTTGATATCTCCTTTCAGTTGACATTTGAGCTATTGATGACTAATCTTGGAGCACAGTGATCCAACCAGTTAAGTGGTCCCCTAAAGGAGAATCCATCTAGATTAGGGCTATCCAAATTCTGAGTAGCTGAGGGCACAGGGCAGGAGCAGAAACCAGAGAAGGGATGGAAGCCCAGGAAGCAGCAGAAGTGGTAGCCAGGTTGGGAGCTCTTGGGTTGGGTTTTAGCCCCTTGGGGGCTGTATGAGATCTGTGGGCCACCAGTTAAACAGCATTCCTGTAAGTCTAAACTGTGCTTCCTTAGCTTGAAGATAATACTGTGGGGGACAGTATCAGAAACCTCACTAAATTTGAAAGTGCAATTTTATTCACGAGCTCATCACTTTGACAGATGGAAATTGGTTTGGAAAGCATGACCTGCTCCTGATGCATGCATTTTGAGTAGTTCTTGTCCCCTTGTTATCTTGTAAGTGCTTAGAAACAGGTTCTGGGGCTTTAGCTGAGATGGAAACAAGGAATGGGAAATGTGCACTGTTCTTTATTGACTTTGGTGTAGAGGATGAGTTGGATCAGGGTGTGGGGATGCCATCTGGTTACCGCTAGGGCTAAAAGTCTGTAACCTAACATGCTATGTTGCACGTGAGCCCATAGCAGAAACATGTGCCTGGACAGTGTGCCTAAAGTTCAAGTTAGCAAGGTAAGTATCTTCCCTCTTAAAACCAGATACAAAAAACAAACCCAAGCCTGCCATTGGCCTATTTCCCAACCCAAAGTGATTGTTCCCTTGCAACATCTTTCAGAATTGGAGGGTTGGAAATGTTAGAACAAATCAAGTAATCTGACTAGCTAATTATCCTAGTACTTCTGCAATATTTCAGATCCATCCAGAGTTGTTTAATTCAATCCAAGGATGGATCTAAGGTTAAATTTGAAATGACACTCCATCTTGGGTGTCATAGGAGGAAAAAAATATTGTATTTAATGTCAACAAACATTCATTCTTTATTGAAGTTGGTAAGAACCATTTGAAAAGCATGCTGTGTATGTACCTTATTCTGAAGACAAAACTCTTTCTGCTGGGCAGTTAAAAGCTCTTGTGCTTTTTATTTCTGCTGTACAGTATTTGAGGCTTGTAAGCTGTATTGGAATCATAAAAAATTCGAGTTGGAAGGGACCTCAGGAGGTCATCTCCTCAAAGTGGGACAATCCCCAACTACATAATTTCAGTTAAGGTTTTGTCTACCCAGGTCTTAAAAACCTTCAAGGATGCAGATTTCACATTTTCTCTGAGTAAACTGTTCCAGTGCTTTACTACCCTCCTAGTAAGGGTTTTTCCCAATACCTAGCTAAGCTTGTCTTGCTGCAGTTTGAGACGGTTGTTCCTTGTCCAGTCATCTGCTGCCACTGAGAAGAGTCCAGCTCCATCCTCTTTGCAGCCCCCCTTCAGGGAGTTGAAGGCTGCTATTAAGTCCCTCCTTGGTCTTCTTTTCTCTAGACTAAATGTGAGAAGAGACTGAGGGAACTGGGCTTAACTCATGTGCCTCAGCCCTCTAACTGTTTTCACTGTCCTCCACTGGACTCCAATTTGTCCACACCTTTTCTGCAGCGGGAGGCCCAAAATTGGATGTAGTATATCGAATATGTCCTCACCAGTGCTGAATAGAGGACAATGATCACTTTCCTCGATTTCTGTGGGCTACTAATGCAGCCCAGTATGCCATTGGCCTTCTTGACACCAAGGGTGCATTGTTGGCTCTTACTTGGTTTATTGTCCACTGTGACCCCCAGGTCTTTTCCTGCGGAGCTGCTGCTTTGCCGGTCAGTCCCCAGCCTGTACTGGTGCATGGGATTGATTGTTCCATCCTAAGTACAGGCATTTGCACTTGTCCCAATTGAATGTCATGACATTTCTTCTGATTCAATCCTTCAGTTGGTCTGAGTCTCTCTGAAGATGCCTCTCAGATTTTCACTTGGGTCTGATGTAAGCAGCACTTCGAAAACTGTCTTTCTAACCAGTTTCTATCCTTCTGTTATGCTAGTTGAAGACTTGAAGTTGGTATTCAATCAAGTGTTTAAAAGAGTAATTTGGTTAAAATCATAATAGTAATAGCTAAGAGTCCCAAAGCAGTGTCTCCTTTTGTGCCAAAAGGCTTTCAAAAAGGGAACTTGGCAGCATCCGGCAATGTAGGCCTTTCTTTCTAGGCGTTCAGTGGTTTTGTAAAGACAGGTATGGGATGTATTGTAGAACTCTTGTAGTACAGTTCTTCTGCATGTCTCTCTTCAGCTGTGAGTGACTTAGCGTCTGGGAATAGGGGGACAGGGTTCAAGGAATTTCACACACTGACTATTTAACTAACTTTCTCTGTAGTCAGGCAGTTGGATGAGTTTAGTGAGTCTTAGATGTGGGTATTCCTACATTTCTGGTTCTTGCCTCTCACCACTACTGGTGGTATATGAAAGGTGTATACTCTGCTGCTGCTCACGCTGTACTTCCCTTTTAGACAAAGCAATCCAAAATCCAAGCCCTCCTGTGTTGAAATATCATCTCCTAAACATCTAGGTGACTGGATCAGTCATTTCAGGGAAAGGGGTGGGGCAAAGAGAGACCTTTAAACCTCATCCTGTCCTTCAGCAACTAGTTATAAAACCCCATATTTCATCTACCCCAAATGCCACTACTATCAACTAAACTGGAACACTCTGACATTAATTAAAGAAAAGAGTTCCCCTACATAGCGCTTTCTAAATACTTAATAAATATTATCTCTCTTATATTGAACAAAAAAAACTCCATAATCCCACTATAGTTAAAAATAAAAAAAACAAACCCCCCCAAAACAAAAACCCAACCCCCCCCAAGAAACAAGTTTACCACAGTTGACGTTGCTGTGCAACTTCTGCTTTGCTTACTAAAGTATAAATATTTATAAGACACTACCTTACTACGTAAACAACTTGAGAGAGACAAATTTGATAAATAGTGGATTTGGAGACAGAATCCATGCTGAAGGGGTACAGCCAGATCATGTGAACTTTCGTGGCCAGGTAACAGAGTAGGAGTCGAGTCCCTAGGTCCATCTTCTATATATAAATAAATAAATATTCTCCAATGACTTGGGTAGAGAGGCTAATTAGACACGTATTTACAGCAGGTGTTAAAGCCTCTAGTAACTGGGATTCTTTCTAGTTGTGGCATTGCAAGGCAGCCAGTTGACTGTCTGACCAAAATTCATATACACTATAGCTGGCAGATATGGCCAGCTCATTGCTAGCTGATTTGCACTCTTCCTCTTGAACTGTTATTGTGAGGCATCTTGAATGGAACACTTGGTCCCATAAAATATTCCAAGGGTGGATTTGGCTCCACCATCTGAGCTGTTGACTGTTCAGCTTTTATCTCAAATGGTTGCCCTTATGTGTTTATGTTCCTGAGAGCTACACGGTGTAGTAGCAAGCAGTGCTTGTGAACTGTAACTTCAAGACAAGATTTCTGTCGATTTAATTCTAGTGAATGTTTCAGGATTTTGTCTTGCTGTCAAAATAGTAATAATAATGGTAATAAGTAGCTGGGAACAGTGTTCCAGTTATGCACCACAAATCATTGGTGAAAATTATCTAGTTATGAATAGCTCTCAACTTAGCCAGGGTCACCTAAAAATTACTTTTAGCCTCTGGATGAAATGGTTTTCTAAGGCAGTAAGTGCCAGCTTTCTTGGCAGATGTGCCAAAATTAGCCCTGCACTCTCAGATTGCCACTACAATCTCCTTTCTCTGCACACTCTGCTGCTCTGCTTTCTTCCCTGTCTGCTGCTGTCTTGCCTGTTTCCTTCCTGATCCGTGATGTGCCACACAGAGGCTGCACACTTGTCCTACAGGTTGGCCACCCTGTTCTAAGGTATCCTCAATATGCTTTCTCTGTGTACAGTTGCTTGATTACTATTTTGAAGAATGGTGCTCTCTGGTAGCTATCTGGTAAGCCTCTGTATGACTACTGGATGCTGCTATTGCAGATTTTGAGGAGTTGCCATCAATCTCTTGCTCGATTTAATAATGCACTAATACTTGTACTACTCTTGGGTCCCAGGCAAGTTACATTAGAGACCTTCGTACTCAAATTTAATCTGAATGCTCATGGGGGATGGGGTGGTGAAGCTCTTATATTCCAGCCATGATGTTAGTACTGTATTTGTAACTGCTTTGTCTTGGGGGTTCAGCACCCAAGTCATTCCATCAGAGGTACTCTTTCTTTGCAGGGGTGAACTTGAGACTGTTTAGCATCATGGTGCTCAACCTTCAGTTCCTCAGGCCAGGTGAAGGGCTGGCATGCTGGGTCAGTCAGTGGATGTGGCAGTGGCAGTTCAGCCCAGCCCCACACATGGGTCAGTCTTGCATACCAAATCTGGCTTGATCCTGCATGTTTCACCTGACTGTGGAAGGACATGTTCTTGTGCTCAGGGCCACATCACCCAGCCTGCAGGGTTCCCTTGGTCCAGAAATTTGGCAGCAGAAGAGCAGTAATTAGTGTTGCCTCCACTCCCCCTGCTTCCAAATTTCTGGACCTATGGAGAGACCCACAGCCTGGATAACGTGGTCTTACGGTATGGGCTGGAGGTTGAGCACTCCTGGCTTAGCATGTTAAGCAGAGATGAGATGTGGAGGCTTTCCCCTTTCCCTCCAGCTTTTTGTTCCCTTTTAGCCCATTATCTAGCATCTCTTCTCTTCCTTCAAAACAGCATCACTTCTCTGTCCTTTTTAAAATTCCAGGGTAGCTAGCATTGACTATAGGTATGGCTCAAAGGAGTTGCAAAGTTATAAGAAAGAAAGGCTTCTGAGATCTGGATGTTACCGCAGGGGGATGGATTCTGCAGAATGAGGCTTGGAAGGCAGGTGCAAGTTTAGCTGCTAGACGGCTGCAAGCTAGGAAACGGTACATCACTATGACATTAACCACTTTGCCTTGATCCTCCTCTAAAGTGACTGCTATTTAAGGGCAGCTTCAGGATTTGACTCTTGAATGGACCATTTACCGGCTTAGTTCAGGCTGAATAGCGATGGTTTGGCTCTTCTTGCACTGCAGTTGGTTGTGTGGTGTTTGCCCTAAGCTGAAGGCATAGATTTGTTCCAAAGATTACTCGCAAAGTAGGTGCTTGAGGATTGTAACTTCATGGCTTTGGAGCTTGAGGGGAGATTTCAGACCTCGGATAGGTACTCATACCTTTCACTGACTTAATTTGGGCTGTAAGGTTACTGGCTGGTTATGCTCCCATTTGTTGGGAGGTTGATTTTTGTTTGCTTGCTTTCTTTCTCTTTAAACCTTATTCTTGGATTTGCTGTTATTGTGGAAACTTGAGTTTGTCAGGCTATCACCAGCCCATTGTATATGAATGAGTTAGAGGTGTGTGTGATGAATGGTCTCTGCATAGTGACTGCTAAATGCTCCAGTGAGGGTAGATCAATTTCCAACTTCATTTGCTTATTCTATAATTTTAAAATGGCTAAGTGGCTTGTACAACCCAAGTTCTGCCCTTGAAGTGACTTGCACTGTTTGGGCTGTGCCTTTTTAAAAAAAAAAAAAGTCTGTAGCAGTGTTTGTCTTCTCACTCAGGATATTGGTAAAAGGTAACTACATAAAATCATGTGTGTGAGTTGGAAGGAAAAGCATGATAAGCTTGTTTTAGTTGAATTTTTCTGCACAAAAAATTCTCTTTTGTGTTAAAGATGCAGACAGGGTTTGTTTCCAGGGTTGCTAGAAGTGCATATATTGAATACTAGGGAGAGAAATGAAGTACTGATCAGAATGGATAGAAAAGGAAATCTGAGCTGTAATTTTAAATGAAGGGGCATGTAAAAAAAAGATTGCTCCAAATATAAATTTCAGAGGAGATGGTGCTCTCATCTACTGCAGTATAAGTAGAAAGTAAGGGCAAAGGACAGTGTTAATCCATGATCCTTTGAGGAAGGAGAATGAAGGTTGGAGTAGATCTGTAGCTATTTTGTCGTCTTGTGCACTGCGTAGGTCCCACTACTCGGAGCACCAAGGCAGTGGTTCAGTCAGGCTGATGAGAGACCTCCTCAGGGGTGCCATGATGTAGGTGATATGGTTTCCATGGCAGCCAGGTATGTGTACACTCCTGTATTAACCTCTGATGCCAATCCCCTATCCTTCCTCTCCCCCTTACCCCCCATGCTCCTGCTGGGAGTAGATGTACGTGGGACAGTTTCACCTGCAGGCTGTGCAGCAGGTGTGCATGGCACTTTACCTATTGGCAGCATCACCCAGTTGAGAACCACTGAGGTAAATTGAGCCAGCACAGTGGTGGTTCTCAGCCAGGGATGCTGCCACATGCCAAGTGGTAAAGGGCTGAACCACTGCACTAGGGAAATCTCCCTTTGTGTGGGTGGGTATATGTATGTGCATAGAGATGCAAGTAGTTGAATACATTGTAAATGGCTGAACAGGGAATTCCAGAAAAAAATGGGGGCAAAGAGATTTACAGGCAGTGGAAGCAGGGGGCAGCCACCAAGGAAGAATATAGCTCCCTGGCGCACTATTGCAGGGAATCAGTTAGGCAGGACAGGGTAGGACTGGAGTTTAGGCTGCCTACAACTATCAAGGACAATAAAAAGTCCCTCTACAGATGCATAGCAAGCAAAAGGAAGGCACAGAGTAGCATAGGGCCCCTGCAGGACAAATCAGGGCAGTTGGTGACAGACAAAGGGAAAAAAGCGGAGCTATTCAATGAGTTCTTCACTTCAGTATTCTTAAGTAGTGGTCAAGACAATTTGCCCAACTTGAACATAGATATTTGGGAGGCACTAGACCGCCAACAGTTAGTGCTGACTTAGTTAAGGAGCACTTGGAGGGGCTGGATGGGTACAAGTCAGGAGGCCCGGATGATCTCCATCCACGGGTGCTGAAGGAGTTGGCCAGTGCTGTAGCTGAGCCGCTGGCACAGCTGTTTGAACACTTATGGTACTTTGGAGAGGTTCCCGAGGACTGGAAAAGGACCAACATGGTGCCCATTTCTAAGAAGGGGAGGAGGGATGAGCCGGGTAACTTGAGGCCAGTCAGTCTTACCTCTATCCTCGGGAAAACACTGGAAAAAATCATTAAAGAGCACATTTGTGAAGGCCCAACAGGGGAAATGATGCTGAAGGGAAACCCAGCATGGGTTTGTCATGGGTAGATCCTACCTGATGAACCTCATAGCCTTTTATGACCAGGTCACACACTGCCTAGACACAGGAGCCAAGGCTGATGTCATCTCGCTGGACTTTAAGAAGGCCTTTGACACAGTTTCGCATCCTGTTCTCATAAGGAAGCTAGCAAGCTGTGGAATGGATGCCTACACAGGCAGGTGGGTGGCCAACTGGTTTAGGGACTGCACCCAGAGAATGGTGGTAGACAGGTCCTTTTCAGCCCGGAAGGAGGTGGGCAGTGGGGTCCTGCAGGGTTCGGTCCTTGGGTCGGTGCTATTTAATATCTTCATCAGCAATTTGGACAAGGGTGTAGAGAGCACCCTGTCAAAGTTTGCGGAGGACACCAAGTTATGGGGCAGAGTTAATACACCAGAGGGCAGGGAGCAGATACAGTCTGATCTGGACAGGTTGGATCAATGGGCAGAATGCAACAGGATGCAATTTAACAAAGACAAATGCAAGGTACTCCACCTAGGGAGGAGGAATCCCCAGCACACCTATAGGTTGGGGGATGACCTCCTCAGCAGCACAGCAGCTGAAAGGGATCTTGGAGTCATAGCTGAGTCCAGGATGAACATGAGCTGGCAGTGTAACAAAGCCAGTTGCACCTTGTGCTTTAAGCAGGTGTATGACCAACAGATCGAGGGAGGTGATGCTTCCCCTCTGTGCAGCATTGGTCTGGCCGCAGTTGAAGTACCATGTCCAGTTTTGGGGCACCGCACTTCAAGAGGATATGGACAATCTGGAGCAGGTTCAAAGGAGGGCCATGTGCATGATTAGTGGCCTCCGTGAAAGACCCTATGAGGGGAGGTTGAGGGATCTGGATCTCTTCAGCCTTCACAAGAGACGGATGAGGTGTGACCTTGTAGCTGCCTATAAATTTATCAAGGGAGGACAACAGAGAATTGGAGATGCCCTGATAAATAGGGTAGCCTTAGGAATAATGGGTGCAAACTAATGGAGAGTAGATTCAGGTTAGACATTAGGAAGAAATTTTTCACAGTAAGGGTGGCCAGAATCTGGAATGGGCTGCCAAGGGAGGTGGCACTCTCGCCTAGCTTGAAGGTCTTCAAGAGGAGGCTAGATAGACACCTGGTCGGGGTCATATGACCTCGGCACTCTTTCCTGCCTGGGGCATGGGGTCGGGCATGATGATCTTTTGTGGTCCCTTCTGACTCTACAATCTATGAATCTATGAAAATGTCTTTCTATTTTGCTAATGAATGGCTAGGATCAAATTGGAAGAGGCAAAGTTAACTGATTGTACCGTCTAATGGTAAAGACTGAGGACCAGAATTTAAGTTGTTAGTCTGCTTACTTTTTAAAACATTTTTAATGCGTCATAACCAGGGATCCTGTTTTCTTCTGATTTTTTTTAAAAAATTGCAAATTCTCTGATTTTGAAGACCCAAAAATACATGATTAAAATGAAAGGCTACTCACTACTTTTCCCCCCTCCCCTCAGGCCCCAGTCCCCCCCCATCCCTGCCAGGGGGGCTGCCAGGGCCAGGGACCCAGGTCCACAGCGTCCTGCCCTTGGCAGAGGCAGCGGCTGCTGCAGTGGAGTGGAGCCCGGCTCTCCCACCCTGTCCCCTGCCTGCTGCAGGCTTGAGTGGGGGGTAGGGCTGGCTCCCCACTGCTGTGTGCACTTCTGGGATGGCAGGGGAGACCTGTGACCCCCAGATCTGTGCACAGGGCGGGGATGGGCATGGGCTGCCCGCTGTGGGCTTAAGCTCCCGCCCTGCTGCCTTCCCCTGGAGCCTCTGCAGCCTGGCGGGTGCAATGCGGCGCAGCAGGGAATACTGGAGCCTCACAGGAAAGCTGCTGCTTCCTGTGAGCTCCACGCTGCCCCAGCAACACGTCTCCTGCCCACGGGACTGCAGTGAGGGGCACGATCCTGCTGCTGCGTGCGCAGGGGATGCATTGCCAGGGCAGTGCAGAGCTCGCAGCAGCAAGGAAATCCCTGTGTAGCCCCACTGTGCCCTTCATCGTTGGGTCACACCTGCTGGGCTGTGGAAGGTAGCAGGGTGGGAGCCTGTGCCTGCACCCACCCCCCGCCCTGTGCACAGGGGAAAAAGTAGTGAGTAGCCTGTGCACAGATCTGGGGGGCACAGGTCCCCCCTGCCTCCTGGGAGTGCACGCAGCAGTGGGGAGCTTCCCCCCACAACCCTACCTCACTCCCTGCCGGGTCCCAAGCCCCATGCACTGCCAGGCTGGACAGCAGCCCCAACCCTGCCCAACTTCCTCCCTCCTTCCCTAAGGGGGCTTCAGTTCCTTGCCCCCACCCACACACCCACACACACTTGCCCATGGAGTTGTTCTCCAGGTTGCCAGGGGCCATGTGCATATACCTGGTGCCACCTGCCTGCTTCCTCCCAGCCTCTTTGTTGGCTGGAGCCCTGCCAGCCTGCAGAGAGCTCTTTGCAAAAGTGCAAAATCTGTGGGTTTCTCTGCTAAAATGAGAAATCCGCATTTTGCTCCGGTAAAAGGGGGAATCCATGTTTTTCTCTGTTTTTCTGTGGGAAATGGAAAACCTGGATCCCTGACTATAACAAGTGCTGCTGATGTATTGTTTCTCGGTTTGCTTTTAAAGCATCGCAGTACAAAATGGAACAGGGCTTGTTTTGTTGTGCATTGCAAACTATCAGAAGAGCAAAAATATGTACAGTATATACTTATTCAGAAAAATCCTGACTCCTTTTTGTATATTAAAAACAATTGCGTTTCTGGATTGAAGTACGGGGGTGTTAATGTTCGGCTTGATTCCTCTAGTTGAGATGGCAAATATTTTCTTTTACATTTTTGTCCTCTTGTTTAGAATATCTGATTTGCTTCTAACTTGTCAGTGTGTTTTACATTCTGGTCGTGTAGTGATAGAGTGGATGCTGCTGATGTCACTGTTTGCCTTATCAGGATTTTTCCTCTTTGTTTCACAGGGAGCTGTGATTGGTATAGACGATGAGGACGACAGCACCTTCACAATAACTGTTGATCAGAAAACCTTTCATTTCCAGGGTAAGCTGAAAGAAGAGGTTCTTTTATTCTTATAATTGATCTGCCTGCTGATAGCTATATTGTTTTGTTGTTTGGATGAAATGAAAAAAATGGCAATTGAACTGCTTGAGTGAGCACTCGGGGAACATTCTGGATCCAGGGGTGCTGCAGGTTAGGCAAGGATTTAAATCTGCAGTGGAAACATATGTGCTAGAAAAGACTGTAGCTTTGGCAGGATCTGACAATTAAAAATTTAAAGGATAAATCAGTCAAGGGGGAGAGAATAATGGGTTTCTGCTGATGGGTTGTTTTGGCAAAACCGTTGCTGATCTTCATTGTCAAGATGTGCCTTCTTGCACGGAGGGAGTCGTCAGACCGGTGTGGGAGGTTGCAGTTGGTGTTAATGTAGAACTTGAAACTCCATTGTGAGGAGAGTAGAGAGAAAATTTGACTTACAGGTGGCGCTTTGCTTCAAGATCTACAAGTTTGCTTTCATTTCATCTGCATTTCTGTGTTTTGTCTGCCAGTCACCATTTCTCTGCTATTATCGCTTTATTCACATTTACAAACTCCAATGCCATCTGCTACTGCTATGTTTCGTCATTGCATGCTATGGTTCACCGGTAGAAAGGGTAAGGTACTGTATAATCATTCTTATTGCTGCTACAGAACCCCTTATTTTTAACTGCAACATTTGGTAAATATTGTAATATTTTCTCTCTTCTGACATAAGACTGAAATTGCAGTCTTGTCTGTCTGGTAGACTATTCTTCAACTAAATGTCTGTTTGTCCTTTCTCTTGTTCTGCTATTTCTCTAAAATAGTGAGTTAAGAATTTTATAATCTCCTATAGAGCTGAAATTTGTATATGAATCTCTCAGGGGAGGGTGAGAGAGGTGAACATTAATTTGGTAATATTCCAGTTAGTACAAGTTGTAAATTTACAGTACTAAAGCATTTATTGTGCTATGTACATTTTTTGCAGATTAATGATTGATTTGGGTTTGCTAGCGCATATTTTGTTAAAGTAGAACGCTTGCGTATTTCCATTACATCTCTAACGATGCACATTAATCATACACCATATTATCACTGATATGTGTATTTCCTATGCTACAGTACCTCCTAAATAATGAGAAGTACTTTGGCTTCCCACTGCATTAAGCCTCATAAATGTTGCTTTAAAATGCTGTGCTGACTGCAACACTTAACTCCTCTGTTCTCAAGGATGACTGATAAAATGCAAGGGTAAGCTAATAGCTAGTGCGGAAAACTGTGTGTCAGTATTCTGGCAGTCTTTCAATGTTATGAAGCTAAATACTAATGTATGAGAGCTTGATGCAGGTAAAAACAGAAATCTGGAATTCTCTCATCTGCAGTTACTAAGGGAACACCTCTTCAGCATTTCCCTCATCTGCAGTAGTCCTTCCCTGTGGAAGGGGAACAAACCCCTTGAGAGAGCCATTATTGCTTGATAGAAATATTGTTGTCGTGAATATTCCTTCAAGTATAAACACTCTCCTCCATGCACTAATTTTGTCATTCATATCTGTGCTGTAGAATCGTAATGTCTTGACGTGCACATTGATTTATATTATGTATTTACATTTAGTTCAGGATTTGTATCCAGTACAGTGTTTTCTATATTGAAATTACTTCTGTGCTTGTTTTAGTTTTGTGAAGATAGTAATATGGTGAAATTTACTGACTAGGCTGATGTAAGAGAAAATAACAGTGTATAGTCGAGATCTAAGTGCTGTGAGGTTAAAGAGTAAAACACAATCAACCTTATGGAAATAACTTAATTTGTTTAATGTTCCCTAAAGAGGTGCAATGTGAAGAGGATAATGTGTGTGTATATACATGTCTTTATATAATAAATTAAATATTTGGGTATTTAAAGATGTTTATTTTTATTGGGAAAAGTTTAAGGAAGATTGCATCACTTACGAGTTGTGAAGCCATTATAATTATTCAGGTTTCTCTAAATGAGTTCTGAAAATTTTTATAATACCATATTTTTTTAAGCATGCTCACATGATACAGAAGAAATCTGTGCTATATAAGAGGCGGTATTTATGTTGGCCATCTAAAAATTGCATGCTAGAGAAGATTACTTCAAAAACTACTTGGTTTTCATTTAGGCAAAAAAAATATTATCCCTGGAATCAGGAGGAGGAGGAAAGAGCAAAGTAGTGGTTTCAGTATATTAACGTGTACCATTTCTACCCCCCTGCCCCCTTTTTCCCCCCCAAAATTGTAAGTGTTAATTTCAAAGCCTGATAACCCAGATCTCATTAGGGAGTCTCTCTTTCGTAGTGGGATGAAGCTCTTCGCTTAGGTACTGAGTTAACAGACCTTACGCTGGTGATGGAATGCAATTCCTGTGGACAAAAGGAAGAAACCTTTTTTTTTCCCTCTCCTTGTGTAGACTGGCTTTCTCATATGGTTAGGTACAGACATTCAAAACGCCTGAGGTGAAATCGATCTGTTGTATGGTTTTCTGTAGTTTAGACGGGAAACAAACACACATTTGCCCTTTGGTGGAGTGCCAAATCTTAGACTGGGTTCCACCATTTTAAACCAGTCTGTGTGCCAAACTTCTGTTCTGTTACTGGTATAGTGATTGCCTACTGGTCTTATAGCAGTAAAAGTGCAAGTGAGGCAAGCAGAAGTGAATGATTTAATTGCAGAGCCTTATGATCCATTATATATGGCATTCCCTCTCACACCATTTCCTCTCTGCTGGGCCATGGAGGCGGCTCCCCAGAATAGCTGTGGCTAGGCTGCAGCCCTGCATCCTACTGTGGGTGCAGAAATCTGGAGGGGCATGTGTGCCCCAAGCTCTCCTGCTGCATCACCTGTACCCACCCCCGTCCTTGCCTTGTTGCCTGTGCTCTGTCCCCACCCCCACAATAGACTTACATGGAGGGAGCTGCAGGAGCCCTACCACCCTGCCTGGTTGCCATGTGCATGTGTGCACGTGCACATAGCATCCCACTTTGCCCAGCCCCTTGCAGGCTGGAACTCAGCCAGACTGCAAGGGCAGACCTGCGACTTCCTAGGCTTTTCTCCTTTCAAGTAGAATATTCACATTTCTTTCTGTGGCAAATGGAAAACCTGGATCCCTGATCATTACTCATTTGGTATAAAGCAGGGGTGGGCAATTATTTGGGCCTGGGGGCTACATAGGGAGTTTTGATGAGTTATCATGGGCTGGGTCAGCACCCCGCTGCTGCAACAACTTGCCAAAACTTCTGGCCAAGTGGGTGGAAGGCACATTAGCTGGAGCTGAAGGCACATGAGCTGCATTGCTGAAGTTTCCTTTCCACCTGGAGCGGTGCAGCAGGAACAGGAGGAGAGGAGCTGCTGCTGGAGGCAAGGATAGCAGAGCAGCACCTGGGAGCAGCCCTGCCAGTAAGCTGTGCATGGTGGCCCACACCAGGCCAATGGGCATGGGCTGGAGCGCAGTACAGGGTGCCCCAGGTGGGGCTGTGCCCCATGCAGAGCACTGCGGGGGCGGCTGTGGGCCAGATCTAATCAGTTGGTGGGCTGCATCTGGCCTGCGGGCCATATATTGCCCACCCCTGGTATAAAGGAATAAAATGAACTGAATAAATGTTTTTTGTGAAAGCATAAGTGGTTTGGCATTCTCCCCCGCACCCTCCCCCCCAGTGGCTTTGACATTGGGAAGGCACTTACCAGATTAGTTTCCTCTCTAGTGTGCCAAAAACCATTTTTTTTTCCTTTTCTTAAATCATAGGATAATAGGGAAGTAGGGCTGGAAGGGACCTCATAAGGTCATATAGTCCAGATCCCTGCTCATGGTGGGATCATCCCTGACTAACCCATCCCAATCAAGTGTCTGTCTAACCTGCTTTCGAAAACTTCTAGAGACGGAGATTCCACAACTTCTCTAGGTAGCCTATTCCAATGCCTGACAGCTCTCATAGCTGTTTCTAGTCCTTCCCCCTGTGGCCACTGATAAAAGCCCATCTCCATCCTCTCTAGGTATTTGAAGACTCTTATCAAATCCCTGCCTACTGCAATTCAGTTTTCTCTTCTCCAGGCTAAAGATTCTTTCAATCTTTCCTTATAAGCAGGGATCTGGATTTTCCGATTCCCATTGAAAATGGAGAAAACCATGGATTTCCAACTTTTATCAGAGAAAACGTGGATTTTACCTTTTAGCAGAGAAACTCGCAGATTACCTGCTTTTGCAAAGAGCTCTGCAAGCAGGCCCAGTTCCAGCCTGCAAGAGCTGATTGCAAAAGGGGTGGGAAGCACCCAACCCTGCCCGGAGGGCGAAGGAGAAGGGGGAAGGGCAGGGCCTGAGGCTTTTTATCAGTCTCAAGGCTCAGCTCAGTCTCACCTATACTTACAAGCTTCAGGATCGAACAGTAAGTGGGGGTTGCTGGGTAGAGCTGTAGGGGAGGCTGGCTGGGTGGGGGCTGAGGGAGCGGGGAGGTGTTGTGGGGAAGCCTTGGAGTGCCCAGCCAGCTGCACTTGAACATCGAGCAGTGCTATCAGCCTGACCAGGCTCAGTGCCTCCCCATGCAGCTTCTCTTACGGGCCGATAGCGCCAGTCACGGTCCATGTGCATCCGGTTGGGCACTCAGGTGGAGAGCGGGGAGGTGTTCAGGAAAGCCCTGGAGTGACTACCACCCTGCCCACTGCTGTCACACCCAGTACCGGTTGCCTGCACGGGGACAGCTCTGCAGCTGTGCTTGCCTGTGGAGCTGTGGGGCATGGCAGTGGTGGGTGGGGTGGTAGCAGTAGCTGCTTCGTGCAAGCTGCCCCTTACTCCCCTCCCACTAGGTGGCATGTGTGCAGCCCGCAGAGTGGCACGACTGCCCTTGCTTCCCCCCACTCCTGGGAACAGGCACAGACACACACTCCCCCCACCCCTTCCCCCCATATACATTTACCTGTTGGTGTGTGTCTGTGTCTTATCTGCATGTGAGGGGCAACAGCAGGGCTGGGAATGCTGTGGTGGGGAAGTGAGGGGAACTGGCAGGGTCAGGGAAGCTCTGGGGGGGGCTTTTATTTTAATCATGGATTTTGGAGTTTTTATCAGAGAATTTGCAATTTTTTTTTTTATCAAGGAGAACCAGGATCCCTGCTTATAAAGGAGGCCCCTAATCATCTTTGCTGCCCTTTGCTAGACTTTTCAAACTTTTTTATACATTTTTTTTTTTTTGAAGTTCAGGGCCCAAAACTGGACAGAGTACTCCAGATGAGGCCTCACCAGTGCTAAATAGAGCAGGAGAATCACTTCCCTTGATTTGCAAGCGACACTCCTCCAGCCCAGGGTTCTGTTGGCTTTTTTAGTAAGAGCACACTGGCTCATTCAGCTGATGATCCACCATCACCTCCAGGTTGTAGTAAGTCTATTTTTGGGGGGGTTTATTTCGGGGGACAGTAAGTAATTTCTAATCTCCCCAGTAGTACTTATTTGGCCCCCCAACACAGGTTGTTTTTTAAGGGTCTGGTCCAAAGACTGTAGAAGAAAATTGGAAAGAATCTCATGACACTCCATTTGGTTTCTTTTCAGACTAGCTTTGTAAAAAGGTAACATATTGAGAGATCGTGGTAGAAGCTGAACTAGTAGGGCTGCCAGTGCTGCTGTTTACTACATCTTGGTCTTGGGAAGCTTTCCCACCCTGCCCCGGTAGTCTAAATGTTCCCTCTCCTAATTGTAATTCATTTGTTTCATATTGTACAACACTTTCCCACTTTAAGTATTCACACCATTCAGTTATTTGTAAAAACTTTGCTCTGACCACCATACCTTTTCTGGTGTTACCTTTGGCCAAGCTGTGTATACAAGACAATCACTTGGAAGATTTGTTCTTCAAACCGCCATGTTACTTGGTTGTTTTTGTTTTTAAATGCCTTCTAGAATGTCAATGTTTTTTGGGAAGAAAAAGCAAAAACAGAACACAGCATTCAAGGTATGTTCTAGCCAGAGCAGTGCCGCCTCCTTGAAATATGACTTGTGACTGCAGGCTACAGACATCATTGGTTTATTGGACTTTTTTCTGTTTTTCCTGACATACCACCCTTGATACAGCTTTTATGTTAAGTATTTGTATTGTGGATTGTAACGACCTGGTGAGGGGGTTGCGGGTGCTCGACACCTGGGTGACAGCGATCTTTGCCTGCTGGAATTCACCATCCAGCGCAAGGTGGCAAAGGTCTGCAGCCCAGGCAGCAGCCCATGAATTCAGGAGGGCGGACTTCAGTGAGCTAAGAAGAATAGTCGGGGAAGCACTGAGGTCCCGGAGGGGAGGGGAGTCAGGTGTCCAAGAAGAGTGGTTGCTCCTTAAGGAGACAATCCTCCAAGCCCAAAGGGAGGTAATCCCAACACAGATCAAAGGGAGCAGGAGGGCACAAAAGCCCCCATGGCTCACCAAAAGCATCCGGGAATGTCTCCTTGCCAAAAGGGAGGCGTACACCCAATGGAAGGGAGGGGCCATCACTAGGGAGGATTACACTGCGGTTGCTTGGGGATGCAGGGGGGCAGTCAGGAAGGCCAAGGTGGAGATAGGACTGGGACTAGCTTCCCGGATCAAGGACAAGAAGTCCTTTTTTAAATACATAGGGGGGAAAAAGAAGGTACCGGGTAACGTGGGGCCCCTGCAAGACACGCTAGGAAATCTGGTCGTCACACCAGACAACAAAGCTAACCTATTTAACGACTTCTTTGCCTCCATTTTCCTGAGCAGGAACCAGATCAACCCACCCACCAAGCCCCCGTCAGGGCCCAGGGGAGGTGCACCTGGGCCAAGGAGGATCTTGTCGGGGGAACTTTTGGAGGAACTGGATGTATTCAAATCAGCTGGTTCGGACGACCTCCACCCCAGAGTACTGAGGGAATTAGCTGAGGTTATTGCAGGACCCCTGGCACAGCTGTAGAGCACTTTTGGTGCCAGAGAACTGGAAGAGGGCCAACGTGGTTCCCATCTTCAAAAAGAGGAGGAAGGAGGACCTGGGAAACTATAGGCTAGTTAGTCTTACCTCAATCCTGGGCAGGTTTTTTGAGAGAATTATTCTACCACACATCCACGAGGGGCCAGCAGGGGGGATTATGCTCAGGGGCAACCAACACGGGTTCATTAGAGGCAGGTCCTGTCAGACCAACCTGGCTGCCTCCTACGACCAGGTCACAAAATCCTTGGATGCAGGTGTTGTGGCGGACGTAGTCTTTCTGGACTTCAGGAAGGCCTTCAACACTGTTGCTCACCCCATTCTCATTAAAAAACTAGGGGACTGGTGTCGACACCCTCACAGTCAAATGTGTTGCCAACTGGCTGGAGGGCTGCACCCAGAAAGTGGTGGTGGACGGGTCATTTTTGACCTGGATGGATGTGGGCAATGGGGTCCCCCAGGGCTTGGTCCTTGGGTCCGCACCGTTCAACATCTTCATCAGTGACTTGGACGAGGGGGTAAAAAAGCACCCTGTTCAAATTTGCTGATGACACTCAGATGTGGGGGGGATGTGGGCACGCTAGAAGGGAGGAATAGGCTGCAATCAGACCTAGGCAGGTTACAGGGGTGGGTGGATGAGAACAGGATGGGTTTCAATACTGACAAATGCAAGGTGATGCACCTGGGGAGGAAGAGCCAGCACCATACCTACAGGCTGGGGAACTCCCTTCTCATCAATACAGAGGCAGAAAAGGATCTTGGAGTCATCATTGATGCTAAGATGAACATGGGCCGGCAGTGTGGGGATGCAGTCAGGAAGGGCAACCATACCTTGTCATGCATCCACAGATGCATCTCAAGCAGGTCCAGGGAGGTGATCCTCCCCCTCTATCCTGCGCTGGTCAGGTCGCAGCCGGAGTACTGCGTCCAGTTCTGGGTGCCGCACTTCAGGAGGGATGTGGACAACATGGAGAGGGTCCAGAGGAGGCCACTCGCATGATCAGGGGCAGCAGGACAGGCCCTACGAGGAGAGGCGACGGGACCTGAACCTGTTCAGCCTCCACAAGAGAAGGCTGAGGGGGGATCTGGTGGCCACTTACAAACTAGCCAGAGGGGACCAGCAGGCATTGGGGGAGTCCCTGTTCCCCCGAGCACTGCCAGGAGTGACTAGAAATAACGGTCACAAGCTGGCAGAGGGTCGATTCAGCTTAGACATCAGGAGGCGCGACTTCACTGTCAGGACAGCTAGGATCTGGAACCAACTTCTAAACAAAGTGGTGCTGGCTCCTACCCTGGGGGTCTTTAAGACAAGGCTAGACAAACACCTTGCTAGGGACGTTTGACCCCAGTACTCTTTCCTGCCATGGCAGGGGGTCGGACTCGATGATCTGTTCAGGTCCCTTCCGACCCTACAAACTGTGAAACCTGGAAGAGGATCCATCAGTTGGCTCCAATTTCTTCTGAAATGGATCAGCTGAACAATGGCTGCTACAGAATAGTTTCAGAGCTGGTATTTGCCAGATGGACTTTGTTGCTGCTATTTAAGTAAAGGACTAGGAGATCAGAGATAGTTCAGTACATTGGTCCAAGCTGGGTCTTGCTTTTAGTTTTTGCTCATTGGCAGGTATCCAAGGACAGGGTCAGGGTGTAACCTCTTCCTTTCCTGTGCTTGCTGCAATACTGATGTGCAACCTTTTCTAGTATGTGAGTGGTATGGGGTAGGAAGGAAACCTACTGTATTTTTAGCTTCTTTCACTTACGGCTATCTGAAGCCGCATTTTGCGAGACAAGGGGGTGTACAGTGAGGAACCGTCTTAGGCTGTATATACAGCTTCAAATGGTCTGGGAGAATTTTCCTGGTAGAAAAACGTACCCAGGGATGTCTGAACAGATTTTGAAGTTTTGAGCCCCTGAAGAGCAGAGAGTTTGCAGAACTTATGCTGTGCAACCAGGGGGCCCTGATGCACACTTCTGGTTGTGCTCTGTTGAACTGCCTGGGGGCACACATGGCAGCAGTGCACAGGGCAGTCCTAGATGGCTGACCCAGACCCTGCAGGGTCAGCTTGTGTCTTGCTGTAGTGTGGTGTGGGATTTGTGAAGGGGCTGTGTTCTGCTCCCTGCTTGGCTGGTGCAGTAGAGTCAAGTGAGCAACAGTCTCCTGGGGGGTGGAAGCAAAGCATCCCGGGATGTTGGGAGACTGATGTGGCTTCTCTGAGTGGAATGTGTACAGGCATTTAGTGTCCCGAGAGAAACTCTCTCTTGCAGGAGTGATTTTAACCCTGGCTGTTTCCAAGCTATTTTTTTGCTGGAGTCACCACTTTTTTGCTTGGGGTGGAGAGAGAGAATCTAGAACATCTGTACACTTTTAGCTTCTCCTGGGAGAGCACTGATGTTAATATATGAATGCAGAGAACTTTTGCTACCATGCAGCAGGGCTGGGAATCTCAATTTGATGCTTCTGGGAATTGTAGACCATGGGCTTATGGGAAGAGCATTTTAGGGATTAGGATACATATAGCTGTTAATAGTAAAGCCTGTAGTTCTAGTAAATGAAGACATGCTGAAGGTGTGGAGCTTTGAAATTCCCAGAAGAATCACTGACGGCCCCTCTGCCAATGAGGAGGGGAGGGCAATCCCTGCGGAAGGCAGGGAGGGTTTTTGAAGGACCAGTAGGTGGCTTAAAGGATGGAAGAGATGACTCCAGTATCCAAGTATGAAGGATGGAGGCAGTGAAGTCCTCAGCAGGCCAAGCGAGTTGTGATGATTTTGTTCTCAGTTGTGGTCCATTGTGGAGGAGGGAGCTTCTTGCATTTTTTTTCCACCATACTTGGCTGCTTCCCAACCCAGCTTCTGCCCTTTTTTTGTTACAGAAACCTGTGTTGAGCCCTGCTATTGAGGGATTCTGGTTCATTTGCCTCTTGGGCTTTTATCTTTTGAATATTGTCATCATTATTACTGTATTTAATGTTTTAGGATGTCTGTAACCATAAGATGAGGTGCATTCATTTCCAGATTTTTTCCCATTGTTTCATGAATGTTCATTTATTCAGTGCTGATCAGCAGCATTACTCATGCTTGTCCTGGGGGAGTAGTCGCACGTTCTTCCTCTTCCCTTTTCCATCCATGCCCTGCAAGAAATTTAGCTGTTGGAGGAAACTTCCAGGGCTTGTGAGAAGGCAGACAAAGCTTTTTGTCTTTTTTTTTTTTTTTTTTCCTACTTAGTGATCTGTTGCCTGCCCTGTGCATTTCAGGGTGTGGTAGACAGGAAGTGGAAAGGAACATATCCCTAGCATTACTGATTCCTGGCCATGAGTAGTGCTAGTTGTCAAGAAAGTCATAATGCAACGATAAGACCAGAGGTGTTGAAGGTATGCTGGGGAGAAGTGAAAAGAAGAGCAGGAAGAAGGCCAGGGGAGGAGGGTTTGCAAGGAGAAGAAAAGCTTAGGTAGAAGCAAAGACACCATAGTTGAGAGAGACTGGAACTGAGGAGGAGATGCAAAAGATGTTGTAGGTACAAGGAGCTGTTAGATTAGCTTCTGACACAGACTGGGCGCAAACTCTTGGGTTCCATTTCCATCTCATTCACGAACTTGATGACTTCCCTTGAGTAAATTGTATTATTGCCACTTGTCTTGGTTTGCCCAGGAAGATGAATTGTAGCCATGGAATCTGGGATGATATGGAGTCACTTTAGAGGCAGATGTGAACATGGTCCGATTCCAGGCAGACGGGTAAAGACAGATTGAAAATTCTTGCTTGTTTTAAGCTTCCGTCCCCGGAAATATACTTGAGGGGCTGGTTAAATTTGAACACTTTGAAAGCCTTTCTAAATTCAAAAAGGGGAATTGGAAAATGTTATGTTTTATTTTTTGTCTTTATACTGGCTGCATTTCCTACAGGGGAGGTCTACTTGCTCACTTTGAGAACTGAAAAAAATGAAATCAAGTTAACTGTTTTTGGGCAAGGCATCTTTATTAGACATGCTTATTTATGCCACTTTCCTTGGAAGAAAGACTTTTATTTTAGCAACTTTCCTAAGTTTCATTAGAACAAATATCTTCTAACATATGTTTTAGTTTACTACTTGCATGTGTTGCGTCTGTATATTTTGTTTTTTCCCATATTAAGTCAGAGGTTCTGCTCTTCCTGGAGAAGTGATGAGCTCTAGTAAACCAGCGATGATCTAGATATCAGTACTGCTTAAGGAAACATCTGAAAATAAGCTTAGTCTCCTTTATTAGTAGACACTTGTTTGCACTGCCTTTTTTTGGTCTAGTTAAGTGTTCCAAAAGGCCCTGGCCTACAAAGAGCACCAACAGCCAATATTACTAATTCAGCAGTTCGAGGAGCAGGATATCATAGCTTAATTAAAATAAAACATTCAACTTCCCATAGCTAAACACAGTAAGTAGGACTACTGTTCAGCAGTAAGACTCTTCAAAGAGATTAGTGTTGTTGATTGTAAGGCTTTCTGACTTCTTTTTTCCCTCTCTGAGCTAGCTTTTCCATTTCTCAGTGTTTCTGGAAGGTTAGTACTTTACTAGTCGACTCTGGAGAAAACGTTCCATTTACTAAAATTGTTCTCCCCTTCACTCTCTCAATCTAAACTTGACATTTCGAACTCATTCTGCAGCTGGTATAACTAAGTTTGGGTGTGGGGCAGTGGGTAGGGAGGGAAAGGGAATCATAGGGACCTAAAGGTCTTCTTGTCTAATTGCCTGTACGGATTTAGGATTTGTTGTTCTTAAATCTCAAGACTGAATTCATTCTTGAGATTTAAGAGCAACAAGGCATTCAGTCTGCTTACTTTGAATTACTGGCTGCATCTGTCTATCCTTACATGTCCTGGTTCTCCCGCTGGAGCTCTAAGAAGAGGGTCTCTTATTGGGTAAGAAAACTTAAAAAGCTCCCAAACAAAAGCTTTCTAAACAAGAAGTATTTTACCCAAAAATGTTTAAGTCTAATGGTGAAACTTTGTCAAAATTTAAGTTCTGTATGACTAGGACTGTCTAGAGCGGAGCTCTGTTAACTTTTAACACTAAAATATTAATATGTCTCTGCCCTCCTTTTGCGCTTAAACTGTTAAAAATGTGAGAAAAGTTGCAACCAACTTGCTTTGGGAAACTATAAATAGGCTACCTACAAAAATAGTACTTATGTGCTATCTTCCATAGGAGGGAAATGGGGAATTATAGGTATTAGTTAGGGGTGCACCAGTTATTGGTGGGCTATTGTATCAGTGCCAATAAAAGGAGAAGTGATGCTTTTGGCTTTTTTTGGTTGTTATGTGTTATGACCACATGCCTAGAGCACCCTGGCAAGCATAGTCCACTCCCTGTGCCCTGCCTTTGGCCCAAGCCTGAAGCAGACTACAGGTGGGAGGGAACGCTGGGCGCCACACTCTCAGCAAGAAAAGGACCATTACTGGCTCCTGCTGCTGCTGCCATTACAATGCTGCGCATGCAGCAGGGGGCTGAGTGCTGGGGTGCCACAAAGATACTGGGTGCCACATGAGAGCCATTCTGCTCTGCTGGGCACCTTTGCAAAAGCAGCTTCTCCTTGGTGGCCACAGGAGCCTGGGTGCACGGAGGCCCCCAGCGCTTGAAACAGCAGTGTGCTCTGAGCCTCCAAATGTGTCTAGTGCTGCTGTCTGCATGAGAGTGCACCCCACTCACCCAGGATGGCAGCACGGGCTGCACGAGGAGTAGGGTTACAGGTAGGAGCTGTGGGCGAGGGGGCAACGTGCATGGGGAGTAAGGCAGTCACCACCTTCCTCCTCATTAAGGACCGAGCAGGCAGGAGATGAGTGGGTGTATGTGAAATGCAACACAAACAAGCAAAAAGGTTTATTTATGTCAGTAGAATACAGTGCCTTGCACTATTACTAAATATCAGTTATCGGATAGGCACTGATATGATTGGTTAACCATCGGGTATTGGTATTGGCCAAGAAAATATTTATTGGTGCACATCTAGTATTAGTGAATAACTGCTTGCCTTCCTGGAAGATGCCTTGTCACTTACTAATGCAAAAAGTCTACTGATAGAGGTAGCATTTAGAACAATAGATGTGCTATTCTGAAGAATATTCCATTATTAAGCTGAGTTTCCAAAGCAAAAAGTTTGGTATGTGGCTTATCTATACATTCTTAAAGGAGAGTGGATGGATCTTAGTGACTATCACTGACTTTGAAGAAGTCATAACATCTTCAGTAACATTTGCAGTAAAATTGTGGTTAAACTGGGCTTTCTGGAGAAAACATGCCTTTTTATACAGCATCCTGTTTTTTAGACAAAAAATATAGCTTCATCTTATACAATAGCTTCATAGAAACTTCGTTTTATAGGGGAAAGATTGTATTCTTGGAAATCGGTGCTCCCAAAGAAAGGGATCATCTTGGATAATGAATATGAGCTCCCAATACTGATGTGGTATTCAAGAGAACAACTATATTCCCTAGACTTAAGGCAGTGTTGCTTCTATTTTAAGTGAGTCCTTTAGTGGAGTATCATGGCCAGTTCAGGTCTCCACTACTCAGAATAAGTAACAAGCTGGAAAAAGCTCAAAAAAGAGCCAAAACTGATTCAGCTTCTGCATTACCATGGCTTAGCTTGCACTGACTGCAGGAGAGTGTGGGCTCAGAATGATGTTTAAACAGCTCAACTTGAAGATGTAAGTGAAGATATTGGTGGACTACTACATTGCAATGACAACAGGAATATAAAAAAAAATAAAGCAAAATGTTTGCTGCGCTGCCTTGTGGGAAGTTATTGGCCAAGCAGGAAAGGAAGGGGATCGGTGTTCATGACGTGGATAAAGAGGTGGCTTAAAGTGTAAGACAATTTTTTTGAAAGGGGAGTTAGCTGACAAGAGGGTGGTTACTAGTGGTGTTCCTTCGGGATCAGTGTTGAGACGTATCCTGTTTAACGAGCAGCTTTGTTATTGGAACTATAAGTGCCCTCATGAAATGTGTGGATGACCCTAAGCTGCAGGGTAATTGCCAAAGTTAAAAAGAACTGCTCCCTGGTTCGTAGGAAGTTCTAGATCGGGGTGGGCAACGTCTGGCTCCATTTCCCAGCAGCCCTTGTTTGCATCACTGCACTAGCTCTCCCCGGTGCTGTAACAGCATGGGGCCAGGGTTCCCATGGAAACTGGCCCCAGCAGCGCAAGTGCCCTGCTGCACTGGGTGACTGTAGTCCAGAGCTGGGACAGAGCTGTGACCTGCTGCCTGCCTGTCCCGGGCTGGATCTGCCATTTTGCCCACCCTGATCTAGATTGTTTTGTGGAGTGGGGTATGAGAAATGAAATCAAATTTAGCAGTATAAAGTGTCAGAGGATTTTTTTTAGCTTTTAAACTTTGGTTTTCTCTGCCACTCTTGCAGTCACTTAGTTGATTTGTGGGGAAAAGCAATTAAGGCTACTTTCCTGGAAAAAACAGTACAGTGTGCTAGCTTACAGAACGTGGGAGCTGAGTTTGAACAGGAGTTGAGTTTTTTATATAGGGGGACCACCCAAAACCCCTGCTGTCTGAGATTTAGCGCTCCTGGGCATAAGTGGTGCAATGTCACCAACTGTAACTTAGAACATGCTTAGAAAAGCAGTTGATCAGGTCCTGTGATACCAGTGCCCCACTATGAAGCACGCATGCATGCAGCTCCCTATAAACTGGAGTAACATTGCCAATGCTCCTGTGATGTATTGCACCTGTGGTGCCTTTGGGGCATGGTGAATAATGTATATTTAAAAAAGCATTACAGAAAATCAAAGCAAATGTGTATTTTAAAAAGCATTAAAAAACAGTGCGTGTGGTACAAAAGCTTTGAGAAGCATCACATGATGACCATATGGTAGTTCAGGATAGCATGCAGCATTTGTCATTTGGCAGAGATGGTGGTGGCATTCTCATATGTTCACATGTGCTTGTGCACACAGCTATGACCTGAGGTGAAGGTCTGCTTAAAAAGGCAGTGTCTAGGCCTACCAGTGTGGACTTAGTAGTGGAACTGCAGCAAAAGCATATGGAAAGGAAACAAGAATATTTGCAGGGCTGCTACTTGTCTGTCTCTGTTACTGAAGGGTGGGAGGAATGTGGGCATCTGTAGAAGTACTTGCATGGTCATTGAAATGTCTAAAAATCTTGTCTTAGAGGTTGGGCTGAGCGGCTTTGAGGCAGTATACAGTTTGAACAAAATAGCAATAGATGAACAAGCATTATGACTTGGCATGGGCTACCTTTTCAGAATTTCTTCTGCATAGAAGAATATTGGATGGCCTGTTGAGATGCATACAGGCAGGATTGTTCTTCTGTGTGCAGTAGAACCCCTATGACACAGAGCTCCACCACAATTATGGCCATTTATCCCCTGTCCTGTCCTGGCCTGCTGAGGGATCAGTACAATTCTTGACCTGCTTTAAATAATCTTCATGCGTCCATTGTGACTAAACAAAGAAAAACAATCAAATAATCCCCTCTCCAAATCTCCACCAAATAAAACTCCACCCCCCCCCACAAAAAACCAGAGAAAATGCTTAAGAAAGCTAGCTGTTAATCCTTATGAAAGTTACTCTAGTGTCTTAAATGAGCAAGTGAAACTTTTTATTTACCATGCTGAATTGATCCACACTTCAAAAAGGCACCAAGTAATTTAAAAAAAAAAAAAAGAGAGAGAGTAAAAAGGTGTTTGGGGCATGATACCAAGACCAGTATAATGAAGGAGAATGACTGAGAATACCAAACTAGTATTGTTTTTGAGTGTAGGTAGAAGGTTTTCATGGGTCAAGCTGCCAATACTACTTAATTTCTGTCCTTTTTCCATCAGTGTTTTGCATCTGTTCATTAGCCTCTGAACCCCTAATATATGTGTACAGCCTATGAGCCTCTGCTTTGCATGCAAGAGCCCAGCTTCTGAACCTCATTTTCAGGAGCTTTGCGTCTCCTGTTCCTCCTTACTGACTTTAACGGCAAGCAGATAGACTATGCTGGGGCATAAGGGAGCATCCTGGTCATATCACAGGTTTAAATGTTTAGGGGACCGAGGTTTGTTTTTATCTTCAGCCTGACAACAGGCTAGGAAAGAATGGACTAAAAAGTTTATTTAGGCAGTGGAATTATTCTATTGTACGGCTGTCATAGTTACTTCAGTTAACTTTTTGTGCCACAGTTCTTTGGTTTAAAAAGCTCTTCTCCCCCTTTAATCATCCATCTTCTGTATTGACAATATCTAACTTAATGTCAACATGTTATTCATTAGCATACGTGTTATCTTAATTTATGAACTTGGCACAAGTAGTATTAAATATAACTGATCCCAAAGCTAATCTTTGAACTCCACAAGTAATCCAAGCATAATAAAAATAAAACAAGTGAACAATGTCTAGTTCTTCCAGACATGGGGAAAAAAAAGATTCCTACTGAGCTGACTAGTATAACAGTAGGATTGAAAAGGTCAAAAAAAAAAAGTCACAAGCATCATCAGTACTTCAGCATTAAAATAAACATCATTTGAAGTGTTAGTTCAGGTATTTATGAACTGTTTTATAAATCTTTTAGACTAACTTGAAAAGGAAACTAAGTATGTCCTAAGAATCCAATATAGCATGTGGAGACGCAATATAGGCATGATCAGTTTAACAGGTTACGGTCAGACTATTCCAGGTTAGTATTCCAGAATAGTGTTCCAGGAAGAATTGGATATTCCTGAAGACTACAGTAATAAAATGGGATGAAATTTCACCATAAAAATGCACGTTCATGAACTTGAGGACTAATGACAAGAATTTCTGTTGGAAGCTGGAAGCTCAACATTGGAAGAGCAGAAGAGAGGAGAGACTGGAGCGTGTATTAGTGCATCACAGGATGAGTATGTGATGCATCTGTGAAATGCTTATCCAACCCATCCCAGGATTGTATTTTCAGTAGCATAGCGAAGTATTAATACCTTTGAACAAACTTCTGTTGAGCCCTCACTTGGAAAAATGACCAATATTGTGTAACAGTAATGTTAAGAAATAATAATGCAAACAGGAATCGGTGCAGAGAAGGGCTCTTAGATGATCAGAGAAATGGAGAATATATCTAACGAGCAGATTTAAAAGAGCTTGGCTAGCCTAGCAGAATGAAGGCTTACATGGACTACTGTTGCCTTTTTATAAAGGCACTGAGGAGGGGTGTGGCAAACCCTGGAAACCAGCAAAAATATAAGCTAAAGGACAGTTATCTTGCATTAAGTGTACATATTGATCATTAATGCTCTTGGGCTATAAAATAGAAGACTTCCTTTAACCTTTAGATAAGTGAAGTTCTGGAACAGCTTTCCAAGTAGGAGTACTAGGGGGAAAATAGCTTAATTAATTTTAAGATGGCATTTGATCGATTTATGTCAGTGTATGCCATGAAATAGGCCTGGAAGATACCTCCTGGGTTCCTAAGTCCTGTGTTCCTATCTGCAGTCCTGAAATACTTACCTGACACACACTGATGCTGACTGAATTGTGTTGTTGCAGTGTGCAGTACAAACTCATTAGACTAAATGTCACGATTAAAGGTTTGACATCTTTAACAAAATTTCCATCTTAAAAATGGAATGTGCATAATGTATCAAACCTAGCAGAATGATTGGCCATAAATTGTCTGCTTTTTGTATGTAATGTACTTTTTCACATAAATTGTTCTGAGTGTATTAGTTAATCCCTTTTTGAATGTCTCCATTGATTGTGCTTCAGTGATCTTTTGGCAGCTGTTCCATCCTAAATTGCCTTTACCATCAGGAAGCTTTTGTTTGCATCCAATCTCAGAGAAGCCAATTCAATTTGATTTAATATCAACTTTCTCTGTGTGTGTTCTGTGGAGAACTGAGTTGTAGAGTTCTCCTGGTCTTAGAGGATGGTACAGAGGAAGAGGTGCGCATCTATCAGTCACTGTTGGCTAGAAAATATGTATGCAGATTTCTCAGCTGACACAGGGGTTTGTTCATAAGGCTGTGGAATGTAAGTAGTACTAATCAATGAAAAAATGCCATTTGATGGCAGCCATTGCAAGATTTACAGTGGTAGAGACCTAATCTGTATTAACATCAATAAGTTTGACTTTTTTTTTTATTGCTGAATTGCAGCTACAGTTCGTATGAAACTGAGCAATCTTGACCAGCAACTAATTGCTGGTGCTTATTTTGCTGTGTCCATGCTGTACCCTATCTCTTTGTGAAGGGCTCCAGAGATGCTAACTGTTTTTCTTGGTATATGAGGAGAAATTCTAATTTTCTTCTCTTCTGTCTGAACTCTTGCTGCATGGTGAGGGGCAGGGCAGGTGGAAGTAGGGATAGATGCTGCTTGGGGAAGGCAGGACGTATGTTAGGAAAACTCTTAAGTTTTGGACTGTGTTGGTTATTTATTTAAAGACTTTGCTGTCTTTTGCTGTGATTGCATGCGTTGGGGGGCGTTACCTCTTGCTCTATGATCTTAGTGTCATGGATTTTTACAGATCTGTAGCTTCATCCGCTAGATTTCCTAGACTGTTAATAAACCTTACATTATCTTGATTGTGGCAGAGTAAGAGCTTTGTTAATGGTATGGAGGATACAAGGAAGATTGCACCAGAAAGATGATCCAGTGGTATACCAGTTAAAAATGTTTGTGGGTAACAACACTTGGGGCGAAGGTGTGTTATGAGCTTCTGTTAGCTTTATGGATTCAGCTCTCCAAAAGATGCACGTGATCCCTTTTTCAAGCTGGAAAGGGGTCTGACAATACTACTTGGTCACATATATATTTGATACTACAATTTAAAACTTTGAGAAGTTCCCCACTCTTGATTCTTAAAAGTATTGGGTAATTCTGCTGTTCAGTCATTCTTGCCTAGCATAACATGCATCAGTAATGGTAACCGTTCACCAGGGTCTTGTTTAAGAAGAGTAAACTAGATGAACTTCTCTTTTCCGCTAGCAAGTAGGATTTCCTTTTTGAAGGTGGGATACATTTTCAACATACACATATGTGAAGGGGGCATTGAAGGAAAAACTTCCCATCAGTAGGTGTTATGCTAAAGAGGTGTACTCCCTTTGCTTCTACCCTTTTTCTTTGCATCCCACCCCCCCTTAACCTCTACTTCTTTAATTTTCTTTCTTTCCAGTTCTGATCACTGATGGTGCTGGTCAGCTGACCCAATTCACTAAAACAATTGGCAAACGAGCAGTAAATTACAGGTTGAACTATAGGACTCTCAAAGCAGCTACTATCCAACAAGCATGTCAATATTTATATTCCTGTTCTTGTGTAATCCTGCTGCATTGCTCTCCCTTTAGTTTGTTTATTTGATAAGGGAAATAACTTGTCAGCATTTGCCTTCTGTGTCTTGATAGGCAAACTTCTCTGGATCTTCTTATGTTCCTGTCGTACAATCTTGTAATCATTCTGAGGACTTTTTTCAGAAGTCGTCCTTGCTAGTGGCGGAAATTATTTGATTGGGGTATCAAGCTCATGCTGTTGCCTACTCTGAAGTGGCTTGAATGTGTAAAGAAAGCTGTTATAGAGATCTAGTTTATCATCATTCTTGTATTGCATCTAGTTTAAATACAAATGAATACTGGCGTGCCAGTGTAAATGGCATTGCAACCTTTTCTAAGCTATCCTCTTGTATTAAGATGCCTGCACTGAAACAGTATGTCAGAGTTCTCAGAGTGCGTTTTTGGTAAGCTGCTTATTAAACTAATGTGTAATTATTGTAAATAGTGTGTCTAAATCATCTGGGAATTTTCAATAGGAAGCTAAAACTAGAAGCATGTGCTTGACCTTTTCAGTGGCTGTGAGGCAAGAGTTTTTATACCCAACAGTTGTTGATAGCCTAATATTTTTGTATAGCCCCTTGTTCCTGTTTTAAAAAGTATAAGGGCCTGCTAGCAAGCATACTCTAAGTTAAACAGAAGGCAGGGCAGAGAGGTACCATGCTGTGCCTTTTGCCTAACTTCAGGCTAACATGGCTAACTATCTCTACCTCTGTAGAGCAAAGGTTGCTTTAATGAGCTTTCAAAGCATTGCATAGACAGCAACACAGTTTAGCCTTTTAAAATTTTAAATCACTCCTGTACTGGTGCTATTACAAGTAGCAGCCAATTACTGTAATAAAAAGATGCTTTTTTTCCAAGTACTTTGTCCATTAGTGTACTTTGTGTACCATTAGTTTCTTTTGTTTGTGTAGGCTGGTTACACTGTTAGGAGGGATACACATTTCCAAAATAGAAAATGTCATTACTACTTCAGCAGTAGCCAAGGGCTCAAAGTTACGTGAAAGAACTGAAAATACTTTGTTTTGGCTGAAGTTCAAACTAATTGCTCTGTGGGGAAAAATGAAAGTTGCAGGGTAAAGCAATGATTTGATTCAGAGTTAAATTGGCAAACTCTGTCTAAAAAAAAAAAAAAAAAAAAGTCTAGATTTTTTTTTACTACTATGCCATTTCCTGACTTTCTCTGTGGCTGTGCTGATTAGCTAATGACTGTAGATACTGTCTTAACAGCATATTGGGCGATTCTTGGTGCTGATGTGTCTGAGGAACATAGACCTTTCCATTTGTAGACCATATGAAACACATCATCCAGCATCTGATTTCTGTGTCCAGCTGTCACTTATATAAACTCCTGATGTTCAGTAAAATTCTGTTTGAGAGAGAAATGCATTTTGTGGAGAATGTGGGGTAGGATGAATAAATCTTCTCCATTTGGGTATGACTGTGGAGGGCAGGAAGGAAACGAAGCTGAGGCCAGCCATCCTTGGCCATGTTAATTCAGAGTTCAAAAGGGTGAAAACAATGGGAGCATGGGGTAAGAATGGAAGCAGTGAGAACACCACTGTGTGGATGGAGGATTCATTTTTATGTTGTTTTTTTTGTTTTGTTTTGAAGGATTGTATTTTTTCAGTTCCCCGTTCATTAACTGAAAACAATTGGAATTAGTTGCCATCATAAAATCTGCTCTTGCCTCGCTTTCCTTCTGTGCGTACCCTGACCCTTTCTTCCAACCAGAGGCTGCTGCCCTGCTGTCATCTCGCACAAGTAACTTTTTTGAAGGTAGCACAGTAGAGGTCAATCAGTACCAGAGAGATGCTAATTACTGGAGAATAGGCAGGGAGAGCAGCAGTTCAGTATTTCAGAACTCTTGCCCCCCGATCCTTTAAAGGTTTCCACGTTCTTGTGCATCGCATACCACCCTTGCTTAACTCTTCTCACTTGCCATTTAATCCTACTTCTTGCCTCCCCATAAAAACGTATGTAGCACTGTGTCCCTCATACGACTAGATTGCTAGGTAGGGGCAGGGCACTGTGTGCATGCGCCTATTGGTACGTGAAGATCGTTAGAATATTTCATATTTTAAGTAATTCTGCTTAGTGAGTGATGTCCACAAATATTATTCTTTTATAAATCTAATAAATGGCCACTTATTCCTTGGACACCTACAAAACAAGAGAGCAAAATAATTGTTTTTTCACTGTATTTATCAGAATCTTTTAAAGTAATACTGTCTTACAATTATAGTGTCCTGATTTGAAAAGCACAGGTGACTAAGTATACCTATTGAAAAACTAGCTCAGGTCAAACTGATGTAATTTGATGTCAGCAATGTCTGAAGAAGTGCTGAAAAACAACTTCCTAATATAGGTTTGTATGATGAAGCAGCAAAGTGTTTTTTCCCTTCCTTTTTGGTTCAGGTTCTGCTAACTGCTCCTTTTATCCTGTATATGACCTTTCTCTTTTTTTAGTGTTTAAATAAGGCATATTTGGAAAAGAGAGTGCAATCCTGATCCTGTACCTGGGAGTCTTTCCTGGGAAGACTCTTGCACATACACAGTTGCCCTGAAATCACTGGGACTCTGGTTAGGTCAGAAGTTCTGTCCATGTAGATCTCTTGCCAGACTGGAGCTTTAACATTGAGCCCTGATTGGTTTTTGGGAGGACTATCGGAAAAAATGTTTTAAAATAATTGGAATGGTGAACTTATGAGCTTATTGCTATATTGGAAAAGTTCAATCCAAATTGGTGTAAGAACTGAAGATACTTATGACGTGATGTCAGGTTAAGATCTGAAGTACTTGCTGAAAAACAGCTTCCATTGAAACCCATCAGGTGTCTTGTCTGAGTAACCATGTTGGCATCTGTCCAACAGTAGGTGCAGTGCCTATTGTTTCAATAGTTAAGTAAGCCGGAAGAGCATGGGGTTTGAAGCTTACTGTGAAATTCTTCTGAGACAACAATCTCGGATAATATGTTGAGGACATCAAATGTATATTTTGTTCTTTTTTTTTTTTCTTATTTATAAGCCTTGAACTAGACGTTGTCCTAAATGGGGTATATCTTGAATCATTTTGCAGCTCGAGATGCTGATGAGAGAGAGAAGTGGATTCATGCTTTAGAAGAAACCATTCTTCGTCATACCCTTCAGCTTCAGGTAAGTTGATCATAATTCTTGAACAAGATCAACAGCATATGATTAGAAGGTGTTTTGGATCCATGACAATTTTTCATAAGCTGGCTGAAGGATGAAATACCTAGATGTCTACTTTTAAATCTCTGTAGGAATAGATCATTTTGAGATTTTTAAACTTACAGATTCAACGCTGGGAGGAGTGAGGGGGAATAAGGGATGCAGAAGATAATTGTGTAAAATCTCTTCTTCATTAGGCATCTGAGATCTGATAAATATGACAGTTAATACTTTTTTCTTTATTTCAAATGAATCTGTTTGGGCTGGATATTGGTGGTTCACTGCTTATCTGGAGAAACCTACTTGGATTTCCTAATTTAATATACTGTGTTTGTGAC
>NW_017728907.1:52760532-52763667 GCF_001723895.1 Crocodylus porosus
CCTGCGGGGAGCGCGCGGGGCCATGGCCAGTGTGAGTGCGGGCGCGGGATCCCCCTCCTCCCTCCGGCCGTGCCCGTGGGGGGCCCGGCGCCTCCCCGGGCTCCGTCCCCGGCGGGTGACAGCGGCGCGGGACGGCCGGCAGCTCCGGACCCTCCTCCCGGAGGCCTCCGCCTCGTCCCCTTCTCGCTTCCCCTTCCCCTGTTGCTGCCGCCGGGCGGGTGTGGATGTGGCGGTGTCCCGTCCTCCCTCCGGGCCAGTTCCTCGCAGCGCGAAAGGCTCTCCCAACGCTAGACCTCGCTCCGCCGGCTGGAAATGGCAACTGGAGCCTGCTCCGGTTTCTGCTCGCCCGCCCTCGGCTCCTCTCGCACCTATTTCTTTTAATTTGGAAATGTGCTGCCGATGCGCCGGGGGCTTTGCGGCTGTTACCCCACACTAGCGTTCACCTGTCAGTACTTTCCTTTTTGGGTTTAGTTGTGCCCTGGCTTCCTGGTCTAGTCTGGGGCTGCTTGGCGTCTGGCCGGTGAAGACGGGGAGTCTGGCCCGCGGGGCTCCCTGCAGGTCAGGAAATGTAGGCAGTGACCGTGCTGCCCTGCCCACCCCACCCTGGCCAAAATCCCAAGCCCCTCCAGGTAGGAACCATGACGCCATCCCCCTCCCCCCCAGTATGGCCAGACCATGGTCCCTTTCCCATCCCCGTCCGCGCTGAGTCATGCTCCTGCCTCTCCATGGGGCCAGGCTGGAGCTGGGGCAAGTCTCTTTGCCCCATGCAGCTGGATCAGGGCCAGGCTGCCTCCTGCCCCCCCTCCATGTGCCCAGGCGGGCCTGCTGCTGGATTGGGGCCACTGGTAGGAGGGATTGGGCAGTGCCCATCCAGCCTGCCAGATAAAAACGTTGAGCACCCACCCCTGGTTTAGTCGAGCGTTCCTGACCCACATATGATTGTTTTCACTTGGAACGCAGCCTGGTAGCAGCCCACTTCTCTGTTAAGGACTAAAGAGCCGGGAAGTGCCCAGAACGTCCCTTCTCCACAGCACCAGCTGCAGCTCGCTGTTCTCTTGATTTCTCTGCCACTTTCTTGTGCTGTTTACAACTATGTTAAACTGCTAGTTTCATTTTTAGTCCCTTTTCTTCCTGGTACTTGTTCTGGTAGCCAAAGCCAAAGGGCCCTTCTGTCAACTGTGTGAATCCCTACCCCCAGCTTGGCAGGAAAGTAATGGACGAGAGGCAAAAGGGGCACCGTTGCTGAATAAGGGAGTGAGTCACAGGATGGTTGTATCTTCTGTGCTGTGGGGCTAACCAGCAAGAATTGTAGTAGGTAGCAGGGCATGAAGGCTCAAAGGAAAAGAGACGATTGGTCTCCCAAACTATTCCAGGTGAGGCAATGCTGCAGCATGATGACACTGAGCAATGTGGTAAGGCAGGGGAAGAGAATAAGAGATCTGTTCTGGTCATCAGATTTGAGTGGGCCCAAGTCATCAGCCCAGCAGTTTTCCAGGAGCTGTGTTCCTTTTGAAAAACCTATCAGCAGTTCTGCTCTGGGTAAATGGCCTCAGCTCTTAAAGTAGAGGTGCTAGGACAAGTAGAGAGAGCTGTATTCCCAGGGCACCTTCTCATAAACAAAACTTTTGGTGATTTTTTTTTAAAAAGATTTCATGGACGTAGCCAAGAAACATTAGAACCATGCCCTCTTCTTTTCCTTGCCTGCTTCAGAAGCCTGGCAGTAAGTGTAATGCAATTCACAGAAGTGGGCTGCCGCTGGCTTTAGCTCTGACCATCCAAAGACATTCCTTTGTTCAAGAGCAGCTTGATTTCCGAAAGGCCAGAGAAACCCCAGCCTGTCACAGCAGTCTTGCTCCTGTGGGTAGATCCTGTCAAAGCCTCGGAAAGGTCTTTTTGAGAACATTTATAATACTGTTAAGCTGTTGAAAGAGTTCTACAAATGTTACCCAAAGGGCACAGTGGCAAACCATGTACAACTCTTATTTTTGAGTGAGGGACTTCTTTCCCAAAGCCTTAGAGCATTGGTTTTCATCTTTTCTAGACTTGAGGTGCCTCTTGGAAAATTCAGCCCTTTGTTTTTGCTCTTTTTTTTTTTTTTTATGATTACAGAAGAATAATAGAGTAGTTTTCCTGTTGCAAAGAACTCAGAAGTCACACCAGGTCAGAATGTTTTTGATGTTAAGGATTCCTGTTTGAAAACTCAGGACTGATTTTATGAATCACGTTTGTGTGCTTAATAATGCATGACATCCTGTAGCAGTCTTGAAAGGATCTCGAGACACCCTGGGTTCCCTGGCACCCTGGCTGAGAATCGCTTTGTCTGTACTTGATCAATGATTTTGTTTTGTGGATGGAGTTACGAACTCCAGTATTGGGTTTAGATCCTTCTAGAGCAGGGATGGGCAATTTTTTTCCTTTTTTCCAGCTGTGGGCTGGAATGGCCCACCTCAGGTTAGAGGTGGGTAGGTGTTAAGACCCCGTGGCTGCTGGCGCTTGTCCCTGTGGCAGCACAGAGAGAACAACTCAATGCTGCCAGAGGCCCATGCCTGCAGGTGGGATCTGGCTACTGGTCCTGGATTACTAACCCCTGCTTTAGAGGGACATGTATATGTATGGTATGCAGTAGACTTGGATCTCTTCCTTAGCTTACTCGTAAACTCCTTTGTTTCATATAGAAAAGGTAGAGTTCTAAACCCTTAACCACCTAATATCGATCTAAAATGGGCATCAAACTCATCTGGCCCTTTTGGGGTTGGTCCATGGGCCTGATTTTTTTCCACCCCCCTTCCCAGTATTCTGGATCCAGCATGGACACAGCAGCAGGTGCTGATCCAGGGATATGTGCTGTATGCAGTGATTGCTTTGGGTGGTCTAGGACTTGCATATGGGTCAACTCTGAGTTGCACGGGCAGTATTGGAGGTGTTGCAGGCTGGATCTGGCCTATGCGCTGCATCTTTGACACATCTCATCTAAAAACATCCAAGTTCCATCCCTTTTTACTAAGAAGTCTTCATAATCTGAAGCAGTCTATAAATGGGGAAATAATCTGATCATGCAAGGTTCTTACAGAAAATCATATTTCTAGCAGCTGTAAATTTAGCACTTGGTCCATATGCTTTTCCCCCTCTCTGCCG
>NW_017728907.1:52763847-52774994 GCF_001723895.1 Crocodylus porosus
TTTTCAGTTCACAGATGACCATCTGTGTTAACAATACAAGTTTACAATATTTCATAAAACAGTAAATTTGCTCTGCAGATTATCAGATTTCATCTTAATTTTCCTTGTCCTTGATTTGTGTATCCAATTTGGTGAAATACTGCACTTTGGTACTTGTGTTTCTCCCCAGAATGACTCTAATTGAGCTTAATACTAGCAACCTTTATCTTTCCTGTCAAAATGGTTTGCTGTTGATTTTTCTTGGATTGATCCTATTCTTAGTTTCACAGTTTTTTGTACAACTAATTTGGTATTTAATGGAGATTTGTTTTTTAATGATGATTCAACACCTGTCTTTTAATCAGCTTTCCTTTAAGCATTAAGAGGCTGGAAATTGAGAATGATTTCTTACCTAAAACCATCACTACAAATATTAAACTGTTCACTTATTAGTATTTGACTTGAGTGCAGTAGAAAAACCACACAACCTGTACTACATTTGTTAATAATGTAGCACCTTCAGCAGAAATCTTCTTAAGTTCATGCAGTTTTGATGTAAACAAAGTCCTATTTGTACTGGTTTAGCAAAAAAAATTAGCTGATAAGGCTAGATCACTTGCTACAGTTTAGTGTCATTGCTTGCTATGCAGACAATTTTTGCTTCCTTTAACAATGCAGGAAAATACTAATTTTTACATAGCTGTAGCTATAGAATTGGACAGGTTGTATCCCAGTAGTGGAATTGCAAGGAAAGTGTTAGTAGTGGCAGAGCTTTTTCTAGTTTGTATCTTACTACCTCAGAGTATTATGCGTACTGATTTTTCTTTAAATAGTAATTTTTTTAAACTGCACGATTAATAAATAGGGACCTACTTGTCTGCTAGCTTTCATGATGCCCTGCCAGCTCGTGCCTGCCTACTGGGAAGCGAGCATTTTATTTTTATGAAGGGCTTCTTTTTGTTGTTGTTGATTTTTCATGGACAGTCCCTTATTTTGTGGCTTCTAAGAAACTTTTAATTAAGTAGGTCCCAACTAGTAGGGCTTTGTAGGTCCCTACTAATAAGGGATTGCTTGATGTCTGTTTTCCCACCCCCCACCAAATTCTAAAAGCCAGGATCTGGCTGCATGCTGACCTGATCCTGCATGGGGTGATCAGTGGGCCTGATCTGGCATGCAGGGACATGATATGGCCCATGGGGCCCCCTGAAAGTTGGGAAATTTGGCATTAGTGGAGTGGCAATTAACATTGCCACTGCTTCCCTTCTGCCAAATTTCCAGACCCTTGGGGAAACTCCATGAGCCAGGGGTTTAGCCCCTGTATGAATCTTTCATATTCACTTGTTCCACAAAATGTTTCTTTTGGGCAGATCCTTTTGCCTTAGAACAGTTTTAAGGATCAGACCTCTAGTTTTCGGTTGAGTTCAAGACTTGACAAACATGATAAATCTTCTTCCTGAATCTAGTGCGTGTTGTATTGACAGGAGAGGGTGGACCTGTGCACCATAACATGTGCAGCTTGTACACTGTCTAAAGGAGTCATTGCACATTGTCCGCATCTTCTTCTGAAGACCCACCAACTGTTGGTGTGTGTTTTCTGTGGCAGTCAGATCTTCAAAAGAGTCAACTTGTATTGACAGAACAATGCAGGAGAGAGAATTGCATTCTAATATGAAGCTTAGTATGCCGGAAGAGTACATAAAACGTTTAAAAAAAAAAAAAAAAAAAAGAGTTTCAAGTTATCTCTACAACTTAAGATGCTTTAAACTCATCAACAGTCCGGGCTCCGCTATTTAAACTTTCAAGGGTTTGAATATGTAGAGGTCTTCTCTTAACATCTCCTTTACTTTAAAAATAAATAAAAAATCACTCTGGTTACAACTGAGCATTGTCTTATTTTTGCTGTAGTAAAAATCCATAATGAGTGTTTACCTTTTGTATTGCGCATCTGTTGTAACCATTGTCTATCTGTCCTTCTGTTTCCTTTCTCCAAGTTTTTATGTGGTCCTGCAACACGTCTTTATCTTTAGGCAAGGAATTATGACTGATCTGTCAGTGAAGTGTCACTTGGATTCAGGGGCTAGTATAAATAATCCAGGAGAGAGTTGGTTTTTCTGCATTAATTGTGGTTAGATTGAGCTCCCTGCAGGCCTAACGCTGATCATTAGAGTTTTGTCTGTACTCTAGCAAAAAGGAACCGATGCTTTGCCAACCTGCCAGTCAGTCAAATGAAAAGTAAAAGGTTCACATCCTGCGGCTTTTTTTTATTGTTATTGAACGTTACATATGTGGTACATACTCAGCTATTTAAACAGAGGAGATTTCTGTTTAAATAGGAAGAGAAATTTTTAAATGCAAAAGAGCATGTCTAAATTCAACTTAAATGTACATGTGAGGAAGGTATCTTAGTTCCCATGGGTTATATAATAGAGCGGGGAAGGAGATTACACTCTACATGGTGAAATCATGCAAATTACTATACGTGCAAAAGACTTTAAAACCACTGAAATTAATCTATTTAAATTTCCCAGCCACTGTTCTGATGTCTGTCCTTTTTTTAACAGAACCATTTCTAATAATAAGAAATAAGATACAATATTCATGTTTGGTCCAGTCTTTGGCATCTTAGCTGTGCGGCAAAAGCTGTAGCTTTTGATTTGTCTAAGTACTAATTTAATTGTGAAAATGGCAGTCATCCAACTGTTGGGCTGGTTGACTTGTCTCTTAAGGTTAATAGTATTTTATAGCATTCTGTTTGGTCCCTGATGCTAGAGCATGTGGAGGTGAGCTAGTGTTGTGTTTCTTTTGTCCTTTGACTGACATAAAGGAAACAAGTTACTGCAAAGTGATCTAGGGTGTGAAGGAACAGCACGTTTCATTACTCCACATTTAATGGCCTGTGTTTGAGGTAGGTCACTTAGTCAGGGGCGAGCTGCATCACAGTTAAGAGTAAGGTAAGAGTGTGCAGACAGGCAGTTTCCACAGAGCAGTGAACATGCTTGAATTCACACCCTTGCTTCACAGTAACTTGTTTGTGCAGCTGTAATCAAAGGAATGGTGGAATTATCTGCAGAGAATAACTGACTAATCCTTTTGGAATCGTAATAAATGCAGTCATTACCATGTGCCGTAGGAGACATGGCAGTTGGTGGATTTTGCAATGTTGTACGCTGCATTTCTTGCAAGAAAGTAGAGGGCATCATGTGGTTAGTGTTGCAAAATAATGCCTGGACTCTCATGACATGCAGAGAGATCAGACTGCCTTCATTAGCGGTTACAAATACATTTGTCATTGCTTGAAAATGCTAATTATGAACTTGACTTTCTTTTTATATATGTAGGGTGTGGATTCAGGAGTGGTTCCCAGTGTTCACGATTTTGATAAGAAACTTACGGAGGCAGATGCTTATTTACAGATCTTGATAGACCAGCTGAAGGTAAGTTGAACTAACTTTTCCACACCTACAGAGTTAGATAGCAGGAGCTCTGCTCTTAGTCTCGGGCCCTGTTCTGAGGACAGCTGGGGTGGGGGACTTGCCCAAATACTTCAGATGTACAGTGCAGCTGCAGAGAAAACCTTGCTATGCTTCAGGAAGGGCAGGAGAGAGCAAATGAATTAACTGAAGAGTCATACTATGATGAATCTATCAAAAAAAAAAAAGTGTCAGTCATAGCTTCATCCTCTCCTTGGCTTATGACTGAACCATAAAAAGAGATTCTGTTTGGGAAAAGTGTGGGCAATTCCCAACCAAGAAGAGAAAAGCATTGATGAACTTGAAGGGAAAACTCAAAATGTTATTTTTCTCATTTTTCTCAGGTATATGGTAGAAGTAAGATTTGAATTGGAAACTTAAGTGTTTTTAAAAATATATATTTTTGAGTAATTGGCAGAAAGATTTTAAATTGAATTTAAATTTATAACGGACTTCTTAGAATCATCATGCTGCCCCTCAGCTTTGAGTTTTATTGGATCCTGGCTCTGCTGCTGTTCCAGTTTATAGTGCTAACTATAGTTGCTATCATCTGAGGAAACTTTGCCATGTTAGTGTGTATCCTGCTATGTGATCATGGGTAACTTGTAGGAGCAGAACACAGTCTTTTTGCTTCCTGTTTTTTGTGTCTTTTGAGCTTGGGTGGAAAGATGAGGAATTACAAAGTTATCTTGCACAGCACCATGCTGTTGGAAGCAGTGGAAAACTTCTTGTTCCTGCATAGGGTATTTTTTCTTATGACCCAGCAGATTAAAGCTGCCTTCAGATGGTCTCTTTTGCTGATTTTTATTATTGGGCAAGTCCTGTGTGGAATCGCAGTAAGAATTTGGTTAGGTGTGTGAAGGGTACTAGTTAAAAGTGAACCTGGGTAGCTAGATGAGATGCAGCCAGAATAGAGAGCTGGTCCAGGGTTTGTTGCCCTTGTGCCAGTAGAGGCTCGAAGCATGGAACAGGCAGCACTTGTTTTGCAAGGACAGGGCTAACAGAAGAAGAGATGAGAGAGAGAAGACTGAAGCTGAGGCTTTTTAGTTCCATCTAATACCTTATTTAATATGGTACTGGAAATAAATACTGGGAAATGAAATGCTAACACTTTTCAAGCCCTCCTACATCATCTTTTTTTCCTCTTAAAAGGGGTGGGGAGGGGCAGATACTTAAAAGTACATAGGCCAACTCATACAGTATGCAGTCTGAAGACTAAAAACACTTTTTTTGGAAATACAAAAAGAGAGCCTTTTTCCATGTTCTCACTCTACAGGTTATGAACAAAACTGATCACCCTAAGGCTTTTTTTGCTGTTGGTTTTTTTTTTTTTTTTCTTTCTCCTGAATTATTTGCATTCCTCCAGAGAGAGGGTGTATATTAAAATGACTTACACTTCTTACACTTTGGACAAGCTATGCTTGTTTTAAGCTAGCGTTAGCTTAGAACTCTTGACAAGGTGCTCTTCTGACTCCAAATATCAAAAGATCAAGCATTCTTTCAGTGTAAATTGGATGCCTTAACAGCCTTTTAAATTAGCGGGAGCAGATAAGTGTGTTTAAGGCTGGAGTTGTGAGGAGGCAGGGCAGGGCAGCACATTGGAGATGGGTATGTTTATGTATCTCAACTGGCTGTTTCCTCACAAATTATGAAAAATGGGGATAAACAGGGAAAATCAACTGGGAAATAAAGCAGGATTACCTTTTGATAAAATCCCTTCTGAGAGCCATTAGTTCATCTTTAAATAGAATTTTGAGGTCTTCACTTTTAACCAACTAGATCTGGGATTTTAATAGTGCTAGTCCCTTTCTTATCTTGCATTTGACCTCGGTTGTGTTATGAGTCACAGATGTTTTTCTTAAATTGCTTATGCCAACTAGAAATTAAATACATTCTGTACCTTTTGGCTGCTTTCAAATGTAATCTAGTGCTTGCCTCCAACAGCTGACTCCAGCTTGTCTAGTTATCTTTTCCAGCTTAATACCCTATTTCATTTTTCTTTTATGCTTAAAGGTAAAATTAAATTTGAGTTAATAGTATTTGGGAGACTGCTTCCCAATAGTAATTGGGACACAAGCCCTAGCAACATTAATAACGTCTGATCCCTGTCAGGAGAGTGTTCAGCAGCCTGGGGTAGGATTGGGACTTGTAGTGTGTTAGGTGTTTTATAGACCTTGTGATGCACAGGTTCTTTGCTTTTGAAGATACTTGAGTCCAAAATAAGAGTGAAAAGCGTGTTGCCTTGTTGGAGTTGTTCTGAAGAATGTCTTTGTCCTTAGAAGACAATTCGCTTCTTTTATAGGATCCTAAATCACATCAGGCTTCATTGCCTAAGATGGGCTGGATGGGAATTCCCTTTTATTACTTTACTTGGCTTTTTTTAATCAAGCATGGAACAATGCCTGCCTGCGTATCTGGGGGCTGCTCACTGGTAACTAATTTTGGTCTGTTGCAAGGCATTGTGAAATGTTAATTATCATGGCACAAACACACTCTAAAAAGAAATTAATGTTGTAGATCATGTTTATGTGCTCACAGGTCGTAACCACTTGTTAAATGTTTTGCTTTGTTTTCAAGATTGTAGAGTTACAGCCTGGTTGACATGCATGAAAAACAGCAGTCACACATTATTTCTCAGAAATGTATCTTTTTTTCCTTAGTTGTTCGATGAAAAGCTTCATAACTGCAAAGATGATGAACAGAGAAAAGCAAGTACACTTTCTTATATATCACTTCTTTTCCTTTTTGAATGCTTGTTTGTTTTCTGTTTGTTTTTTCTTCAGTCTGGTATAATCATGCATTGTCTTAAAGTCTCACTTTTTGATTTACAGTTTCTGTATCTTTTAAAAAGAACATAACTTATCTTTCTTATAACTGATTCTTAGAAGTTACCTAAAGTAACAGGAACATTTAAACTTTTTAAATAGCTTGTATATGGGATACTTTTATAATGGAAGCTTTTGAATCGGTAAAACTAGTTTTGGGCTGCAGTAAATGGTTTGGTTACCTTCTTAAGTGCATTAATGCCTTTTTTTTAATGATGAAAAATGTCACTAAAATTTGCTAAAATAACAAGATAATCTGTTTCAAAAACAGATTCTGCATGACTACATTGTATACCTGGCATGGTTTTCCACTGTATAGCAGCCCACATTTGGAGCTCTCCAAATTTTACAATATTAAGAATGACTGTGCCTTACCTTTTGGTCAGTCTTAACTCATCCTTTCTAGTTACCTTGGTGGTTTTTTATTTTTTTGGGGTTTTTTTCTTTCTTGACCACACCTCAACAAAAGGGGTGGTTGGGGTAACGAAGAGGGCTATATTAATGGAGTAATTGACATGATGGTATTTTTCATGGTTTTCAATTTTCATGCAGTGTGGACTGTAAAAGAGATCAAACCCTGAGTTCAAAAAATATCAAACCATGAGTTTGCTTGAAAATTTTCCTTGAACTGGCTTATATTCTTCACCCTTTGAACTGTCATTCTGAAAGCAAGGGAGAAGGACAGAATACCTGAAGTTTCCAAATCTTTAGGAAAGATGAATATATTATTCAAACTTCCTTTTTTTTTTTTTTTTCTAGTGCTTAATTATTTTAAAGGGGGTGGCGGGAGGGTTGGAAATAGGCATTTAATGGGAAGTCATTATTCCATTATATTAATGTGGAATAATGTGAAAAGAGTCAGATTTTGGAAAGTGTTTATTTTCTCTTGTTTTTCCTCTTACCCCAATCTGAAAAACAAGCTGTTTGTTTAAAGTATTGTTGGCAATTTGAGTACAATTTGATGCTTCCTCTGCAGGTAGCAAAGAAACTTGCTGACCCTGCTTATTTTATTTCTGGACATAATTATATATAAAGGATGTGACCTTGAATATATTCTCCCTGCAGTCTGGTTTCTCATTATGGCAGATTAGTTGTTTTTTTTTTTTTTTTTTTTTTGCAAGTCTGTCTTCCTAAGATCTCTCCATTTCTTGGTGGAGAGTTGTTTGTGGGGATGTACATGTGGGGGGGTGTGTGTTTTTTTGTTTTTTGTTTGAGCAAGCATGTTCAGTTCAAATATTCATGACCAACTCTGGACAGGTGACTGACAAACCAGGACCTGAAGGTTTCCTTTTTCTCCCAGATTTTAAGTAGAAAATGATTCCTTCTTTTTTTTTTGACCTGTGTTGAGATGCCCTCCTGAATCTCAGGAAATGCATTAGCTTTTCCTGGGGACATTAGAAACATTTGAATCATTGCTGATCCCTGGAGACGTCTTCACAGTTTGCTCTGTACTAAATGGATGGGATTTTCTTTCATCCCAGCAAGGCACCACTAGAACAGACATCTTTGTAATTCTGAAGATGAGGCTTGTTTATCCTTCTTCAGTGTTCGTTCACTTAATCCTGTCTGACCAGTGCTGTTACTGCTATAGATTGTTTCTTGCACACTTGAAACAAGGAAAGCACTAAAAACAAACAAACTTCTTTGACTGTCTCTACTCTGAGCTAAAACACTAGATTTGTTTTTGGTTGCAAGCTTAGTACTGCTTCAGCAGTTTGCCCCTCACCCATGTAAACTCAAGCAGGAGATGACTAAGGACTCTAGAACAGCGGCTCCCGAACTGGGTTGCAACCCCAAGGGGAGTCACAACATCAGCAGGTGGGGGTGGGAGGCTGTGGATTGGGATTGAGGGGTCATGCTGAGGAAATGGAAAAGTTTGGGAAGTATGGAAGAGAGGTTCATGGAGCTGTGAGAGGAGCATGCCCATTGGATCCTAGTATTTGGAGCCAATACTGAGGCAGATCTGAGTTGCTCACACTCTGATCTAGCTATCCCAGACTTGCAGGTCTGTGGGCCAGCAGTTTGATATAGGCAAGCTGGCTGACTTTAAGAATTGCACTGCAAACCTCCACCACAGTGATTTTTTTTTTTCTCTAGTTGTACAATAAGATATACCTGAAAATTTATAGCTAGAGTTCAGAGAATTGCACTGGGCCACTGGTAGAATATATGCCAGAACATGGTAGGCCATTTATCCTATATCTTCATGGGATCTTTCACCCAAAGGTCTCATAAGAATTGCCGTTTACTGGGAAGGACCATAAGCCTAACATCTGGTGTCTTGTGTCTCACACTTAGAGGCTGAGGAGGACAGTGACTAGGGCATATCTATAATCCACCCCTGCCCTCAAAGCCTGTTTTCAAGATCCACAGATTTCTGGCTGAAGAAACTTATAGCTTTTTAAGGAAAGATTTAAAAACAAACTGAACTACTGTTTCTCTTGGGACTTAATTTTAATCACCAAGTCAGCTGGAAAGCAGTTCCTAACTTCTCTCTCCCCTCCCTCACCCATTCCATCCTGCAAATAATTCTCTTCAGACTAAGGTAACTTCAGTTTTGGGAACAGCATAATGATTTCTTATAGTAGGCAATTCATGCATACCATCCTTAAAAATGAGGAAAGTCATCCTACAGTAAATTATTTCCTATCTCCCTTCTAGAGCAGGGATAGGCAACTTTTTTCCAGGTGTGGTCTGGCATAGCTCATCTCAGATTAGAGGTGGCTGGGTACTAAAACCTGGCGGCTGCTGGTATTCAGCCCTGTGGCAGCACAGGATGAACACCACCAAAACCCCATGTCTGCAGGCAGGATCTGGCCACTAGAAATTTTGAATGGAGTTGCAGACCTCTTTGAAGTGTAACGGTGGGTATTCGCATCCTTTTAATCATAGTCGTCTTTTGCAGACCCCTTAGACATAGTCTTAGACCCCCAGGATCTGCAGACCACAGGTTGAAAACCACTCAGATCTAAAATCTAAATCAGGGGCACAAAACTCTTTTGGGCCTATTTTATCATTCAGTTTGTAGTATTTTCTTGTCAGGTTTCCCTGTTAACATTCCCTTGGGAAAGGGATACAAACATCTGGGCAAAGTGTTTACTAGATAGTTTAAAGCTTATCTACCAAAGTCATACAGGTCATCTAAAGCGCAATTCCATGCTGGCAGTCTTTACTACAACTGCAGTATTTATGGCAAATAACGGGGTGCTTTAAATATTATTTTGTTTATTTAAATCAGCAGCTTCAGATACTGATGCTCGGGGGGAAGCTTAAAGAGAACAAATTCTGTGAAGGTGTGCCAGTTGCATTTCTGAAAGAGTGATGTTATGTTGTTTGAATTTTCAGTCCTTTAGGTGCACATTAGCAATTAGCATGTGATGCTGCTTGTGTAAGGATGCAAAATGAGGTGGTTCTGAGACCCACAACTCTGCGTCTTCTGATTTTTGTTGTTTAAATTTAATATGCGAAGTCTTGACGTGTTACATAATATGGCTGGATATATGATGTTCAGTTGCCCTCATAGTTTTTGTCTGATTTATCTTGCTAGTTTAATTCACAGCTGGATATTTGTCTTGTCTGCTACAAAAATGCATTTTTCTTTGTTTATACTACAGAAGCTTTTAAAATATTTAATTGCTATAATCTTTCGAGTACTTGGCTAAAATTAGTATTGTTATAGCTTAACAGGTAATAAGAGAGAACTACAGACTAATAACTCTTGTTCTAACTGTATTGTTAAAATATGTTTATCTTCACAGAAAATTGAAAATCTCAAAGAAACAACCAATGTAAGTTAAACTTTTTCATCCATTATGATTTTGCATCTGAAAAACCACATCCTTCATCTTGTTTAAATCTAAAATTAAGATATTGTTATGAAAAGACGACTCTGAAATTTCCTGCTAACTGAAATTTGCAGATATTAAAAATGATCAAATTTTGGATTTTTTTGTGTGTTAACTTTTGTATTTATATTGCATTGCAATGAAATAAAATGGATAGTCATTTTCAAGTGGAAAACTAAAACCGTCTGTGCCAAAGCCAATATGGAAAATGTTATTCTGGTTGAAAATGTTTCAATTTTGTAAGCAAAATTAATGAATTCTCGTTGAAAAAACTATAGCTGTTGCTTAATTGGTATTTTCTAACAGGAAAACACTCTATCAGAAAACTTCCAAGTAGCTCTGGAATCTTTTAAACAAGGAACACAAGATGTATCTTATGTTAAGTTGGATATCATAGAAAATCCACTGTCTTTGTTTCCATTTCCTTCCCCACTCTTCTCTTGGACCTCTTTTATATGAATTGGTGATAACTGGAGTTGGGGGCCCAGGAGGGTCCATTTCAGTCCTGTGCTCCTTCTCTGGTTATTAGGGGTGCACTGATTTAAAGATTTTGGGGGGCCGATGGCTGATTATTGACCAGCTGTATTGGCCAATACTGAGCCGATTTACCGATATGCGGCCCGGTAGCGTGGAGAGCAGTGTCCAGCTGGTAAGGGGGTGGGAGCTAGGGTGGGGCCGGCGGCTTCTGGCACAGGGAGTGTGTGCCCCCAGATCTGTGTACGGGCTGAGGGTGAACTGCCTGCTGTGGGCTTGGGGCCGGAGCTGCTCCATCCTTTTCCCAACGGCTGTGCTCAGGATGGGGTGGGCGTTGGCAGTGCGGGGGGTGGGGCGTGGGCACTGTGGCAGATTTTGGGATGGCTGTAGCCCCCTCCCAGTGCTGCCACCACCCGTCCTGGCCTGAGCACAGCCTCTGGGAAGAGGCTTGAGCAGCCCCAGCGCTGAGCATGCAGCAGGCAACCCACCCTTCCCTGTGTACAAATCCAGGGGGCACATTCCTCCCTTGTGCTTCCCCTGTGGATCCAAGCAGC
>NW_017728907.1:52775099-52784435 GCF_001723895.1 Crocodylus porosus
TCTATCCTGCCCTGTCCCAGCCCTGCTCCCTCCCTCACTAGGGGCCTTGATCTGTCCCCCTATGCACCTTCCCTCCCCCACACTCCTTACCCCCAACTGACTTACCAGCTGGACTGTTGCTCTCCAAGCTGCCTGGCCACATGCATGCTGCGGCTGTGCACATGCACACAGCTTTTATTGACGACATTATCTGCCACATCAGCCAAAAAAGCTAATAATGTAAATTTTCCTTTTATTGGTGCTGATACAACATGGACCAATGTATCAGTGAACCTCTACTTCTTCCTCCAGCCTTTCTAATACTTGCTTCAGAAATTATTAGTTGATTGTTCCTCCCTCTAATTTTATTTCTATTCTCGGTTGGTCCGTTCTTGTTATCCTCTGTTTTTCCTCTTGGATTTGCCACAAATTACTTACGTCTTTCATGATTGGGTCTTGTCACTTGAATTTAGGCCAAATCTCTGGGATTTTACTCCATTACACTCTGCCCTGTCTACTTCTATCACTTCCTACTACTAGCAGTGTTGTCACTTTCTGTTGCTTTTCCTGCCGTCACATCAATCCCATAGTAACCTCTCTGTTAGAGGCAGCATCTTTCATCTCATCCCCCTCCATCCTGTGTAATAACTATTTTAATGTTCCTTTTCCTCCCCCTCTTCATGTTTAGCTCCCCCTCTGGTACTGCTTTCCTATTGTTGTATCTTTAATCTACTCAAGTTTTATAAGAGCTTACGGTCGGTCGGTCTGTCCGTCCAGGGTTTCCTCACCTTGCCCCTGCCTCCCAAATTATGCATTTCTATAGATTCTTCTTTAGAACTTGGTCTGTTTATAGTTTCTTGAAGGCTTGAAATTGGCTTCCATTTTTCTTCCCTTTTCTTTTATTCCTGCTCTGTCAGTATTTTACTGTAAGCTGTATTGCAATTTTTGCATGGTTTTTTTAACAGTAAATTTGTGTCCCTTTAGCTATATTCTTATAATGAAAAGTTTCTAGTGTCAATACATTGTTGATAATATTGTGTATGTAGTGTGTTTGTGGTAGGAAGATACTGAATGTTTTTGTTCCTTCTCCTAGAGCATGGTAGAATCAATAAAACACTGCATTGTGTTGCTACAGATTGCTAAAGTAAGTATACTGTTAGCTATTTTGAACTTGGAAGGGAAGCTCACAAAAGTTGTGTGTAGTTTTGAAATGGTTTAAAATACTCTTGTATGCTGGTTCATACTGGTAATTACTGTGTATGTAACTCGGTAATTTAGGTTAAATCCAACAACTTCAGTTACTCTAGCCCAGAGGCCGGCAATTATTTTGGGTGGAGGGCTGCTTACTGAGTTTTGGCAAGCCGGAGGCAGATAAATATTAATTTTTCTAAATTTTTGGGGGGGCTCCATGGGCTGGATAGAATGGCCTGGCAGGCTGCATCTGGCCCATGGACCTCATTTTTCCCACCCCTGCTCTAGCCTTTGTGCTTTTAGTCAGTTGGTGCTAATTATGGAATTATAAACGTCTTTTGTTTCTTTTTAGATGCAAAAGTTTTATTTCATAACTTAAGCAAGTTCTACCATAAGAGGGTGGTTTATTTTGTTGTAAGAAAAAAGCATTTCCCTAAATATGGAAATAATAAAACCTTGCTCTTTGCTTCATGAAGCTTGCATTGCATTGTTTCTGGGTTGATTCTCAGTACTCTTTTTTTTTTTGTGTTTTGTGTTTTTAGTGGAAGTCGCAGTGTAGTTTTAATTAAGGAGGTGTGTTCAAACGTTCTCCTGGGTACAGATTTCCTAACTGGTGTTGGAATCCTAGTGGTGACTGTTTTGTTCAGGTGTCTGCCATTGTTAACTTATTGAAGAAGCTGATGGCCAGTCCAGTAGGAGTGGCTTGCTGTAAATGATCAATCAGTTATGAGAGTAATCTATTACTGTACCTGTAACAACCCTAGCTTTTTTTCCTGTAGGCTCAGTGTATTAACTTGCCGCTTCACCAGCTGCAGAGCTGCAGTCCCAGGCTACTGATTGTGATGCTGCTTTGAACTTAGCTACATACATGTTCTTTGTTCCTTATTCTTGGGATAGAGAAAAGAACAGAAAAGTCTTCCTTCAGCCTCTTATTTTCTTGAAAGGGGAACTGTGGGTAACTTAAGTGAACATTTAGGTTTTGTAAAACTAGTCTTTAAGTCTAGTAGCATTTTAAAAATACAAGACTAGTTTTTGTTTTGAATTAAGCAACTTGCAGTGTTTGCAGTTGTGTTAATGCAGCCTTACTTGCCATGCAGATGATCCTAAAAGTAAGTGGAAGTAACAGTGAAACCAACCCCCTTTCTTTTTTTATGTTCTTGAATGAAGTATATAGTGGCAAAAGAGAAAATTGTGATTTACGTTTTAATACCGGGAGAGAGACTGGTATTCACGTCACTTGCCAAATTATGCCTTAGACCCGTAGAAAGAATGTTGTGGAGGTGTGTTTTGGTCTGTTTTTACATTATACTTGGGCCTTGAATTGACAATAATTGTCTACTACATTGTCTTACGGTAAGCATATATCACTTCTAAATCCCCATTCTGCAAACATTTGAGCCTGTTCTCAAGTATATTATGTATGATGGATGTTTTAACAACCAAATTATGCTTACTTTTCATGAAGCTCTTGGATGTTCTTAAAAAATTTTGGTGTAGAATAGAGCTGATATTTCATCGTCAAATGTTCTGAACTAGTGCTGCTTCTGGGCTTGATCTTAGGTTTCAAGTGCATCCGGCAGTATTTGGCAAATGAGTAGAATTGATGCACCTGAAGCCTCTTGGGATCAGAGCTTTTGTGTTTAAAATTAATCCCAATGAATGGGGGGGGGGTCAGTCAGAGTCAATCTCATCTCATGCTTGCAGTTTTTTAATACGCAAGCATGAGATCAGATTTTATATGGTACCGTTGTCTTTGAGGTGGCCCAAAGCACTTTCAGAATGAGATAAATGTCACTGAAATGGGCATATGCTGTACTGCAGTCATAAATATACCACAATGGAAAAGAGGACAAAATAAGCCTTTTCCCTTTTGTGCGAATGACCATTGCCATTGCCAGCCTCTTACTACTGTATAGAGTGTGTGTGTGTGTAATGTAGCTCTGTAGCTAGCGGTCCAGCAACAACAGATATGTTTACATTTTACAGGGAAGCAGAGGTGTTCAATTTAATAAAAACATGTTCTCAATGACTGAAAACTTAGACTTTTTATATCTTTTTAGCAGTGTCTGCTTAGGCTTGTCATTTTTTTTCCCATCCTTGTAATGATGTTAGTTATGCTGGTATATTGAAGCAATTTAGCAGGTTTCAAAATAACAGCACCCATATTGAATCTTGATTTAACCAATGTATCAACGTATTTTAGTTTTTAGATGCACAGTTGCTTGACTTGCCATTTGCTGTCTCCTAAGATTATGGTTATAAATGAGTCCTTCATATTAATGTGTTGGTTTTTAAAACAAAAACTGAAACTAAGCTCAGTGGGAACAAATGACCTGTACTGCCCCACTGTCGGGTTTGAAACCAGACATCTTTTCAGAGATGTAACAGGAAGATGAATGTCAAATAATATATGTTGAAATTCAGGCAGCCTATTGCTGAATAAAACTATAAGCTATAAATGATAAATACAATATTGTGACTGTTACTATGACCTGACATTAAAAATTAGAACTAAATTTATCTGGTTGTCTTGACTGATACTAGACTATTTAGCAGGTAAATCACTAATGCCATACCCAACAATTGTGATTTTCCTTGCTCGTTACAGGTAACATTTTCAAAAACTCCGAAGTGTTACTTAAAATGTTCATTGTGAGAGACTTTTTAAAAAACTTTTTGTACCTATAGGCATAGTGCTTCAAGAAGCTAGTATGGTTCAGTGCCGAGCAGTTCACTCATACCATGTTCAAATGTCAGTAGACTTTTAACAATGTGCTTGTCCTCTACACAGTTAAAGCATACTTTTATTTTTCGGTGCAGAAGGACGTGTGGATAAGGTCTTAAGATAAAGAAATAATATGTAGGACCAGTTTTCTAAATTGGTTAGTTACCAATAGAATGTTCCTGAGGAAACCTAGTACATGTAATTTTCACGTAACATGACTGATTAATGGTAAAAGATTCATGTGTTGATATTTTTAACATTTTTCCTTAAGGACCAAACTAATGAGGAGAAGCACGCAGATGGACTGATAGTAAGTTTTAAATCTAAACGTTTATCTCCCTTTATTTCTGCAGAACATGTGAACAGAGACCTGAATTTCCACTCATTTACAAAATACTTTCTCCTTTCTCTTACTCACTGCTTCAGATGTCTTTACAAAAAAACCCTGTTGATGTTTTTCCTTTGACCATCCAACATAGCCGCTAAAGGGAAAAAAATAATAACTTTAACTGTTCTGCTAATTTAAATGGCAACATTATGAATGTATCTTTTTACATTGCCTTTAAATATCTAGTGTGAACTGGTGTTATGGGAAATGATTGGGAAATAATTTGTGGTGAAATCTGACATTTTATACATAGTTGTTCATGGGCTATAGGAAGCTGGGTTTCTCTCTCTCTCAGTATTCTGCATCCAAGATACAGCAGTGGAAAGAAAATGTCACATTTGTTTTAATCCTGATCTCATTTTTTAAATAACTTATTTTACTTTACTTTGGTTTTAGTAGTACATGAGATCTACTGGTTTTCATTCTGTTTTTAGTAATTAACAGCAGACTGATTACACTATAGCTTTAACTCTGTATTTTAGGAAGTCCATTTTAATCACAGCCAACACTGATTTCGGAATCCTAATATCTTACTTCCTTGGAACCTACTCTTGATGTGTGCGTTTAACATGGAAAAAATTCCAGTTCTCAAGTGACAGGCATTCTGCTAACAGTTAAATTTGCTGCAGCAGCAGTACACAACACTAAGAAAAAATGTAACTTAAGGGTTGTTAATACAACAGCAGAACACACCAGGCCTCTCTGCCTACATTTTCCTTCTGTTCTTTCCAAATTGATGGCTTCTATAGCACGTCCTGAAGGTCTGTCTACAGTTTGGGACTATATCTGATGAAGACTGGCATGTGAATTAAGAGCCATGAGACCCTCGCAAGTAATTCTATCTGTTCCTTCCCTGCCTGTTCCAAGAGTAAAAGGGGTCAGGCTTATAGTGCTGTCTACCATCTGTCCCTGGAGGCTTCAGCATCAGCTGTGAAACTTCCAAAACTTAGTTTTAACTGTTTTAAAAGTATATATCATTTGTGACTCAGCGTAGAGGCAACCCCTTGTTGGCATGCACAAGGTCTGACGAGCTTTAATACATTTAAAGCTCCAGAAGATCCAGAACTCTTGATCCCTTATTTGGAATTGAACTCATGACCATTAAGTAGATGCAGAACAAAACTGGTCGCTCTGGTTGTTAAGGTAAATATTTGTCATCTGGTAGTTGGGAAGATGCAGTGTTAAAAACTCAAATTAAGATATTGCCTACAAAAATCCTTGCCTCTCTTGCATATTTCTTCAGCTGTTGTGGCTACAGCACCATTCCAACTTTTTCCCTTAAATTTTTAAGTGCTCATATGGGATAAAATGATTATACTGAAGCTTGAGACTTTCCTCATGGGCAAAACAACAAAGCATGTTGACCTGCTTCTCCTCTCGGCATGGAGAGAGCTCATTTTTGGGTAAGGAAGTATATCGGTTATTATGCTCATTTACTAGTTAATGATTCTGGAGCTGAGTGCTAGTTATCCAGGAAAGGAAACGTGTCGACCTGATCTTCAGAGTGAGACTTTGTTTAATATGTATTGTAAGTATAGCAAAAAAAGAAATGCATGCAGCTGTGCAGGGGCAAATCTTTTTCACTTCTGTAGGGGAGATGAGTCGAATGTTGCAGAACAGGTTATACTTTATGGAGGAGGTTAGACTATGTTATTGTACATAACAGCCGTGTCTCTCAGAGGCAAAGAATTGTTTAGAGACCCAGACAGTTGGTTTCCAACTGTACATCTCTATGTGCTAAAACCTCCATGCAGGCATAACTTGGAGCACGGGTACTCATGGGTCGGCACATGTTACAAGTGGAACGGGCAGCCTCTGTATGTGGCCCATGGCAGATTGGTGAGGGGGCAGGCAGCACAGCACTGTCCTTTTAACTGTTGTTGAGACAAATAAAAAAAAAAAAAAAGGGGGGGTGTTAAGTTGTGTTCAGGCTTGAACTTAATCTGATGACTTCAGGTATGGAAAAATACTCTATTTCTGCTTAAGTTTCACTCTTGTTTTCCATCAAGTATAACATTCCTATCAAACCAGCAGTTTTATAGGGTAGTGAATATAGAGGTAGCCTCGAAACTAACATGTCTCGTGAAGGTACCTTAAGATGTGAAAAAATATAACTTGAAACCGTTTTAAATGAGAGGGCAACTTAGCACTCAGAAGCCAGAATCAGACACTATAGCAGGCAGATATAAGTGAGCTACATCCAGTGCAACTTCATACAGGGTTAAGCTGTGGTAGTTTTTTTCCACTTAACCAGAGAGGTAAATGTATAATAGATCAGAACATCTTATACTGCTGTGACTTAATACCAATATAACCTTTGTATCTGCTTTTGTATCTGCCCTAAACTGTACCTGCCTCGGACAGTTGATCCAGGGAGATGGTACCTGTGTTAGTTTTTACCTATATGTGTAAGCATTCCTTTGGTAAAGTCCTACTACCCATGATCATGCATTATCATTTTTCCTGTATTTGTCCATCCATCTTTGAAAGTAGGCAGAGGCACCATTAAGTGATTGTTTCTCAATCTCTTGAACTCTTTGGGATAAATTTTATAGTGTTAACAGTTTTTTACTTCACTGTTTATCCCATCTAGTTTCTGTGATCTGTCAAAATGGTGAACAGTGTATCACAGCAGAATGGAAGTAACACTGTGACTGACTCAAAATAATTTTCCTTTATACTGACCAGTAATACTTAGTTATTGGTTTAATGCATTGTTTCTGTTTGTGCCACTGATTGATAAATAATATCTGTTGTTAATGTAACATATACACATGCCAACGGTAATACTTCTGCAGCTGTGTGTATGCAGTCAATGGGATTAAGTGAAGAGGGATTCTCAGGCTAATAGATGAATTTGAAACTATAACTCCCATAAACAGTTTTAACAATGGATATTTCTGAAAGTCATTACAAAGGACATTGTTACTAAATCCTGTCTATATTCATTTTAAACTCCATAATCTCTGCATAGCTATAAAACTAAATGCCTACACAAAAGCCTTGTCTCATGAACACTACGATTTTTTTTAACAATTTTGAGCATTATAATGGCACATTGTACTTCCATTCAGATTAAGGGTATTGCAAGCCTGTTGCTGAGTTTTAAAATCTTGGCTCTTTCAAAACAAGTGGTGTTGGCATATGATTCAGATTTTCCATGTAGGTGTGCAACTTTGTATACTCAATTTTTTTCAAAGAAAAAAGCCCCATTTGCTGAGTTAGCAAATACTGAGTGTTCTGGTCAGGTTTGCTTGAAAATTAGGATGTATGCAGCTCTAGGGGAAGGAGTTTTTGTAACAGGATATTTCATGTTGACTGTTTGGTATGGCTGTTGAAAGAGGACAGAAGCACTGGAGTGACTGGATCAGTTTTTCTGCTTCCATGGCGTAGTCTCTTGAAAGTTCATGTTGCAGGTTTTAATTTTGATACAGCTGGTTTGAATGGGGAATTGAATTGAATATTGAATTCACTGCTATTGAGAAATTGTAAACTAGATGGAGGGAAGAGAAGGGGGAAGGTTAAAAGAAGTTGAACATATATTTTTCCATATTACAGTTAACTGCCCTGCCCACATACCCCCTCAGTACATTGGAGGGCTGATGCATTGATTGCAAAACTTACTTAGTCATAGTACCAGTTTGTACCTGCAGTGCTTAGAAATATGGATAATTGTCATATCTTGAATCCAGTGACATTAACATGACTACTAAACATAACTAATACTCCTTGAATGTTTTTTAAATTTAGATGGGTAAAAAAGGGAGGAAGGGAAGGAATGAATTCTTTAGAGGAGGTTGGGTGAGAAGCCAGTGCCATAGTTGACATGGATCTAAACATGAAAAGAAATAACCCTTATAGGGATATATAACAGCAAGATGATAGTTGATTAGCTTGAAAGCTTAGTTAACTTTTTTAACATCGGTTTCAAAACAAGATGAGTGATACAAAGTTTATGCCAGGTTTAAACCTACACATAGTAAGGTAAATGTAAACTTAGGTTGCTTGCTTGGTTAGGAATAGGATAGTTAAAACAGAAAATCAAATAAAGGCAAATAAGCATCAAAAACTGCTATAAGCAGCACAAGTAGAAGCATGTTGTTTCTTATCCTTAGTATTTCCTATCCTCAGCAGCAAGGTTCCCTCTAAGGTGCGCGCGTGCGCAGCCGTGCACAACTAAGTGTGGCCGCGCACAGCCTTTTCAAGGCCTGCACGAGGAGAGGAGCTGAAGCTCCTAGGCGAGTTTGGGGCGGGAGCCTGGCACGGGCTCCACCGGCTCCGGGGAAGTGCTTCGCTCCCCTGCATCAGGGCTGAGAAGTGGAGCACTTCCCTGGAGACGGCGGAGCCCACACCAGTCCCCCGCCCCAGCCTCCATCCCTGCCTTGCCTCCCCTCAGGGAGGAGCCGCTGCCTGCCTCAGTGAGACTCCACAAACTCCTTAGAGGGAACATTGCTCAGCAGTAGCGCTTGCTTTGGTGGGAAAACAAATTAACCTAATACAGATTCATCATGTGGTATTCCAGAAGTGTTTACGACATGGACTGCCCTATGCAGTTTTAATATCCAATTAGTAACAAAAATAGCAAGTCAAATAATGTGCTTCTAAACATTCAAGGAGTGCTGGATGTTCTGTAACAATATTAGGATAGTGAAGCAAGTAAAAAAAAATCACAGGAGTTTGACCCAAAATCCTTTCTGTTTTAGATTTTTTTTGTAACACTTACGGTGTCATCCAATATCTACTCGTGTCAATGGAAAGACTCCCAATGACTTGCATAGGCCCTGCATTGATGTCATAGCAGTCTGGGTTTTCAGAGTGCCAGTGTTGATGAGGTCTGTAAACGCATGGAAAAATGTGTAATATGTAGAAGAAACAAAATTGCTGGACAGTTTGTGTTCTAAAGTATTTCCTTTAAGAAGTTTGGTACCAAAATAGCACTTGCTTTGGGGAGAAAATGAATTGATGATATATTTAATGGCTATAGGTTTAGCTTAAATTAAATTATCACTAGATCTTAACACTTTTTTATATTGCCTTAGTGTTGTCTAGAAAC
>NW_017728907.1:52784715-52821185 GCF_001723895.1 Crocodylus porosus
CTGACCCCAGCTGACTTCCTGCCCTTTGGGCAGGGGGCTGGACTCGATGATCTCCTGAGGTCCCTTCCAGCCCTAATGTCTATGAAATCAAAAATAAGTAAACTACCTGGCTTATATACCTTGCTGCATAATTAGCTCCATTTCTTCCTTTTACACACAGCAGCCACTAACAGGAATTGCTGAGAAGCGTAGACTTTGCTGGACAGATCTATACCACGTAGTTTTAGTGTATTTTAATTGACAAGTTCTTGCACTAAATATTAACATTTCTCATGTCTTCAGCTATCAATCTGTATGTCGTCTATCTCGGGAATGTGCTGTCTGTTCTCTGGGCATTCGTGTGTGGATCATGTTTTACTGTGCTTTTAAAAAAGGACTTTAATTTTGTTTCTTTATCTCAGAGTACTATTAACCCTGTTGATGCAGTGTATCAGCCTAGTCCTTTGGAACCAGCAGTGATCAACACTATGCCTACCCAGTCTGTCATACCTCCAGGTACAGTATAGACGATGAAGCTTTAGTAGAGAGATTCATGAGTGGGCATATATTCAGTTAGCTTATATATAATTTTAGTTGATTTACTGCTTTCTAGCATGTTTGGTCTGAAAAATTTAAACTATTTGTTAGCAAATTACAGTTAACCTTTTTTTGGGTGGGAACATGGTTCTGTCAGCCATGTACATCTTGGTGCAAGTCAGCAGGCTTGCAGACAAGATTATGGAATTCATACCTGTTGTGCTTAGACATCTTTAAAACAGACTTTTAGAAATACTCTCGTTTAACCAAGCTGCATCTTTAGCTGTATTCACTTCAGTTACAAAAAGATGGTCTCAAATGACTGTTTTTCATTTTTTTAAAAGTTATTGTGTGATTTTTAGTTATCAATTTTGGAAGCTTATTTTCTTCGGTTTATTCCTTTCTTCCCTCTATTCTGTCCCTGTCTCAAACCAGTATTGTGCCTAATTTTGATTAGTGTATTGTTTTTACAAATCAATATAAACACGTTGGTTATAAAGAAATTGTGCTTTGGGAGAAGTAAATAAACTGTGTGTAGACAGTTATTTGTATTAGCTTATGAAGCTAATAAAACGAGGAATGGAGGAAATTAATATAATTTTCCTTTCTGAAGTGTGGCAACTTCCGTTACAGACGGGCTGCTGTCAAAGTTGATGTAAAGTTGCTAAGAGTCTCTTAGCAAATCAGGGCAAGGGCTTTGGTGTTCAAGTGTTTGGGAGTTTTTAGCTTACATATTTTAATATCCTTTAGAACCTTCTCAGTTGTGCAAATCAGAGCAGCGACCATCATCCTTGCCAGTTGGGCCAGCAGTAGCATCACTAGGAAATCAGACTCCAACACCAAATAGTACAGGTAAAGTTCTGTGGTGACTATCTTATCTTGAGTTGCCTTTCCTTTTCTAAAAGGCAGTTGAATTGTGTAGTACTTCTATTTTTGATGTGCCTCTATAAGAAAGGAAGAGCTCATATTACTAGAAGGGTGTTTGTATTTTTTCAAGTCTTTTCCCTGTACGAGGTTACACTTTACATCTGCCTCACTGATCACCTTATCAGGACTTTTTCACATTTAAACATCTCCAACATTTAAAATTGTAATCAGTGTGTACCTTTTAAATTATCTCTGTTTGCCTTAAGCAAATAGGCTTTTGGAGTATTTTAAACTGCTTTCAACTAAATTTCTCACATGTGCCTTTCATGCTGGGAGTCTGTTTAGTGTAAATCCATTTTCTCTGCTGCATTGTTGACTCAAGCTATTTGCTTCCCTTATTTGCTTCTCTGCGTCTTAATGCATCCATCTCTAGCTATTGCCTGACTCTATGGAAATAGTCAACCATGTCTTCATCTTTCTTCCCTTTCTGTGACCTCTAAAGTTTTTCCTCTCTAGTTGTAAGATTTCACAGAGCTGTTGTCTACACTTTATTTACTTTTTACATGCAGAGGATCCTAACCAAATCACTGTTCAACTTGAGTGACTGCATGAGATCAGCATTCATTTTGGTATCCATTAAAATGGACGTTCCAACTTCTTTCTGGTCTCGCCATAATAACCTGCTCCTAGCTTGTTTTGCCTGTCCCTAACTTTTCCCCTAATTTTGCCACTATTAACATGAGATTTTTACAGCACCTCCTGCATCAGGAGCGACCTTTCCATATTACCTTTGCTGATTTGTACTAGTCCCAAAAAAGTAACGGTTTTCAGATGAGTAGTATATTTCTGATTTAGTATATAATAGTCTTAACAATTCTGCTTCATTACTGTATTCTCTGTTTATAGTCAGGAATACCTAGAACTTCATAGGAGTGGTACTCTTGAGTTTCCCGAGAATCTAAAGACTACCTGCTCTGTTGAAGGTGGAGTAGGCTGTCCCCAAAACCAGACAAAAAAAGGAGTTAACGCAGCTTAATTCAGCACTGGAACAGCAGCTAACAGGAAATAAGATACACTTTCTGTTTCCCATTTCTTAATGAATGAACTAGCCAGTGGGACTTCAAAATTGTGCCAGTATTAATTTTTTAGTTGAGTGTAATTGTGGTCTTTACAATATCTAATTAGACTTCTTTAAATCTGAAGTGGTAATATGCAAATCATTTATGATGCAGGCTGTCACTGACTTCATGAAACTTAATATTTAAGAAAAAATAAAGCTGTCTTGTTTTGGTTTTTTTTCTTTCCAGTTGTCATTTGTTCTTTCCTCTTTTTGTCTCTCTTACGATCAGAAACTGCAAGGAATTGTCAGACCTGAGGTCCTTGTAGTTCAGGGGTGGCCACAAGTGGCACGTGGCAAATCTAGGAGGAAGCAGGTAACGGCAACAGACAAGGCAGGAATCATAAAGCCAATCAACAGATCAGGCAGGGAGAAGAAAGTAGAATAACAAATTGGGCAGAGAATAGAGCACGGAGCAGAAGGCAGAACGGCAGATTGGACAGGGAAGCGAATCGCAGTGGGGCTTACCTTGTGGCATGCCTCCTAGAAAGGTTAGCTAGCCCTGGCATAGTCAAGTGATCCTTCCCACCAGTCACCAGCATCAGTTGCCAGAGGAAGCTGTTAAGCACCCAGAAGTAGAAAAATGCAGGATAATCTGCCCCTCTCCATCAATTCTCAGCCTTATCTCGGATTAGTTTGAGCTCAGAGGTACAAAGTTTTAGTATCCCCTTTGCAAAATTTGTTGTTAACTGTAATACTAGATATTCTTGATTAGTAAATGCATCCACTCTTTCTGAAGCCTGAATCCACCCCAATTGCTTCCGATAATAGCTGATTTATGCAACCCTGCAGTTAAATTGTGGAAGAAAAATATTTCCTTGTATTAGGAGACAGAACAAATGACAAGGTAGCAAGTTCAAAATGAATGCAAGAAAAAAGTTTCCCACCTTTTTTAGACCGTTCATTATTTTGTATGCTTTTATCATGTCTTTTCTTATACATCTCCTTTTAATTAGATAAGCAGTAATCCTTTTCTAGCGTCTCTGACGTCTTTCTAGGCTTTGATCATTCTTGTTTTACCCTTCTCTGAATCTTCTACTTCTATGGTGTCCATTTTGGGATAAGCTGGTCAATGATGTACATGCTATTTTAGGTGAGGCTGTACCATTGATATGCATCAGAGTTGTTAGGGTAATCTTAGACTACCATGTGCAGTTTTTGGCTCCACAATTTAAAAAGGACATGGAAAGGTTAGAGTTCAGAAGTGGGTGAGAAACCATGAAGGATTGGAAGGCAAGCCATGGGAAGAGAAGCTGAAAGAAAGGAGCATGTTCAGCTGGCAGAAAAGACAATTAAGGGTGGGTGGGGGACATGATAGCAGTTTTCAAATATCTGAAGGGCTGTAATAAAGGAGAGAGCACAACCTTCTGCTCTGTTGCTGTAGAGCAGGACAGCAGCGGCTTGAAGTTGTCACAGTAGGTTTTAGATTGGACATCAGGAAAAACATCTTCAGTGAAATAGTAGCAGAGGCATCTTAGGAAAGCTGTGGAATCTCTCCCACTATAGGGAAGAGCAAGATGAAAGACTGGGGCTTCCAGAGGGGATAGCATTACAGAAAGCTGAATTTTGGCTTTCCAGTTACGGGGTATGATGTGGGAAGTTGTTTGCTGTCCCCAAAGCTTTGGCTTTTTCTCCATGCACCTGAGCTCTGCTCACTGGCTCACAGGGCTGGGAAAGAACTACAGCAGGGGTAGGCAACCCCTGACACGGGTGCCAGAGTGTGGCGCCCAAAGGCATTTTGCTTGGTACACATGCCTCTGGGTGGATGGCAGGGAAGGGGCCTGGCTAAATGGCAACAAGGATGGGGCCCCTCTTGGCTCCCCTGCTATCCAGCCCTGGCACCAGCATCTCACAAGTTGAAGCTGTGGGTGTTTTTGATACTCTGCTCAAAAATGTTGCCAGCCCCTGAACTCCAGGCATCAGGGTATCTTTGTTTGTTGTTGTTTTGTTTTTCGTTGGGTTTTTTGGGGGGGGGGGGCTTGTTCCCCGTCTCCCCTCCCCTCCCCCCGATCCTCCTAAGGGTCAGTCAGTCTTGGCTGCAGCCAAAGCTGGGCATTTCGACTGGGAAGTACCAGTGGTTCTACCGAAACAAAAACCCAGAGATTTCTGGTTAGAGGGCCTTGCCCCTCCACGCGGGGTCAGACTAATTCTTGTATTTGGGGTCTGGAAAGAATTTCTTCCCCATAGTCAGACTGGCATGGATATGGCTGTGGTGGGGTTGCCTTCCTCTAGTGGTGGGGAGAGGGGGAGCGTTGCCCTTTTCCTTGGGTCTCGTGTAAGCACGGCTTTGACAATGCCTTCATCCCTCTACTTCATCAGTGGCAGGTTAGGGTGGTTTTGTGTGATTGTATGAGCATAAACACAGTGGTAGTGGTGGTGTTGCTTACTGCATGAAAGCCAGGCTTGCATCCTGTTTATAAATACATTTGCATATGGAACAAGGGTTTTTATTAAGCTGTCTACATTGTGGACAAGCTGGTTTCTTCATGATACAGTTTATAACCCTGTGGCATAAAATGTTTTTTCCTTCTACAATGCTTTACTTGCTTTTGTCGACCTGGAATGCTATTGGTCATTGTGTAGCCCATTCATTCAACCTGTTCACGTGCTTAAAGCTTCTCGCAATGTTCTTGTTATGTTTAACTTAAATAATATCGTGGCCTCTTTATAGGTTTCTGTTCAGTTTCCACTCCAGCTCACTAGTATGTTAAGTCGCATTAGACTTAGTCTGGGAGCTTGAAGCACCCCAGTGTTTCCATTTTTCAAAGATTAAAAAAAATAAAATTGACTATTGAACCCTTTGCTTCCTATTTCCTAGCTATGATTTGGATCCATGACAGGGTTTCTCATCCAGTGACAACTTAGTTCTTTTAGTAGCTTCTTGTGACGGACCTTGGCAAAGGGCTTTTGCAAGTCTAAGTGATACTGACTGGTGTTTCTTTAACTACTACTCTGTTGGCAATCTTGGGTGGGGGGGAATCCAAGAAGTTAGCAAGACTATTTTCCTTCATAGAAGCCAGGCTCATTAGAGCCTACTATGTATTATGATCTAGGCAGAACTAAAAACTATAATAGCATTACTTAAATCATTATGCCAGGTACTCTCGTAGGCCTTACCAACTTGTAATTCCCCAGCTCCCCTTTGCAGGCTTTTACTGAATGGTAGATAGTATTGGCCGCTCCAGTCACCTGACCAAGTGGTTTGTGTAATACTTGCATGTTCTTTTTTATTGCATATTGTTTGTCCCAGTGTACCTACTTTGTCCAGGCTTTGTTGAAGAAAGATCATTTAAATTGGTACTTGACTGTAGACTCCAAGATCCATGTTTTGGGGAGTATACATGACCTGACTTTTTCGAGGAGGCTAAATACTTGCAATTGCTTTAGACCCAGGGGTGCTCAACCTCTGGCCTGCAAGGCAAATGCAGCCTGCAGAGCCATGGCATGTGGCCCCCAGGGCTCCCCATGTGTTATGAAATTTTGGCAGCAGGGGAGCAGTGGCCATTGATACTGCTCCCCTACCTCGCTACCAAATTCTCAAGCCCTGTGCAGTGGGTTGAAGCCTGTTTATGCCCGCTGGACCCCACACAGCTGGATCAGTGCTGAGTCATGCCTTCCTCCCCCTGCGTGGCTAGATTGAGGCTGGGCTGCCCTCGGCCCCCTCTGCGTGGCGGGATGGGGCCCTGCTGTGCCTGCCCTGATTGCCAGATCAGGTAAACGGGGCACTGCCCATCTAGTCTGCCAGGGAAAGAGTTTGAGTACCATAGCTTTAGACTCGCTGCAGATCAGGTCATGTGTCAAAGTTCAGAGTTGGATCTCAAAGGCTTAACTTCAGGCACAATGTTGGCCTTCTCTCCCACAGATGTTGTGTGTAATAGTACATGCCTGATCCTTCTGTCACATGTTCTAGATTCTCTTAATCAGTCTTATTTGTCAGTTAGAATTGGCTAAGTTAAAAATCGGCTATCTCTTCCAATTTCTAGGAAGTGGACAGTCGGCACCTAGCAGCAGTTTAACTTCTCCAAGCCATGTCAACCTGTCTCCAAATACAGTTCCAGATTTTTCTTATTCCAGCAGCGAAGATGAATTCTATGATGCTGACGAATTCTATCAGAGCAGTTCCTCTCCAAAGCGATGTGTGGAGTAAGTAGGTGGAAGTGCACAGTGCTATATTTCGGGAGTTGGAAACCTGGAGCCTGTAGGTTGGGTCTGGCCTGTGGAGCTATTCTGTCCAGCCCACGAAGCTAGAGGGAGGGCTCCTGTAACTTTGCAGTGGTGAGGAGTTTGGTGTGGAGGCCAGGCACTGGGGAGAAGCAGTGACTGTGGTTCTAGCTGCAAGCCAGGTGGGAAGTGGCTGCTAAAGGAGCCCACCAGTGCAATATGTTGCTGACCTCTGCCGTATTAAATAAGAGTTTTGTTTTCAGATGTCAGGGTTTGCTGGTGTATTAGCAGCCCCCAAGCCCGCCCTTGCAATTTGATGGAGTTTATAGTTTAAACCAGACTACCAGTGGAATAATTAAACCAGGAAAAGAATTCCAGGCTGATGCCTTTGTTAACATTTTTGTGTCAGCTTAGTTGTCTGTTTACGGGTTTAATATTTTTTCCACATTGCTAGGCAGCATAACCATACCCAAAACCTCCATGTTGACCAACCGTAAATGTGAATATTCAGGAATGATTCTTGGAAACATGAAGGTGTTTCATAATGATTTATGTATAATAATTTGTACCAGTTGGGGAAATAGTTAAGTCCATAACTTTGGCCACTCATTTACTCCATTTATTCGTGCTATTTGGAGTGTTAATCAGGGTTAACTTCAAGAATTGCTAAGAAATAAGCCTTGAAACAATCCCTTTTGGGCATTTAAATAGAGTTGCCTTACAGGGTACAACCTAGGGCCCCCTTTCTGACTTGACGCCAGCCATTAGCTTGCATTTCATTTGAGTTTTAACTGGTTCGCAAAGCTGCATAGAGCACCACAGCTTCTCAATATTCTCATGTCTAAATTTCTCCATAAAAAAAATCCTTCTCAGGTAATTAAGCTTGGTGTAACTGTTTAAATTAAATCATAAGAGTCTGGCTTGAAATAAATTCTAGAATCATGAGAACTTGATATATCCTTTTGTAGTTCCTTAGGGTCTGCTGCTCTCCTCACTCACAGCAGCACAGGAAGTAGCCTAAAACGCCCAGACACAACAGAGTCCCTTAATTCTTCCATGTCTAATGGGACAAATGATGCAGGTAAGAGACTTGTTTTCTAATATTTTTTTTTTTTATAAGAAAGCACCAGAACATGAATCTGTACTTAACTGAATGTTTAGTAGATGATCCTGCTGCAGCTGTTTGCCCAGAAGGAGAGTTCTGTTTGTCTCCTGTTCTTGTCCTGTATTTACATGCATGTATTCGACGATGGGATTCGTGATCTCTCTGTATCTTTCAGCAAGGCCTTATCATATCTCACAGGCTTCTTTATTCCTTAGACTGTGTTAGGACACGGCTCAGTTCTTTCTGAAGGTTGTATCTCTTTGCAGGGGAGGGGGTGTGGCATTTGTAGAAGTGCAATGATTGAGATCTGGTCCTTCCCTTTTAGATCTCTTTGATCCTCCCGATGACAGAGATGATGACGGTGAAGGGGAGTCAGTGGAAGAACATAAGAGTGTTATCATGCATCTGCTTTCACAGGTCAGGTTAGGAATGGATCTAACGAAGGTAAGACACAAGTGCAATACTTGCACATAATTCAGGTTTTTCATTAAAACTCTCAGTTAGCAAAACACTAATGTTTGAGTCTTCTGGTAACATTAATACTACTGCAACTACATTGTTCTGTTAACTAGCTAAACTACTTAAGCTTCCTATGCATTAGTTTTTTATGCTGTTTCTTTACTGGATTTGGCCCTGGTATTTACTAGGTGAACTATGTTGGTACACTGTTGCAGAACTAGGGAGTCCCTGACAGCTGCTGATCAAAAACCAGACTTGATTCTTGGTAGTTTCACTGTTGCCCACCACACAACAGGGGGGAGCAGAGCTTTGTGTTACCTTGGTAACAGTCCGGTCAGTTGTACCCCTGGTGAGACCAAGTTAACAAATCCCTGGTCTTGTCCACCCCTGCTCTTTTGTTGTGGATAGCAGCAAAACTAACAAGGATCAAGTCTGGTTTTTGTTAGTAGCTGCCCATGCTTCCAGGATTCCCAGATCCCCAGCTGACTGCCAGGCAGCCGGCCTGGCAAATTGCTTCCAGGGAGCCTGGAAGCCTGGGGTTATCAGAAGCCTTGAGGGTGAAGGAAAGCCTTGGGGTGCTGGCTCCCAACGTGCTGGATTCTTAGGGTAAAGGAGTTGGGAGAAAACCAGGCAGGCTCTGTTGCAGTCCTCTGAGGGGTCTTTTGGAAGTTGTAACAGTTTTCACTTGCATTCCTCAACGGAAAGTTCTTGTTGAATTTTTCTAACTAACTCTCCATAATCTCTGGTTTTTAAATAATCCCCATTTGTGAGCCCTCAAAGTGCAGCACAGGGATACAGCAGGGAACAATTTATCCTGAAATGATTTAATCCAAGCCTGACGTTTTCTTGTGTTCATGGCACACATTTTGTGTTTCACAGTAAGCTTGAGGAATAACTTGACTCTAACAGCAAATTTGAGAAATTTATGTGCAAATACCTTTTAAACGTGCACAGGCTACAAGTATGGAAGTGACTGACTGTCTAAATTCGTTGTACAATTCTGGCTTTGTTTTTATTCCTTTTTGTGAAAGATCCAGTTATCTTTCTTGCTCAGTAACTTGTTAGGTTGGTTCATTTTTAATTCCCTGTTTATGATGGGTTTTAGTGAAACTTGTTTAATTGCAACATTATTTGAAAATGCTTTTCAGGTGGAAAGTAAGGGAGGAGTTGCCCTCAGGTCTTCCAGTGAAGTAGTGATTAGGACGGTTCTGCTTTGTCAGTGGACCTTAGGAACAGTTCGACAGGCTCCGTCGTATTTCAGGGTCCGCTGTCCAAAGCTGCTAAGCACTGAGCAGTTTACTCTTGTTAAAGTGTTACTTCCCTTCACTCTTGTTCATACTGCCAGTCATTAGGCAGACCGCTTGTACAACTTCCCGTTTTTCCAAAAGCTGCTTTTAGTTTTGCAGTGCCGGTATTGTTCTTCTCAACAGCATGAACAAAACATGAAGAGGAAAAGGATTTTAAAAATAACTAAGATTCTTGTTTCACTTGCCATCAGGGCACAGTAAGCTAGGCAGGTCTTCAGACCCTCCTGCAGATCCTGCTTCAGTCTGGTTTCCCCTGAACAGCAAACGTTTCCCTGACAGGCTGACTTTTTTTTTCTTCTTTGCTTTAAGTTGCTAGTACACTTTTGTTCTCTAGCGTTGGCCCTCCTTGGCAAAATAAGCCAGCTTTGTGTATGTTACCTGGAGCCAGAAAGTAAAACCTTCCAAGCTAATAATTTAGCATTGGCTCTAACAACTGTAAGTATTAACCAGAAGGTAGTTAAGTCTAGGACAGGAAATAACGCTTTTTTTGTTTCCTCTTTACACCTGCTCTTCCCCCATTTCCTTCCCCATTAAACTAAGGTAGAATCTGCTCATGGCAATAACCAGATCAGGCCAGTGCTTGTTAAAGAACTGCTCCAGTTGTCAGGATATTGAGAGCTTGTATTTCTTGTTTAGCAGCTGTCTGGCAGTGTGGCTTGCCTGTAGGTATTTGTTCAGTCATTACAGTGCAAACCCCTTGTGAGGTGTTTTGTCTCCCCAGTACTTTATGACTGCCAGTGCAAGCCTTGGCAGTTGAAAAGCTGTCGAAGTTTTTGTGCAGACACTGAAATACCTAACTTCTGACAGACGATTTTTCCCCCCTCAGGTGGTTCTCCCAACGTTTATTCTGGAGAGAAGATCGCTTTTGGAAATGTATGCTGACTTCTTTGCACATCCGGATTTATTTGTGAGGTATTTGACTTGTTGCGTTAATTGATTCTTATACTGTTTATAGACTCTGCAGTATGTCGAGATCATTGACTGTGTTTGAGGAGCATGTTTGTTCTTGATCCAAACTATACAAAATGCATCTAGGTATCACAGACTCAGCCTGTTAGTTCAGTAAAATAACTGCACTTTTCAGTATAAGGTTAAAAAATACTTGGAGCATGAACATGAGGTTGTTTCAGATCGCTTTGACTTCTTTTCTTGCTGACACTTTTTTATTTTTCCTTTATCCTCCCTCCTTTTAGTATTAGTGACCAGAAGGATGCAAAAGACCGAATGGTGCACGTGGTTAAGTGGTACCTCTCAGCTTTTCATGCAGGAAGAAAAGGATCTGTTGCTAAGAAGCCTTACAATCCTATTTTGGGTGAAATCTTTCGATGTCATTGGGTATTACCAGGCACTGAAAATGAGGATGACATGGTTAGTTTTGTGGTCTGTGGTTTTTTTTTTCTGCTTGGGACATGGTAGTAACTTCCGCTCTTGGTTACCTTATGGACTAGAACGGTTTGTACAAGAGGCAAAACTTGTATAGCTCTTGGCTTGTAAGGCAGATTTTTCAGACGTCTCGCATTACACACTGAATATAACTGCAGGAGCTTTTCCTGAGAATCCTTTATCATGCAGGAGATGTTGTTTACTTGTCTTTGCTTAAAATGTGAATTCCTTGTTCTCTGAGACATGGCACTTAGTTACGTCTGTAATCCCTTGTGGGCTGGCAACAGAGGGTTGGTTTCCAGGAGTGACTCCACTTATACTTGAGCAAAAGCTGGTCCCCCAATTTTGTGACCAAAGCTGGTGCTAACTGGGAAAGAGCAGTCTGTGCCTGCTTTTTTCTGTGCACAGACCTAAGCAGGAGGAGGATGCTGCACATGCATAACATACAGAGGCCACAAGTGTCACCTTCTCAGATCCTTCACTCAGACTCCTTCAACCTGGGAAAATCTAAGCAGAGGGGTAGAAATATAGGGATTCTAGACAGGAAGATGTGATCTCAGGGGTCACTTGAAGTACTTACCTTCACTAGAATAGCTGAGATGCTTCAAACTTTTATTGCCGCATCCTTGGTAGGGGAGTGTTGAGAGCAGGTCCATTTTACAGGTGGAGAACTGAAGCTCTAAGATTGATGCACTCAAGGTTTTATGCGTGGAACTTAAAGCCTAGATCTTATTTCCCCACCTGCTGTTGAAATTTTTGTTTCAGTACGTAGCCCTTTTTTATATGCGTGAACAAGTATTATTAGGAGTGGTGGCAAGACCTCTCAAGCAGAACTTAATGAGAAACCAAGGAGGGTTAAAAGGCTGTTTTAGAAATTGGGTTTTACCCAACTGCTTCTATGCATTTTCAGTTTTACCTGTCAGGTTTTTTTGTAGAATGATAGCTCTAAATCTGATAGACTGCAGAAATTGGGATGTCTTTCAAAATTCCAGGGACCAATGTAAAATGTTCAGGCTGATTTGCGTAGATGCCTAAGATGGTGCCAAGTGCTGATTTTCATTTATTTATTTGTTTTTTGTGGAAGCTGAAAGTGTGTCCAAAAATGGTCCCCCATGTCAAATGAACTCTGTGCTTGTTTGCAGGAGCCTGTGTCAGAGGGACCAATCCCTTGGGTCAGCAGAAACACTGTAACATTTGTGGCAGAGCAGGTTTCCCACCATCCTCCAAGTGAGTTGATTTAAAAACTCGGTCTTGAACATCTGGGCAGGAACTGGTGAACAGTGAAGCCAGTTTTGACTTTTAGCCTTGAACAAATATATTTTGTTTTAATGATGGCTGAGTTTTAAAACTGAAATATTCTCTGTAGGTTGTTCTTCTGGGGGAATGATGAATTCCATACTGACAACTATATCTCGATGTAATATTCACGGTCCTAATACTAATTTTTGGTTATTGTAAAAATGTCTTGCTCTGTGGTGTTAACACTTTTCTCCCTCAAGTTTCAGCATTTTATGCCGAGTGTTTCAACAAGAGGATACAATTCAATGCTCATATATGGACCAAGTCAAAGTTCTTAGGAATGTCTATTGGTGTTCACAATATCGGGCAAGGTATGTACGTGTATAATTGAAAAGTAAACTCTAGACTGGGAAGAAACTAATCCAAGAATGTTAATACATTTTGCTGGGAAGCTATAATCTTACTGGGCATGATGAATATGCTTTATTTATTATTGCTCTTTTTGCATAGTATTGTTTGAATGCTGATCTTGGTAAGCAGCCTGTGGTACTGGGTTCCACTTCATTCAGTTGGTCCCCGACTCACTCAAGGCCTGGACTCCAGTGTTTTGAATATCCATCACTTACCTGTCCTCTGGCGTTTGTGGGCGAGTGCTTAAACACCTCCAAAATCAGACCATTACCTGTGTTTTTCTGAGATACCTGTTTGTTAGTGTTCTAGATCTCAATACTAAAAGTGCTGCTGGTCATAGTAAAAAAAAAAAAAAAATCTTGTCTTTCATAGGGTGTGTTTCATGCCTGGACTATGATGAGCACTATATTTTGACTTTCCCCAATGGTTACGGAAGGCAAGTTAAATGCTGTATCTATTTTTCTGAAAACATTGGAATTGCATTGAGCCACTGGTTTTTTTTGTGTGGTTTTTTTAACAAGGCCTAATTCTGCTTTATCATTGCAGATCGATTCTCACAGTGCCATGGATAGAGCTGGGTGGCGAGTGCAATATTACTTGCTCAAAAACGGGCTATAATGCTAGCATCACTTTCCACACTAAACCGTTCTATGGAGGAAAGAAGCACAGGGTCACAGCCGATATTTTGTAAGGCTCCTTATCTTGTCCAGCTGACCTTTCTCTTTTATGGAAATGCTGACAGTTTATAGAAAGGGAAGTGTAGATGGCTGTGTTCATTATCTAGCTGTAGCAAAAGATTGCTTCCTGTCATTGTTATAGCAGCAGTGCTAATTATGGATCGCCAGACTGATGGGGCTCTCAAGTTAGGGTATGCTTTAGGATGGGGGAGATGCTGCATTAATGTAAATCTACTCCTCCCCTGCTCTAGAGTTGTTCCTGGCCACTTCTTGCAAGAATAAAAAGATTTTGGCCATATACTTGAATAGCCCTTTGTATTTTTATTTTTTTACCCTAGAGATTTTGCTGCCATTGGGAGCATTTTTTTTCACTACAGCTCCCTAAGAGAACTTGTATTTAATGTGTACTGGTCTTTGGATTCCACCCAGATGCTAGTAATTTTTAATTTTGTAGTTAAATCTGGATTAAGATAGACTATGTATGTGAGGCTTTCTCTGTTAGTTTTTTCTACCTTCCTTTTTTCCCAGTTTGAATCATAGCTGAAAAATTAGTTTTAAGCTCTTCACTGCAGCAACTGTCTCTTATTTTGTGTTAAATCAGAACCTAGTATAAGGAAGTCCACCGTCTTGATTTGGGGCCCATACTATAATACAAATTGGAGGCAGGAGGTGAGTTTGACAGGGGCTGGGTATTAGATTGTTAGTTTAGGCCATATTTAGCAGCTTGTATATGAATGAACTCTATTCCAATAGTGTCAGTCTGCAGCTGGCACTTTCAGAGGCCTAGGAGATTTAGGTGCCAGACTCCCTCTTCAGCTTTTTGGCAAGCCTTCCCTGGTACTACTTTCCATCAGACGTTTGTTTTGTTTGTAGCTTTTTTGGAACTGCATTTAGTCTCATTGGATGTGTATAGATTGGGGCACTGGTGCTGACAAGCTGCATGCACAGTGCAAGTCCTGTCTTAAGTTAATAGACCACACTTTCTCCTTGAGAGGGCAAGATATACAAGTGCATTTACACAAGTTAAAAAAAAGCATAGATTGTCTACTCACTCCTTTGTCCTGGTAGCCTCTCTCCCATGGCTACACACTCTTCAGGCCAGAGACTGTCTGAAATATACTGTTCTCTTGCATACAACACTTGTTTTTGAAAGGCAGAATGAAGAAAAAATTCCACTATTTTAGCTGAATAGAGCAGGGACAGCCTAATCTTCAGCTGACTCACCCTCCTCTCCCTAATTAGGCTGTGAAATAGGAGGAGAGACCAGGAGCAGCTGGCAGACAACAAAATTATCATAAGAAAAGTTAGCTTGATTAGTGGAACATCAAGAGAATTAGAGAAGAGGGCTCTTAACACCTGTGGAGTAGAGAACAATGAAAGGTTAAGTCAATTGACTTCCTCAGCTGCTGAACAATAATGCCAGCTTCTGCACTGTAGAGCAGGATCCAAAACAGGGTGCTTCTCTCCTAGGCAGAAAATCACTTTCCTTGTTTAACACATATACCCCCTTTTGGGCAGGCTGATTTCTTTGAGTGGGAGGGGCCAAAGGAAGGTGCATGTTAGATGCGAGAAGTTATGTTCTCACCTAGGATGAGGCCCTGACCCTGGTTGAAGACTGCTACTGTGATATGAACAATAGAATTAAATTCATCTTTCCTTCCATTTAGCTACCCAAATGACAAGAGATCCTTCTGCTCCATTGAAGGGGAATGGAATGGCGTCATGTATGCAAAATATGCAACAGGGGTAAAGCAACTTCTTGTTTTGTCTCGCAAGAACTGTGCTCCAGTATTTGTATGGATGGTAGATTGCAAAATGTAATGCAGTGTCCAGAGGGGCTCCTGCAGAAGTTTCTCTTCCCCTCCTTTTATATATGCATTCAGCTTTAGTGGGTAGAAGTGTGAGGAGCTGATGAACACTTTAGTGTGCTTTAACCACTGCAACAAAAAACTGTTTCAACAGAAGTAGTGGGACCTCCTATGAAGGTGAGGAGAGATTGCAGGAGGTGCCAATTGGTTTTGCATCAGCTCTTCTAGAATATGTTACATTTATTCTGACACCTTTTTTCTGAAGGCAGCTGGGTCCATAGGGTCACACTAGTGAAAGCTTGTGGTACCATATTTGGCTGCCAGCTCTCAATGCATCTGTTGTCCAGTAGTAACTGCCCATGGGCTGGCTCTTAGCCCATGCTTGCCTCTGCAGAGTAGCTGATGCACTTCAAGTTTGTGCCCAACTGTTTTGCATCTTTGTAGTCATAATTGAGCTGTGGACCTTACACATCCATCCTCTACAAAAAACCATTAAGAAAAGTGTGTACACATCCAAATGAAACTTAAACAAGTAACCTAGTTCTTTGTTTTGAACAACTTTTCTCTTTAGGAGAACGTAGTCTTCATAGATACCAAGAAGATGCCTACAATTAAGAAGAAGGTAAGGAAACTGGAGGACCAAGAAGAATACGAGTCTCGCTGGTAAGCATTTCACAAAGCTGATGCAAAGGACTTCTGACTAGTGCAGGGGTGGGCAATTATTTTGCGCAGAGGGTCGCTTACTGAGTTTTTGGCAAGCCATCGAGGGCCACATGACTGGTAACCAGGGGTGGATAAAAATCAATTTTCTAAACATTTTAGGGGCCCTGAGGGCCAGATAGAATGGCCTGGCAGGCCACATCTGGCCCCTGGGCTAGTGTGTAGTAGACTAAGATTTTCTGAGAAATGAAACTACTATAAAAACTATATAATGACCTGAGTCATGGACTAGATTAGACTAATCGGCACTATGGAACTTGTTCAGTAAAATGGCCAATAAAATGGCAATATTTAAAACTGGACCTTCATTTTCCTACTTATTTTAATTGCATCAATGCATTAAAAGGCTTTGGTGCAGAATTAAGATCCAATAATAATGCAGTAACATGCCTTGTAGAACTGTTTTCTCCCATAGAGCAAAATATTTAAAAACTGCTTTTTTGTTTAAGCCTATGGAAAGATGTAACTCACAACTTGAAAGTCAGAGACATCGATGCAGCTACTGATGCAAAGCACAGACTTGAAGAAAAACAAAGAGCTGAAGCCAGAGCGAGAAAGGAGAATGAGACGTCATGGGAAACACGGGTGAGCTTTTTAGCAGTGGAAACTTTAAAAACCTGTGTTTAAATTGGTCACATTTACATTGTTCTTGCTGGTTTTCCACCAAAAAAATCTTACAGATGTAACTTTCCCCTTCCCTTCTTTTCTAGTTATTCCATGAAGATGGAGAATGTTGGGTTTATGATGAGCCGCTATTGAAACGACTTGTTGCCAGCAAACACTAGGTGTTTTATAAAACCCCTAAAACATGCAAGCCTTGGCTTAGTGAAGTTTACATCTGATACCAGGATAGTCATCACTTATCAAGTATGGGCTTGTGGAAAACCTGTCCCCTCCAGTAACAGTGGTTCCTATCTCAGGGATACTGGACTTACTGATGCAGATGAACAATTAAAACAGAAAACTTCTTGACTAGGACAGTAACTTATGTTGGGACTTTGCCATTCAAATAGTGCATTCAGACTTCAGAGGCAGGATGTGATGTCTGAGCCTTTTTTTTTTTTCCCCCATGCTTCAGAAGCATAAATAATCTGGGCTGTGGAGCATACACTCTGTATAACCACTGTGAAGGACATGACGACATCTGGTATCAGTTGCATAATATTCCTGGGTCTTACATATATAAATATACACAAAATGCAAGACTTCATTTAAATCCAGTTATGTTTGCAATGTGTAAATATGAGGATTCCTTTGATTGGACAGTTTATTAGACAATGCTCCATCAATGTTACCTACCACCTGTATGATAAATCAAACCCCCTTGGCATTCCAGTGTCTCACCCAAAATAACTTTGGTATTTTATTTTAGAGAAGAAAAATGTAACCATAGATTACAGTTTACGCAGTGCATCTCAAAGCTTCATAAAATAGATTTTTCAAACTTCTCTTATGGATTTGTATTTATTGATTTCTTAATAAACCTTTACAGCAAGATTGTTTTGAAACTGAGCTATGAGTTTAAAAAAAAAAAAAAAAGACTTCCAACTATTCAGTATATGGCAAATAATTTTTGTGAAAAATTAGCATTACTGTTTATATAGAGAACAAGTAAAACTTCCAGAAAAACACAAGTCACTTAAGAATGGGATTTAAAGGAATTTAGCCTACAAAGTCCTCAAGGTGCTTTTGAAAATGGTACTGAGCAGCAGTTTGACTTTTACCCCTGAGCTTTGCTAGCGAAACGGAAAAGCTGGGCATTAAGTGTTTCATGTTGCCCCCTTGCAGCTGGAGGGGACAGTAGGAGTTCCTAGCACCTTTGGTGCTGGCCAGAAAAGCCACTGGAGTAATTCCAGTGCAATATATTTAAGAGGTGAACAATATCACAGTGTGACATTTGTTATTCTCTCAGCTAGTCTCTCCTCGTACAGACTAGAATACCCACTAGTCTACTACTATACAATGCTAACATGGTGCCCTAAATGTATCCCCCTGTGAACTTGTCTTGTCAAGTTGAAGCCATGCAAATGCTTCTGGTGCAGTACATTAGTATTTAAGCTTTAACTACTCTACATCTACCAGTTGGAGTCAGGACAGCACCTTGCGATCACGGGGAAGTAGGATGGGGAGGTCAGCTAGTCCAGCTGCACATCTAGGCAGGATCATCCCTGACTAAGCCAGCCCAGGCAAATGTCTAACCTGCTCTTGACAAATGTAAAGACTCTAATTCTCTAGACAGCCTGGCCCCATGCTTGATCACCTTCCTGCTCCTACCCCACAAGTTCTTCCCTGTTTCTAGACTATACTTCCTCTGCTCATCTCACCAAATACCCAAGGGTGATTTTCCCAATAAGAGGAAGTGCTCTTCCCTGCCCCAAAAGGAAATCTTAATCTCTTGGGACAAGAATAGTCCACCTGACTTATCTTGAAGGTCCTTTCTTTTCCCCTTAGGTTGGTAGTGGAAGATTTATGCTATGAACTGATTTAACCAAATCAGGAGTTTTAGGGCAGCTTGTAACATGCATTGGTTTCACTTTTCTGTAGCAGCAGTTGCCATTCTTTTACACTTAGTAAAATTCACTCTTGTCCATACTGCAAAGTGAGGACAGCAACTCCCATAACTAGACTAAAAATCCTACTTAATGGACAATCTCCAATCAAACCGCTCCTGGCCATGCTCTAAATGATTAACAAACACAGTTCACACTTACAATATGTTTTCTGTCAACATACCCCTAAATCTTCTCCTTCCACCCCATCTTCTTCCTTACTACTTAACAGGGAAAAGGGAGAGCTGGCAACTGCTGCTACAGTTACATTCTAATAAAATTTAAATACTTCAGTTTAATTTGAGCTGAAAAAAATTCATAAATGTAAAATAAAGACATAGTGGTAGATGCACAAGTACCCTCCCCAGTCCTCACAGCATGGTCAGAATCATGCTCTGGACATGGTGGCCTGGACAGAAGAGGCTCTAAAGGTCATTGTATAACTTAGGGCAGGTAATTTGCTGAACTGATGCACTGTACTGAGAAGATGGACTTGACTTAAGAAAAAGACACTTATAGTAATCTCATCTCACTCTATTCTTTTAAGGAAAATGAGATCCAGAACAGTGGCTGATTTACAGCAGCTGTATGAAAACAAATTCAAGGAATTTAATTTTAGCAAGGGTGATCTTGCCTAGTGTTGTTATCAGTACAGATTCATTTGAGACTAAATAAATTCCCTCAAATTTTAAATAACTTAAGCTACACAATTGCAGGGGAAGAGGACATTTATTTTAATATTTTATGGTATGGGAGAACAGTCAGAGAGGATGTGTAAGCTTTAATGTCCTTGATACAAGTGATGTTAGCCATCAAGGAGGATGGGGGTAAGAAAGTTAGCTGAGGTATTTCATCACATGAAGAGTTCTGAGGCTCAGAGACAGCTGTCACTTCTGAGTCCCCTTCATGTTTTCCAAATCCAACCACCTGAAAAGTCCAAAGGCCAGAGCATTACAAAGTACGACAGGGTAGGGCTTAAAGCATTTTGTCATTTTAAACTTATGCTTCTCTTAAAAGTCCAAGGAAGATGAAATGGAATTGGGCTGTTGGCTGTCAGTGCCCACACGCTGTCTCTAGATTTGTGTGCAACTATCACAGCTCAGTACAAAGGAAGTCAGTTAGCTTGCATGCTTTTTCACTGTCATGAGCTGAAAAACACAAGCTTAAGTCTAAAAATGGTTGTTGGAAGCCTGCTTCTAGAGGGCAGCAAGAAAAAGCTTCAAATAAAAGCCCAGCAATTGTCATACATTGAAGCCCTGGAGGAAGCCAATCCAAGCACATACTCACATGAACACTGAGCACTTTCCTCTCGCTCTTTCTGTGAACCTGGAACCAGGCAACCAGATCTGATTTGGTAAGAGACTTCAGTGCTTCAATCTAAAACCACAAATGTTGCACATTAGGCTGCTTAAGTGACTCCCAGCATACGTCTGAACACTGTCTTCAAGATCATCCTACCTGCATAGGGAAGGTTTATAAAAGCTCAGATGTTACCATTTGGATGATGTAGCGTTCATGCCGGAGCACGAGGGGTTTCAGGACTTGTGCGACTACTGGGCAGATGGAGTCTAGTGCCCAGATACCCCCCCCTACCCCCTCCAAACAACAGTCTGAACTAGCTAGGGCTATACACAGCCACAGCAGTGGGCCAGCTGCCAGAGGATGCCGCTTCTCTGATCAACAGCAGATGAGCTCCCATTGGTCACGGCAGCAGCAAGTCCCCTTTGTAATAAAGAGCCATGGCAAACAGCTGAGCAGCTTATTAACTCAGCAGCCCCTGCCACAAACTAATCCAGGTTCTACTGCACTGGTGCCCTACAACATTAAAGCAATGCCTTCAGGAAGCAAACTGAATAGGAGCCAACAGTGTGCTCTTGCTGCCAAGAAGGCTAACAGCAGAGTAGGCTGCATTAGTAGGAATGCTGCTGGCAGACTGAGGACTGTGATTATTCCCCTCTGTTCTGCACTGGTGAGGCCACATCTGGAGTACTGTGCCCAGTTTGCCCCCCCACTACAGGAAGGACATGGACAAATTGGAGCAAGTCCAGCAAAAATGGTGAGAGGGGTACGGGTCATGACTTCTGAGGAGAGGCTGGGGGAACTGGGTTTTTTTTTTTGTTTGGAGAAGAGAAGGCTGAGGGAGTTAATAGCTAGCTACCTGAAGGGTTGTTTCAAAGAGGATGGAGCTGGACTTCTCAGCAGTGGCAGATGACAGAACAAGGAGCAATGGGCTGAAGTTGAAGTTGGATATTAGGAAACTCTCCCTGGGAGGGGCGTGAAACACTAGAACAGGTCACCCAGAGACATTCTAAAAGCTCCATCCTTGGAGGTTTTTAAGACTCAGGTAGACAAAGCCTTGGCTGGGATGATCTAGTTTGGGGTGGTCCTACTTTGAGTAGGGGGCTGGACATCAGCATTTCTCAACCCATGGGACAACCCAGAAGCAGGTCAAAAACACATGGAAATGGTTGCAAACAAACTTTAAAAATGGATTCTCCTATAAAAGGAAAAAAAACCCCAGCTTTTTCCTTGCAGTCTGGCAGAGTTCAAGCCTGCAAAGGGCTGCTTTGGGCCCCCCTACCCCACAATGGGGGGCTGAGGCCTGGGGACAGCAGGTCAGGAGTGAGGGGCACTGGCCATTGATGTTTACAAATGGGTGTCATTACAAAAGAGGTAGACAACCACTGGACTAGACCTCCTTGAGGTCCCTTCCAACCCTAATTTTCCGAGTCTGTGAAAGCAAAGTTTAAGTCTGCTTGAACAAAGTTATGTTGACTACCTCACGAGCAAGCCTGTCAAAAAGATACTGCTGAGTCACCACTTCATTCCAGTTCCTGTCCACTTCTTCCCCCAGATGGGAATCTTCGCATTCTTTCAGCTTTATTAGAGCTGTGACCTGTATTAAATGAAAATACCACTTCTCAGCAAATAAACAGAATTCAGATCCAGCTGAGGCTGCCCTGTGCTGTATACTTCACAACAAAAGTGGATGCAAATTAGAAACTCAGGACTGAATAAGGCCATTGCCTCAGCCTTGTCCAGGGTTACCAGCAGGAGAAGCATCAAAAACCCATCAAGGAACTGAGGCTTAGGTCAGCAGCCAGCAGCACCTCTGCATCACTGCCACTTCCTCCTACCGGCAAAAATGACCCTGGGCACCTTCCCTGGATATTGCTCTTAAGTAGGAGATCTCCAAGTCACTTTACCTGAGTGCTGAAAGCTTCATCGCTTAAATGCTTAATCTTTTCTTCAAAGCAGGAAAGGAATTCTTCTATCTTCTTGTCAACCAATTCAGAACTGAAATAAGAGCAACAGAGAATAGGACTGAATAATTTGGGTGGAGGGGAAGCTGGCAATTGTGACTATCTGATACCAAATCCTGCAAAGCAAAGAGCAGCGGTTACTTGAGAAACATTTTGACCATTCACTGAAGAGTGAAAATGTTGGACTTAGCATCCCTCAGCCAGGAGATGGGATGTTAGACACAGAGCTTCCCCCTGAGCAGTGTGGTAACCTGGCTGCCAAGAAAAACTGTGGAATAAAGTGATAGTTTCATCAACCAAGGGACTGATGATCAGTAGGGTATTATATCAGGCACCTAGAACTAACACTGCCCTGAACTATTGGTGTTTGGATGTTCCCTGTCCCCAAAGAGCTTACAGTCAAAAGCAGCACAGAGAATGCAACAGCAAACTTGCTAGGCTACAATCTTCTGAGGAGGAAGATGCAGGTGTATTGGAAAGAGGTCTCTAGTGCTCCTGACACTTGAGGCCCCTCCATCCCCTATGAACTGAGCAACACCTTATTTCAGAAACTAATGATTACAGCACTTATCTCCCTACCATGGGGGCCAGGGGAGTGGCTAGGCTCAGAGAGCCTGAGCCTGCCCTTACCTGCTTCTCTCCGCACACCTGGAGCCTGAGCATGCCTTTGTTTGCTTAGCTCCTCACTTCCTGCCGTGTCCTTTAATGGTGAAGGTGCTAGTGTGAAGTCTAACTGCTCTTATAAGTTTGGGACTTACTTGTACTTAGTTGCTTGTGTTGCCACAGTAACAGAGAAGCCAAGGATGCCTGAAGTATTTCTGCAGGTAGGGTACACGTGATAGCTGAAACCAAAAGGAGAGAAAAAGTAATTTCCCAAGCACAGGCCATTCTATTTGCAATGCCCAGTGAGGCTCCTGGCAACACCTGGAGCAGCAGTTTTAGCAAGCAGGTGGCTATTAACAATACTGCCATTTAAGTTCTTTCAGCACATGGACATAGGTGAGGGCACACTCTTAATCCCTTTCAGAGCTCTGCAAATGTTTGGCAAGCAGGTGAGGGCAAATACTCATGCTGTGGCCACTCCCAACACGGGGATCTCTCACTACAAGAACATTCAGCAGTCAGACTTCTGGGCAAGCAGGATTACAGCAGCCTCTCACGACACGTCTGCACCCTGCTGGGTGAGCCTTGGCACGCTGCCAAGCAGGCAATGCCTACTCACACCCACAGCCAAACTAGTCTGCTGGCCCCGAGCATGCCGCCGGCACCACCTCAAGCTCTTGTGCTATGTGCTCAGGGCTGCTCTGAACCAGCGACTGCAGATGCACAACGTGGGCACTGGCTCAGCCAGGAGGCTGCTTCGATGCACCTGCAGATCACCTCAAGGGGTGTAAATGTGAAGTGATGCTGCTGAAGTTGTGAAGAAGCGAATACCGTCTCAGCAGCCCCCTCGGCTTGCTTTGGTGATTGGGGAAAACTATACAAGTGGCTACTTGGGACAGCAGGAGGGAGATGCCTTCAAGGAAGTCTACCAAGGAGGAGCGTGGCTCTGGAGCTCTCCACCAGACACATCCCACCTACACTGATCACCTACCCTCTGACCATGGACTCTAAGTAGAAGGACAAGACCTTGCTGACTGGAGCTGGGTGTTTTCAGCTGAGTAATCTGGCCAATTCAGCAGCTGACGGTCACAAGGTTGCAGTTTTTATAGGACACAAACGACTAAAGTTGAAGGGTGCTGCTGACTGTGGCTGTGATCCCAAAATCCCCCAGGAGATGAAGCTCACTACACAGGATAAAGCAGCTGAACTTACCCAAGGGTTTGCTTGGTTCGCAGGAAGTCAAAGCAAGGCTCCTCCATGTGCATCTGAAACGTGGGATAATTTTAGTCAGACCCATTTCTACCTGCAGCAGCAATCATCAGACCTAGCACAAAACTGATCAAAACGAGTAACAGAGGAAGGCCACTTAAATCCCAATGGATCCCCGCCTTCCCATTATACCACAAGGGGCAAAATGCTAAACCTGGCCCTGGACGACAAAGGATCCTGGCACTTGAACCAGGTTTTGTAGGAAGAACCTTGCGTCACTGGGTTTCTCAGCAAAACACCTGGCTAGTTCTGTCCTGGCACTATGTCACCACACAGGCGGAGGTGCTCAGTACCCAAAAATCTAATTAAAGTGGCCCACAGCATGCATGTCACCTCTGTGCTGCGGCTGCTTGACACCAAGCGCCGTCTTCCTGGCAGGCATTATAAAGAGCAGACAACTGCTGCTTGTACACATCACTAAGCACCGGACATTTCCTTGGATAGATCAACACTTACCACAAGCAGCTCCATGAGGGTGTATTCTCTTAAACTCCTAGCCCCAGACTGAAAAAAAAATACATATTCAGTGAGAACAACAGGAATTATTTTGTGCAGTTAAGAGCTACAGTCCAAATCCCAGTAGGGACCTTTGAGAAAGTGAACCAGTACAGCATTATGTATATTCATTTCCAACCAGAAAGGCGTCCAGATTTCAGGCCTTCCATATATCCTCATTTGGTCGGTCCTGCTTTGGCAGGGGGTTGGACTAGACGACCTCCTGAGGTCTCTTTCAGCCCTCACTTTCTGCAATTCAGCAGGCAAGGAGGAAGGTGACAGTGTTGCAAAAGGTGGAGGGGGAGGGGTGGCACCCATAGGAGAGAGATAATCACATCATCAAGTTGTTTCAGGACCTTGGGCCGCCTCATTCTTTTGTGGGGGGGGACAGACATAGCATAGCAGAATTCAGTGTGCTTTCTATAAAATCATCACTGAAGGACTGTTGTATATACTCAGGACAAGCATCAGCAACTGCCACAGGGGAAAACAAACAGATGTGCCCATATCTTCATCCTAATACCTGATAGTAGACTGTCACTTCCGAGTTGGCATCACCTTTGTTGAGGGCTTTCACCTTACAGAGCAGGTGCGTGTTTGGCAGGTCCACCACCCGGAACTGGACAGGGCACGGGTGTGCGAGCGGAACGAACTGCAGCTTTCTGAAGAGAGTCCAAGCAGCGAGTGTCATACACCTGCCCATTCCTTGACCAAGGCAAACCACCAGTCTCACGACCCAGATGCCCCAGGAACCAAATCAGTCTCCATCCCTCCTCGGGCCACAGCAAAATTAATAACATGTCCCATTTCACCTGCCACCATGTCTGAACCCCCAAGGCAGATCTGCAGAAACTAGTGATGGTACAGTTAGTTTTTCTTCTTGAACAGGAAATTTCAAGTTTCCAACCATCTCCCCACCCAAAAGAAGAAACCAGTTAATGGAAGGGCATAACTTTGTTATCTGCTTCCCAATTGGAAAGAAGGGAAAAAAAAAAAAAAAAATCAGATACTCACTGAACAACGTAATTCAGAAAGTCCTTTGACTCCTAGGAAATGAAGCATAAACAGTTCAGGAGAATGGTTTTGTCAGCCCCAGTATGTACTCCACCTATGCCCCCACCAGCCCTGCCCTCCTACTGTTACAGCACCAAGTCAGTCCCTTCCCTACAAGTCTGGTCCGCTATGCTGTAGAAGAGATCAGGCATCTCCCATCCAGTATGTTGCTCAGAGGTTTTGACGTCTCAGTGTGGAAGCCAGAAAAGAGGAAATTAATGGGAGAGAAATGGCTCTTGGAGAGTGGCAGTCTGTAAGCAGGTTGGGGTATGCGCAAAAGGAGCAAGAGGGAAGGGCCTGTCTTGCTTGAGAGGCTGCAAGTGCTTGGAGGGAGTATGCTGGGCTCCAGTGATGGGAGTGCCAGCCAACACGAGGCGGAGGAGCAGCAGATCTTACAGCAAGTGCTGCAGGACGTCTCTGGGAGCCAGTAAGGCAGCAAGTGTCCACAATGAATTTATTTCACTCCCATGCTGCCAGGCTTCATGCAAAATGCATGCAATAATGTCGCAGCGCTGGCTGAACCCCAGCTGCCCCCACAATCCATGAGCCCACAAAAGGCAAGTGGGTCATTAGAAGAATCCCTGTCCCCAACAGGACATTGGAAATTTTCACCCTCAAACTGACAGTCCAAGGACAAACATGACCGACTAAGGGAAGGTGACAGTACAAAGTGAAAACCAAGGGTTTGTTCAGGTCTTTCCTCCTTCCTGGCCACATAACAGCATCTGAGATACTGCAGGTGGGACTTGCCCTCGTCATACCTGGGTTTTAATAAAGGCCTGTTAGCAAGGTCAGACTCCTGGCTGGCCCTGCAGCTCTTGGGTGGAAGCCATCACTGGCTTCTTCAGGAGCTTTGTGCAAGAGAAGATAGCAGGACTGGGTCTCACACAGCTCCATTCCAGTCTGACCTTGCCATAGGCTGTATTCCCACTGGTGATTTTAGGGAAGTCATCTACAGCTGCACCAGCACAAAGGCACCCCAGTGATACACAGTAGGAGCACACTTGCAAACACATCAGGGGCAATGCCCTCAACTCATCCATTTCTGGAGCTTAGAGATAAGCTGAGTGTGCTTAAGCAAGTGGGTGAAATCAACACTACCAATGTGTGCTACGCTGCACCCACAGCATTCATCAGGGAGCTGCACTTGGGGGAGAGATCCCCTGAGCCGCCAGTGCAGAGGGGGCCACAGGCTGGTGAAACGGCATCGCACCTGGAGTCAGTGGCAACTGAGCACAAATACTGTTGAAACTTAAGCCCTGATCAGTGAGCAGAGTCCAAGCTTCATTGGCTGAGGTATGTACTCACTCGGCTTGTGAAGTTTCCTTGTACAAGACCCTCTACAAAGAGCTGGGACTTGAAAGCCTTGACGAAGGCTGAGAGCAATTCAATGGAAAGGCCTTTCATAAGAGTCTCGTATTTATCTATCATAGACCATCTGCCGTGCTCCAAAATCAAGAGACGCACATCTCTGCAACACAACAGAAACAGAGTATGCGTCACCCAATGGGGATGCAGAGCTCCGCATACCTCTCATAACATGCCCGGCATGAATTCCAGCACGTCCTTGCCGGCAGCACCAAGCATTGGGCAGCCTGCCTCAAATCCCAAGTACCCCAGGTAACCCGAGATGAGACACTTGCTGCACCAGCTGCTGAGGATGTCTCAGGAAGGTTTTAAGCCTGCTCCCCAGGACAACACTCTTAAATTGGCCAGAATGTTCCCATCACATTTATAAATGTTGTACTCCAGCCCTGGAGACCCCAACATTCGTTTTCACCACTGACTATGCAAAATATGGCACAGCAAGTTGTCACTACAGATGCACTCACTTGGCTGCTAGCAGGCCATCGTGACAATGGAGTTAAAGCAGAGAAAAGTCCATTCTTTACCACCACCCTAAGCCAGAGAAAGGCCCTGTTATCTCCCCATAGACACTTACTTGGCCAGTGTCTCCGGTTTGATGAGGACATTAAAATAAGTTTTTTTCAGCTGCTCTGTTATCATTTCAAAAACTGCTGGAGTAAAACTGAAGTCTGACAAGTGGTCAATGATTAGCTGAAACAGCAGCTAGAAAGAAGAAGAAACCGTTTTGAGCAATTTTAACCCAGTATTTTTTTGCCAGGAGGACTAAAGTGAATTCTGTCATACAAAACAATAATAGTTTGGGGATCACAAGGGACCCAAGGGGATCTACCATTTCCCTTGAGATTCTGTTAAACCGGAGGTAGCAAATCCCTGGCACATGGTTACCAGCCATGGCCATTTCCAAGCCACAGAAGTGTGGCTAAACAGAAGGCTCCAAAGCCTGTTTCTGAGTGACTGTAGGATGCAGACATGACCACCAGCTTGGTCAGCAAAGTTCAGGAAGGAAGGAACATGTCCAGCTACACCAGTAACATGATCCAATTAAAAACACAGCACAAGGCCTTTTTGAAAGGACATTCAAAAAGACGTTAAATTAAATAATCCAAATATCACAGTGACAGTTAGCAATACTGACAGATGTAACCAGATGCACTGAGCTGCTCTTTTCCTAGAACAGATATATATTTTTGTTACGTTTCTTAGGTAAGTTGTAAAAACAAAGCAACCCTGTCAGTGAAGACTATAAATGACAGGAAAGAGAAAACAGGATGGTGGAGGCAGCATTCAGTGACGGTGAAGAACAGAGATAAGAAAGAAACCCTTCCTTCTATTTCCCCAAGGACATAATCCCCAACTGACTGACACCTTCCAATCCACAAGAGATCTGGTTCAGTCCAGTCCCAAAAGGTTTCAGTGAAATAAAGAAATGTAATATTCATTAGACTATTAGCACAAGTCAGCTGTAAATATAGGGCACAGGCTAGAGAGAAACTCAAGAACTCAGCGAATTCAAGATGACCTGCTGCCAACCTGTGTGCCACCCTCCTTTCCCCCGCCGGTGCAGGTAAGAATCTGTGTGCCGTCACAGGCAGGCAGGCAGGCAGGCAGACAGACTTTGGGATAAGTGTTGTTTTTTTGTGTTTTGGGGTGTACACAAAAGGTCAGGCCATAGACTGACCTGCAGATTTACCTGTAATCCAGGCAACAACACAAGCCGGAAGTGACATGGCAGTGAGGCGCACGGCAGATCAGAGGGGACACGCAGCACAGCAGCAGTCAGGGCAGGAAGCAGAAAGCAGAGCAGATAGGGCAGGGAGCACAGGGCAGGGAACAGAAAGCAGAGCAGCAGACTGGGTAGAGGAAGGGGATAGGAGTGGCACTCCAGAAGGGTGGAGGGCTAATTTGTGGCACGCTTGCCAAAAAAGGGTTGGCTCCCACTGCTAGGCATTTCTCCCTGTCAGAGCAATAACACGGTAACGCCATGGTGGCTTATGGAAGCTAACCGAATAATTTCACATGTTAATGCCCCAGCTATGTTCTGAATTTTCATGTTTAAGAATGCCGTGAAAAGTGAGAATTCATCTTTTTTCTGCATTAGAAATTCAGACCATTTGCCCTACAGATAAGGAGTAAGAAGGCATTGCAAAATAAGAGCAAGACCTGAACAAGTGAGAACGGAAGAGCAGCTCATGAGGGCTCCTTAAATCTGTGGGGTTTGCATTAACTGAAATGCCAGCTGAATAGCTGAAAGAACTCTACTTCATGAAACACCCAACGCGACTGCCCGAGAGGAAGGGCTGAACCGCCAACCACCTTGGTTCTCTGGCCTTCAAAAGGAGCCCTCCTTCCCACACCCCCCAAACAAACTGGGGGGCCCAAGATGAAATAGTTCTGATGCTTCTGGAATAAAAGGCCCATCCAAGCAAGCCCCTGTGCAGGGTGGAGTGAGCTGCACACAGGTGCACGTGCACTAGCAGACTGCAGATACAGGCCTGCCTGCCCAGTCCCTTTGTTTCTGCCCCACTGGCATGGGCCTGTGTTGGGGGACACGGAGCAGACATCTAGTTATGCTGACTCCTCTACAGTAGAAGGGAGAGAAAAAGCATCCTCCGGTGGAGATGGGAAACGGTGAACACAGCACAGGTCAAAGAGCCCAGTGTGATGGGGGCCCTTTTCTATGCGTTTTCCTCTCCTTCACGTTGAGGTTTTTGCCAGATGACAGACCCTGGCCCCACCTACACACAACACCTGCCGTCAAATCAGTGGAACCGCCCATGCTTTGTACTGTCCAGGGCTTTCACCTGGTTACGCCTGGTCTGTGCTTGACGCAGGCAAGCCCTTCGTCTCCTTCCTGCCAGTATTCACAACAGCATCCGGAGAGCACCCAGTTTTGTGTCCGCCATGTCCCGGTTAGGCCAGCAGGGGAGAAAACGCTGCTCTTCCCAGCCCATTTTGATACGTAAAGGGGCAAGCACTTGTTAACCTCTGAAGAATCTTAGCAGCCACAAAACATCCTCCAGTGTTGGCACTGCTGTTTTTTAACACTTTGTTTTAATTCTACCTCCTCCTGCAATGTTCAGCTAAAACAGTCCTCAGTGACAATGGGCCAGATGGAACAAGGCATTCTGGTTCATTATTTTTGGTTTATAAACAGACAAAAGAAGTTTTTATAATTTAACCTGGAACAAACTGGGCATTTCCCACTCTGTCCAACAGCTGCAAGTGCAGCCACAAAGAACGTAGTCATCTTCCCTCCTATTGAAAACAACCCCAAAGGCAAGATTTTCAAAGCTGTTACAATTTGCAAGACTGAGTTTTTATAGCAGAAGCCGGAGTAACCTTAGGTACTATTGAGAAGTAGCAAGTGTATGCTGAGAGAGGATGTCCAAAAGCACGCTGGGAAGTATCTGCAGCTGCTTCAGGAGCTCCAGTAGTCAAGAGGGTGGGCGTTTCCCACAATGAAACTTCTCAACAAGTCCGACTCTGCTGCTGTAGGCAGGAAGTACAGCTGAATGTAGGAAACTACGAAGAGCATAGGATAAACGTATGCAGAAACATGAAAGTTGCCCTGTTTGGGGCAGAAAGGAGGTAGGAGCAAGAACAGCAGAGTACTAATGTTAAGTGTTTTACTGGTTTCTTGCATGTATCATCATCAAATAGAGGGTTGCCAGCAAGGCTCCCCATTCCCCCTGGATCTAAGGCTCTTCCATACAAAACGAAGCAATAACAGCAGAGCTTTTACTAGACTCCAAGATTCTCTAGCTCTCCTTCCTTTCCAGGCTACCCAATGTTTTGTCTGCGGCAGGATGGTTTTGCTGGGTTTTACATCTGGGACTGGTAAAAGAAGCTGATGGAGGGAATGCTGTGATGGGAAGAACTAACAGGGTTTTTCTGCAGTGTTTCCTGACAGTGGATGGGCTGCGAACTCTAGTCTTGCCCACAACTTTTACTTGCACCTGGATCCCCTCTGCCAAGAAAGTGGTGTCCTCCACTCCACTCCTCAGCTGTACTTGAGGGTTAAGTCTCCACCAAGAGCCATTCTTACCACGGTGCCTCCTGAGGGGAGCTCACTTTGCTCTTGCACTCAGCAGGAAGACTATTACGTACATAAAACCATTAATATGAGACCACCAATAAAAGTTTAAAGTCAAGGCTGTGAATGGTTTCTCAGCAAAGGGTTGGTCTATAGCAGAGGGGTCAAACTCGCCTAACCCCACCAGCTGAATGGAGGGACACAGGACTGGTCCATGGGCCAGACTGGGATCCACACTGCACTCAGTATCCACGCTAGCTGTTCAGGGATGTGCGCACATGCAGTGGGCGCTGGATCTAGTGTGGAGGGGGAGAGCCAGTTAGGGTCTGTGGGCCTACTAACCCAGAGTGGCTGGAACAGGCACTGCAGGCAGTGTGCATCCTGGGCCCTGCCCGCCAGGCTGGTCTGGGTCAATTCAGACCCACAGGCAGCCCCAGGGGCCAGATAACAGGGCTCTGTCGGCTGGACGCAGCTGGCAGGCCATATGTTTGACACACCCAGCCTGTAACAAAGACAGTGCATTGCTCATACTTACAGGTAGTTTGTGATTAAATCCTTTCACTCGAATGATCAAACCATGCTCTCCAGCTACCAGCTTGTATTCCAGTTGAGCCACATCCGCTTCATATGCAGGTTCAGCAAGGTTGTGGGAAAGGATGTTTACAAATGTATCAAACAGCACAACACTGCATGGAAACAGGGGTATGAGTGGGTGCCAAAAGCAAGCAGGAAAAAATACAAAAGCAAAACCAGCCTCAAACTCATTGGCTTGGAGGGAACACAACAAGATGCCCAGCAGGAAGGAGCTATTTCATTGGATAACTAAGACATTATTTAAGATAGAAACAATAAAATGCAATACAAAAACGACTACTATTTTGCCAGGAATTTAGTCCCGTGCAACGTAAGTCATCTGAAAAGCAGAGCTATGACCCTCTCTTCATTAAGAAAACTCAGGGCTGACTACAGATTATTTTGGCAATAAACTAAAAGATATTTGCACCAAAAAGAAAAGACACTTTACTTTAAAAGTCGTACTGGGGAGCACATAAGTAAATGTTCTCCTGCAGCCTTAGTTGTTAAAAATCTAATGAGAATAAAGAATGTATATTTTAAGCAACATATCAGTTCTCAGTATAATTTGAGAAAAACGCATTTTGTGCAAAAAAAGATTCACAGCTTTTGTTTGAAGGAGCAGTTGGCTTTGATGGAGATTTGATAGCTATGTAGAGATTGTATTACAGTAAGAATGTTTCTTTTAATCCAGCTGTACATGCCACAGAAAACTAGCAACACATGCTGTGGGTCTAACCAATACTTTCCCGACTAGGGATCTGGAAAAGTTTTTCAACAATAGATTCATAGATATTCCAAAAACACTGTCTGTGCAGATAGCTCCTCAGGGACTCTATTATATAGCACTGCTCAACCTGATAGTTAGGACCCCACATGGAAGGGCACAGCACTGCAGAGCTGTAATCAAAGCCTGTGTGTAAGGCACATGTTACAGCTAGGAGTCATACCCAGAACAGACCGCCCCCTTCCAACACAAACTCTCTACAACGCAATTCCACTCCAAAAGATTCCCTGCTATTTCTGTGTCCCTTCCCTTGGCAAAGTCCTTTTCCTCTGACAACCCCTTTCACACACACAGGCTCCCCAAACTCAACAGCAAGAAGTGAAATGTACAGAACCTGGGAAAAAGGCCTGCTTGTGTTCTAGCTGCAAGATGGGGGGTTTTGTTTCAACTACGCAGAAGTTTTAGCTGCTCTGCAAGAGAATGAATAAAAGGCAATCCTTACTTTTCTGCTGACTGCTGTATCAGTGGAGAGATCAGATGGAAACGTACGTACGCTGAAATAAAGAGACTGAAATGAGTAACTGCTGAAACAATGGCAGCTGGAAGCAGAAAAATGTCATTAACGTCACACCATTTGTTATCTCTCATCAGTACTATCCTGTTGCACTTAGAAGCTGACCCCACATTTTCAAGTTCAGTTCTAAGGGAAATGTCTTCCTGAATATAACATCGTAACAGACAGGCCTTGAAATGCACTACTGTTCTAACAAAAACCTCACAAGAAAATTAAACAAAGAAACAAACCGACAGGAATAACTGTACTAAAAATACAAAAATTGCCCAAGGCTCACTGTAGTCTTCAGAGTAAAATCCCATGTCAGCTCATATTCAAGCTAGACATTTTTCGTTAAATGGAGGCTGTGCAAAGGGAGGCCCTTGCTAAAAGGGCAGCCTTGAACTAGTTTTCTGCCAGTGAATTAATACCTGCCTCCCCTCCACTGTAGCAGCCATGGTGAACCCTGGGAACCCTCCCGCCAGCGTGGCCTCCTCCAAGTGAAAAAGCGTGCCGCCCTGCTGACGCAAAGGTGGAGCAGCCAGCAGGGCCCTTACAAGTATCATGCAGGGTCACTTGCTCTGGACTGAGGTTTGCAGAACATGTGACCCTAAGTGTCACTTTCCATGGCCCTGCCAACTGGCCCATGAGGGTGTTGTGGAGGGTCATCTGCTCCATGCAACAGCACCATACTGATCCAGTTACAGGCTGACCCTGCATAAAAGCAGACTCTAATTTTTATAGTTCTTTTTGAGAAAAATGAAAGTCAACTTATAATCAGAATAACATGGTATTCTGAGCCACAGAAATGTGGTTGCTTGGCTATAACAAATTTTTACCTAGGTTAACCAACATAAAACCAAATAAATCCTGCCTTTCCTAAAATGTCACATGCATGTTAAAAAGAAGCACAAGTGTCCATTACAAAAACACACAATTATTTTACAGGAGACACGGGCAGTGCGGTGCATGGTATAGGGACAGACAGTACCTAGTCACATGCAGCTGACTGAGACAGGGATGTGATGCTGCTTTAGAAGCAAAAGCGTCACAACCTGCTTGCTTGCCAGAAAGTAAAGTTCTGCATTTACTTCTGAAGTGTCAAAAGGTGAGGTACAACAAGAACAACTTCTAAAAATACACTCCCGTTTCAAAGAGCTTCCATCTTCAAAAATTAAAAAGCTGTTCCACTCAAAAAGTCTCTCTTAAAACAGCAGCTTTGTTCCCTGGGTTTCAATGATTCCAGATGACAATTCTCTCACTTCATAAGAAAAACATAAGATTTTTCAAACTTAGATGGGTTCCTTCATTCTCACAAACCAAAACAGATTTTGTCTGCCAAATTCTGCCCTCGGTTGCCGCTGTGATACATTTGCATCCCATTCTGAGCAGAGTGCTACCATGTGACAGTAATTATGGATTTTAAAGATCACTGCATTAGAAGTATGTTACTCCCTTAAGAAAATAAAGTCAGGGTTCAGCTACTAACCTAAATATTTCCTACAAAGAAAAACCCAAGACCAGTGAGTAAAACTGCAGGTCCTGATAGATGTCCACAGACAAAAAGATGCTTGAAAATCTGTGCGTCTTTCCCTACAATTCTGAAAAAAAAAAAACCCGTTCAATTCCTTCCCTGCCTTGTAACACAACTCTGCAAGCTGCATTAAGCAGCAGTGGAACTGAAATATCTGAAACTGAGACAACATAGCGCTTTGTGACAAGCTGCCTGAAAACTGTAAATCAGAACTGAATTAGTTACTCAGGTGACTGGCTGCCTTTTCAGGGTGCTTGTACAAGTGCTAACTGCCTAACAAATGGAACCCAATTCATGACTGCGACCTCCAAGCACTGCCACAATACACTGCTCATTGGAATAAATGCAGGCAAGTGGCATTTAGATTTTACAGACGTCCAAACCAAAATCCAGCAAATAGCCTAAAGAGAATTGTATGCCCTCAGATCCTTTTGAAATACAGACAGCAGCACACACTGAAACTAGGGATGCCAGAAATGATGGAAATAAGCACGTTTTTAACCAAATAGCTCAAGGGGAGTTTATACCACAAGTCCAAGGGTTAACGCAAAAGCTGTTGTTTGCAACTGAAATGGCAACTGGAGCAATGCTCTGTGCTGTTTAGGTTTCAGGAAAGGGAACAATAAGCCTCCAGTCTGAAGAACATGCCAGCCCTATTTAAGACCGCACTGTTGCCCAGCAAAAAGCTTCCCTTGCTCATTACACAATAGAGCAGTTAACAAACATTACCTTTGGGAATTTTGAATTTATCATCCTTCCTGTACCACAGACAGCCTTGCTGCGTGCTCAGTATTTTGACTGGATATTCCGTCTCAGGGCAGTCGGGTGCCTTCAGAGCAAAATCAGTGGCTAAAGCAAAGAACGGATGAGTTACTATATTTCATATCCACAGCCATCGATGCGAATCCGCCATCTTCAGAAGGGTAGGCAAACTGCTCTTCTCTCCTGCAGATTGCTGAAGTACATTCAGTAGCACTATCTGGGCCCCAATTTTAGATCCAACACCCAAACTCAGGCTCACAACCAATCCTGAAATGAAGTACAGATGGGCTACTATGTCCAATTCAAGAGATAAAAGTTTTTTATTCTTTTTACACCTAGTGACAGATGCAGCTTCTATTTTAAAGAGTTTGTCATTGCCAAAAGAGCAGCAAGCCAAAAAATTCCCCCTTTGAGTAAACCAAGTTCTGGTACATAGTAACCTAATACTGTTGGTCCAAAATTAAAACTTACAGAAGTCGGCTTTAAGAGGAATTCAGATGGATATTTCTGCAGTCTGACTTCAACAGAGGGGAAAAACCCCTATAACACCCCTTCTCCTCAAAATGACTACTGGGGAAGTGTGACAGTCCAATCAGATACTGGCAGCTCACGTACCTATGTATTTGTTTTCTTCTGGAAGGTGCAAATCCTCATTTAACTCGAAGTCACTAGCCCATAGATCACTCCAGTATTTGTCAACATCTGTGAAAAATATTAATTTAGTCAATTAACACGAGACAGGCTTAGCAAATCAGCAGCTCCTGCACTGACTCCTAGAAAAATCCTCTCCTCCTTTAGACAAGTCTGTCTTTGTGCCTATCTGCAGAATGACGGGAGCTTCTCTCCTGATGCCGTGTGGTGCTCCTTAACACCCTTCTGTACATCCCCTTTTAAGACTCCCTCCACCCAGACTTAGAAAAAAGGAGTCATATTTAAAAGCAACTTTAGGGTGTGCACTTCAGCACTGCAAATTACCACAACTTGCCTTTGCCTCCACTGCCTGTATTTTCATACCTATTCAATACTTACTTGGAGTGGGGAGAAAGGGAGGCTTTGTGATCCCCCTTCTAACGCCCCCAATGCTCCAAAAATATTTTAATAAAAGGATCTTTCAGAGACAGTGCTTCAAGGTGGAAAAGATAACTGTATAGTAGCATGGGGTACTCAGGTCTTTACTGCTCCATGCTCTGGGCAAGACAGCAGCAGTCAAATTTGCACATTCCCACTCCTGCAGGCTGCACACTGCACTGGCACCCTTTTAACAGCCTTGAGGGCTTTAAACAACCTCTGACCCCTTCTAGGACGGTCACTTTACCTTCCACACTGTACTGTGTGCCAAACCATTTCTCCTTTAAATGACACTGTCCTTCATTGACAGCAGACAACAGAACAAGGTTGGCTCTCTGCGGGTAAAGCTGGTTAAGGGCATCAGCAATGATCTACAAAGAAAAAAGGCAATACACCTCAGTTCTAATGTAAAACTTTCCCTGTGCCTGCCAAAGTTTTAAACTTATTCTAAAAAAGTACAGGAGACTCAAAGGATTCTTTTAAAACCAAGCTATTTGCTTTTGGATTCTAAAATTATTGGAAGCTACCCAAATAACCTATAAAACCTGTCCAATACAGTGCAGTTTTCTGAATTTCCCCATTTCAGATGCACTCAAAGCTAGATACACCCCAGGGAAATAGGTAATGATATGCGTGCGCAATTTTGTGCACAAAAATGATTGACACTACATAACTATGTAATTTTGTGTAATATAACCTGGGTAGGCTCTATGCCTCCACCTCTGCAGGGCTCCTGGCTCTCTGGCTGGGAACCCCATGTGGAGGCACCTAGGACAGTGGTGCATGACTGGACAGCTGGTGAATGGGGAGGGGAGCTCCTGCCTGCAGTGCCAGGAGCCATGCATGGCAG
>NW_017728907.1:52821285-52822870 GCF_001723895.1 Crocodylus porosus
TGTGGGTGGGCATGGGGGTGTGTGTGGCATTTGGGCCCCTCTGCCACAAATCCACTCCCCATCACGGTGGGCAGCGACAGCACCACAGCAGCAGCAGGCCCCTCATGGCCACAGCAGGCAGAGCCCCCAGCAGTGCGTGGCTCTGGGTAAGTGGCTGCGCATGGTGGCATGGAGCCCATCAGGCCCAGCTCTCTGGCACATGCCCACGGTCCAGACTAGCTTGACTCTGTGCCAGCACATGGGGCTCACAACACTGCAGGCAAGAGCTACACATCACTGGGCCGGGCTGGGCCAGCTCCATGCCTCCATGTGGAGCTTCCAGCACTCCAGCGGGAAGGCCCACGTGGAGGAACCAAACCTGCCTGGGACGATGGCACGTGGTTCCCATCTGCAGTGCTGCAAGCCCCACGTGCTGGTATGGAGCCAGCCTGGTTTGGTGTGAAGGTACATGCCAGAGGGCCAGGCTGAGCAGGCTCTGTGCCACCATGTGCAGCCCCCAGGACTCAGCTGGAGCCACATGTTGCCCGGGGGGCTCTGCCTGCCATGGCCATGAGCACCCCAAGACCCACTGCCCACTGCTGCTACTAACCAGCCGTGGCAGGGGCTGTACACCATGGGGACGATGGGACACACACACACACACCTGTGGCAGGGGGGCCCCCCCAACACCACCCATGAACCCCACACCCACCCAGACAGGGTTTTTGGCACAGTTATTAAGGATGCAAGATGAAAAGTAAAAAAAATAAAAAGCAATTAATTTGGCATAATTTACAATTTTTCTGCGCATGCCTGGGGCATAGCTAGAAGGCAACTCACTTCAGGCTTGTATTCAAACAGAAGCTGGTCCCCTGTCAGGAAGTCCTCCTTCTGAAACAACTGCATATTTTCACAAAGGCTTTCCACATAATCAACAGGATCAGTCTGCAAATAAGGAAAATTGTTTCACACATCACGTAACTAACACAATTGTTTTTTGCAGAGCAGAGCCTGTGTGCTGTATTTGCCGAGCTTTACTTTTGGTTACTGAACCTAAAGGCGAGTCTGAAACTGCTCCTTCCTCATTAAGCTTCTCCACAGCACTGAAACATTACAAAGATCATCATTTTTTTTGGTTAAAAAAGGACCCTCTAACTTTCCTAGAAGCTAAAAAGGAGGACCCATTAGCCCCTTATACTTGGCTCTTTGGCTATCAAACTGGGGAATCAGTGTCTAGAGAGGGGTAGTTTTCTGCTGTGCTGGTGGTATGGCTGCAACTAAATTCTGAACAGCTGAGATATAAGATTTGAAGGTCTTTCTTTCCCTTGTGTGTCATTTTCTTTCTGTATCTTACTGCTCCTCCCCTATATTTCTCCTTCTGTTTTCTGTACAGGAATCTTAGCCAGCCAATTAAATTCTACTATGCACACAACTTTTACATTTCAAATGCTTAAAAAAAAGTCTTTTATTAAGCGTAGATTTCATAGACATTAGGGCTGGAAGAGACCTCAGAAGATCGAGTCCAGCACCCTGCCCAAAGGGCAGGAAGTCAGCTGGGGTCATAGGATCCCAGCAAGATAAGCATCCAATTTGCTCTTGAAGGTGT
>NW_017728907.1:52824327-52844525 GCF_001723895.1 Crocodylus porosus
CATCTCTTCCCAGCAGCTCGCTGCCTCTCTCGCCAAAGAGCGGGCTGTGGTCATGGAAGCCAAAGCTTTCCTGATGACACAAGCGCCACATAGAAAAAGGAAAACAATTCAGTGGTTGCAGTTACAATGAAGTAACCCAATCAGCAACTCAATGAAGTTCAAAGGTTTAACTGTGCAACCTTGTAATCACGAACAAGAGTTTTGTTAACATGTCATCTCTTGTTGAACAAGGTCATCCCTAACTCTCAAGATTACTCTTCTGCAAACTCCCCGAAGTACAGCAGTGCAAAGAAAGTTCTGCTCTACAGGTGACATAATGCATGTATGCCTGAAGAAACACTCTTCTTTATTTCTACCCCACAATTAATGGACAAAACCTTTACAGAAAAATAAGACAAGGTTTCTGCATGAAAGAACTAAACAGTCTAAACAGGGAGGCAAGGGACATGATATTTTGCTTTTGTTAAAAGATATGTTCACAAGTCTAATCTTATCCTATCTGTGATGTTAATTTTTCAGCTTAACATTCTTATTTTACCTCATCTCATCTATGTTTTCAGAGTCACATGTTATCCATTCCTAAGCTAAGTTAATGTAGCAAAAACTCCAGCAGCAATCTAAAAATTTAAGACTTTACCATCATCAGTTACTTGTAGACATATACCTGTTCTTGATAATGAAATTCGTTAGCTTCAATCTTCTGTATCTCTTCCCAAATTCTGTAAAAGAAGAGTTTTTCCCCATCACCTTGATACTATTAACAAGTGATCAAGAAACACCATGTCTAGGCAAGACATCACAAAATGGAAATTCATTTAGTCAGTTTCTCACAATAATTATACATCAATAAGATCTGGAATTCTGGTGAAAGTGGAGTAGAAGTACAAATATAAATCCTTTTTTGACTGGAAATCTGAAAGCATTTTAATACTGTCAGTCAGTTATCATTACTGCTGCAAGTTCTTATCTCTTTTCATACAGAGATGGAGATACTAAAGCACCGAACAGTCAAGATTAGACAGCAAAACCAGTTAAAAAGCTAAGAGTAGCACACACAGAATTCCTAGCTTCTTGTCACCTGCCTTGACCACCATGCACCTCATTGCAAAGTGCTTAAGGCTCAGGTGTTGGGATGGAAAGCACTCCTCAGCAACCCTTAAAAGAGAATTTTCTATTTTCCATCTGTCACTGTGGACACAGTTACATGCAGATTGATGAGTATTGGTATATGTCAATTTAGTTAAACCAGTGCAAAAGGCTGTTATTTCACATTAAATGGGTTTAAGTCAATTAGGAACAGCTTTACATCAAACCAAAACTAAGAAGTCCACATAAACAGCGGTTAGCACAATTTTAACTGCACAAGTTTAAACAACAATTGAAGTTAAACTGGGGCAAATTTCCACATCAACAAGGATTACACTGCAGTCACTCACTGGATATAATCTCAGCTAAAAGTGCTGTTCCCTGACTATTCATCCTTTCAATTTTGCTACAGCAGGCCTGGCAAGACTTGGTGACATTCCACTGCTGTTCACCACACTGCCTTTTTATGGTGACCTACAACTCCTCCCTTTCCTTTTAATGATGATACTTTCCACCAGTGTCACACTGCGTTCACTTTTCAGATATGTACATACTAGACAGGAGATAACACACACCTCTAGCAAATAGGGGAAAGCTCAGAAATTTCTAGTGTACCAATGCAAACCACTGGGTCTCATCCACATACCTCTTATCTGGCCCTCTTTTCTGTAACATCTTCAGGTACTGAAACACAACATGTGCAACCTGAGGGCAGGAAGATAAACTGATGAACTATTTTCATATTTGAAATAACAAACTGATATGAAGTCCAAGCTGCAGTGAAACTTACCTCATAAAAGTGCTTGTAGCCTTCATCAGTCAAAGTAACAGAAATGCTGAATACAGAGTAGGTGGAATTCTGTTCAAATCCTGTCTCACCATTTCCTCCATACAATGCAAGAGCCCAAAACCTATTGTAGAGTTAAACCAGCTATTTAACATTCGGATAAAAACTTTTCCGAAGTTTGAGCAGCGTGACTGTATCATTGCTCTAGCTTATTTCTGACCAGCTTAACTGCAAACCCTTTCAAAGTAAACAGGTGTCTTTTCACCAATTCATAAAGCACAGGTTTAAGCTCTCTGAAATTCAAAATAAGAAACAGACAGGACATTCAAGCAGGGTAACTCAACTTCATAAGTATTTGGTATGAACCAAAAAAAGGATCAATGAGGCTGAAACAAACAATAACCGCCAGTCACCTGCTAGTACTGATTACGCGCTTCTGGCTTTTTTTTCTGCACAGTATCTGAAAACATTGCAGGGCAGGGAACTGCTCCGAATTCAGGCCTTTGCAGATAAGAGAAGAACCCGATTTTTAATTGTTTAAAATACAAGTTGCAATTTTAGTATGCAGTACCTATTCTAAACATTTGAGATATTAAAAAAATATTGCAGTGAATGTTTAAGAATGAACTTTCACAGATGAATTCCCTCCTCTGACAAGAATTGTTTGTGAAGCCTTTAAGTTTTCAACTATAGGACACACAGTGCTGGTTTTCAATTCTGGAGATACTCCTGTGCTTGGACTATGGAGAAAAAAGGGTAAGCTCCAAGAGCATCTTCCATATCTTGGCTCCTACAAACTTTAAGCGGCATCACTGTGGGGCTTTGTCACTAAACCTTACTAGATCAGAGAAATATTTGCCTATCACTTCTTTACAACAGAAGCAATGTTTAGAGTATTCTTAAAGAAAAATACGTACTTTTTCCTAAGAAAGGAAAGAACACTGCCTTTGCCTTCATGTCCTACCAGCCATGAAATGTAGTGAAGTGGCTTCACCCTATAAAGAAAAAAATAAAGTTAAAATGCCAAGAGGCATACATTTTCCATACAGAAATCCCAAATCACTAGACAAATAATTATATTCCATCTTTACCTATGTTACCTTTAAACAGCAACACCAAAAAGATTAAATCTAACCAAATATACAAGGGAATTTAGGTTTACAGAATGCAGTGAGCCAACCAAAACACAGACACAGATGTTAACAACCTTCGCATTGATTCTTCCTCAGCTTCTCAGTTAAATCAATATAAAACAGATATAACAAATGTAACCTCATTTCCAGAGAGGTTTGCATCACCTTGCTATATGCACACTTTTAGCTAAAATAGTCTGAACTGTAATGTAAATCATTTTCAAGGAGCCCAAGCTATTAGCAAGATTTATAGACGTTCACTAAAGCCCCAACTGTGCCATTACGTTACCTGTAATGCTGTTCCTGAGGGGGAAGTGCCCAGGTGATGCTCAGTGAATGGATTTTTCTGATCGGAACAACTGTACAGGAAAAAAAAAGTACTAACTGTAAATGCAAAGTGTTAGAGAGAGGTAGGAGCAGTAACCAGCAATGGGCAAGAGATTTATTAAATGAGAAACACAACACTGGGGAAGTTATACCAAACAACTTATAGTAGAAGCTCAACAATGATAAGTCAATCTTCTTAAAATTTCAAAGCAACAAAAATTTTGCACTGTGGTATATTCAATACTTAAAAAGAGGAACATAGTTCACTCACCTCTGTAAAGCTTGTGAAATTCTGGTGTGTCAAATGGTTGCGTCAGATGGCCAAAGTTTGGTTTGGAAAAACCACTAGTAAAACATACAAATCACAGCACAATTACCACTCACAATCCAGGAGGACGAGAACAAGCCCCTATCATTGTTAAGTGATGGAAACCTTAAAGCTTCACACAACAGGATGCGACTCTTACTAGAGGCATATTCCAAATGCCACATCTTGATCAAAAGTCAATGCAGCATTCACTAGTCCCCAGCTACCCCCAAATCTCCTTTCCTATTCCCCAAGTTATTAGGACATCATCTACTCCTCATTTTACCCACAGCACCAAACATCGCAAAAACTAGCACAGCACCGGAGATTAAGGCAGACCCCAGCTATGCGGGCAGGGACTGCTGAGAAATGGAGTCCACTAGAGTCACAGTCTTGCTGCTGGAGGTGAGGCCAAAGAGCCTGATAACCTTGACCTGGTCCTGCTTTCACAGAAAGGTAATAACTGAACAGTCTGGCTGATTTCTACCCACAGAAATAGTGAAATAACTGCGCTGGACTTGGAACCGTGTGATGTATGCCAAGCTGCAGAATTCACCAAAAGTGGGTTGCTTTATCAAAGGTGAAATGAAGCATATTGTACTGGTCTTCAAAAACATACAATTTGATATTTGAGTGGAAGCCACTGTGATGCCACGAGGAGGGCCAAGTGCAGAAGTAATCTTTGCACTTCAGCAGTACTGAGGCCAACAATATCTGCATTTTAGGGTCTGGTGATTCTGATGTTCTGTACTGTCACTAAATCGAGGTGGGCAAAATGGTGGATCTGGCCAGCAGCTGGACTCCATTTTCCACCAGCCCCTGATCGCATGGCTGGGGCCGGTCTCCATGGAGACCCCAGCTGGCAGCTCCACAGTGATAACACAAGACTGGGGTTGCCGTGGAGACCAGCCCCAGCCACGCTGTCAGGGCACGCACGGCAGGGCAGGGGGATGCTTCAGGATCTTGCGGCAGGGGCAGCTTGGTCTGGGGCCAAGGCAGAGCTATGATCTGCAGCCTGCATGCTCCGAGCAGGAGGCACAGGCTCTGCCCCTGCTCCAGACCAGGCTGGCACTGCTGCAAGGAGCGAGGGCAGAGCTGCCATCTGCTGCCTTTGTGCCCCTGCCTGAAGCATGCAGGCTGAAGATCGGGGCTCTGCCTTGGCCCCAGACAGACTAAGGTGCCCCCACTGTATTCCAGGGCTCCAGAGCAGCCCCCTGCCCTGCCCTGCCCTGCCACAACAGCTGGGACCAGTCTCCATGGAAACCCCAGCCTTGCACTAGGACAGGGCAGCTGCAGCCTCCATGGAGACCAGCCCCAGCAACGTGGGCATGGGCTGCTGGGAAATGGAGTCCACTGCCAGCTGGATCCACCCTACGGTCTGCACTTTGCCCCTGCACCAAATCCACATTACTACCTGCATTCTGACAGCAAGCAGACAGCACAACGTCACACAGAAGTTTCCTTGTCTGTTACCAACTTCGGCTCTATACCGGCACTGTCCTTGATGGGTGGGATCAGCTGTGCTGGGATTTGTCCCAGCACAGCTGATCTGCTTCACTGGACAACACAGACATTGCCTGCTGTCCTGCAGGGTCAGACCCCTGCCACTTCTGGCTCTTCTGGAACTCAATCCTGTGGGACAACTGTGAAAGGGGAAACCCCAGTTTCCCTCCTTTGCGGGGGTGTGCCCCAGGAATCTCCCAGTAAGGATTCCACAGGTGCCTGTACTGTGCTTCTAAGCCTCAATTCAGGGTGCTCCTCTGCAAATGGATACCTCTCCTCCATTTGCACAGGTGGACTCCGAGTCAGCGTGTAGCAACTCAATATATACGCTCAGGGAATCCTATGCTGAGGGAGTCCTGGGGTATGCCTCTACAAGCTACCATGGCTGCAGGGACCCAATCCTGTGCACCCCAAAAATTCCCCTGCAGGGAGCCCCTGCCGAGGGCAACTGGATAGCACAGACAGCTCTAGCCTTAAGGCAAACAGATGTCTGCCACAAAAAAACAGCACAGATGTTTAGTACCTACTGTTCAGGCCACAATTTTGGGCATTTGTGGTGTGACAAGGGGCATGAATGTTTCTCTGCAGCCTTTTACTTCTAGCAAAGTTAGACACTTGAGCCCAAATATAAGTAAGAACACACTGAGAAAAGGCGAAACTCACAATTAAGTAGTTCTCTATACGCTATGCTAAGTGTAAGCAGCAAGAATTCATATAAACCATTGCTACATTACTTAATCCCTCCTCCTCCACTGCCCCTTCAATACCCAGCAGGTAAAAAGAGTATCTTCATTCTACTGCCCCTGTCCCTCCAATAGACAAGTCAACATCACATCCTATAACTGATGTGATCAGTCCTTAACCTATTACTACTGACATTTTTTAAAAAAAAAACACAGCATAAATCACTTAGTCAGCAATCTATAAAACTGACAAAACGTTCAAGGAGAGATGGGGTTCGAGAAAATCTTCAGCCACAACAGGTCAATTCTGTTTAAAATCTGCTTTTTAAAGGGCCACTCTTGATGAGTTCAGTCGTATTAAAAGGTAACAAATTTTGGACAATGTCAATTTTAGCCAGCAAGCACAATGTAGTGACTCTGGGTTGCCTCAGTCTGAAAACCCACAGTCACTGGATAACTACAGCGTCCATCTAACACGCACCACTGCCACACCTGCATTTTGCTAATGATTCTTCACATTAAGTATATAAGGTTTAGCATCGTTCTAATACAGATTATAATTCTTCATCCAATTACATCAAGCAACAAGGTGTAGCAAATGCCAATCAAGGCTGACACTTCACAGCAGCTTAAAGGCTAAATTCTTCCTAGGCAATGAGATTAGAAAGTTTGTATTTTGTTTAATGCCAACCTTTAACCTTCAAAGTCAAACATTATCCTCAGCCAGGGAAGAAAATTTCATCAACACAGATAGCAATATGTTCAAGGAAGTCAGCAGTTCTGAATGCTGCATAAATGGAATTTTGTAAGTCTGCAGTGTCATTTTACAACTTCACAGAATTATAGAAAATTAAGGTTGGAAGGGACCACAGCAGGTCATGTAGTCCAACCCCCTGCTCAAGGCAGGACCATCCCCAACTAAATCAACCCAGCCAAACTTCTAATCAGGTAATCAGAAAATCTTACTTATTTGGGATCTCCGAGAAGATTTCTGTCACCCATTTTTCCAAAGTATCTAGAGTTTCTGTAAGGGAAGAAGAAATATAAACCTAACTATGGATCAGGTCTTGATCTTCATATGCTTCCTATAATCTCAGGCCAGATAGGACTGGGATTAAAAGTAATGGTATCTGGGCTGCACATAAATGATAAACATCATCAGCTCTGGAATCTGCAAAATCCATAGGATCCATTAGACAATCCTAACCACTATACGTGTACAGAAATGTGTGATGCAAGCCAACATAGTTATGCCTTGGGTAACATAGTACTGTGTGTTAAGTGAGGAGCATTATTTCCTCTTTCTTCCTTATAGAAAAAGGAACATACTATTAAAAGTTAACAGCTCACAAAAATAATGGATTGGAGGAAGCTTGGCTAGCAAGTGGCCCTCCCCCCCAATGCTTTAAGTGCTCTGGCTGAACTGATGCTAAAGAAAGATCAATCAGGAAGCCATTTTATAATGCCTCATCCCACAAGAAATCAGCAGTACAGGGTCATTTCACCAATGAAACGCTGTCATTTTCCAACATTCTTACATGTTAAGTATAGGTCAATCAAAAATCCCAAGGCTAAAAATCCATTAAATCTTTGCAGGTTGAGCTAAGCTATGTAGATTGAACCAGTAAGCAAGTGAACACACATTCACTTTTGATTCCAGAAATGCAACCACATGCCTGCAGTGGCCCAAGACAGAAACCATGGGATGCTAGAGCACACCTCCCTGATCTGCTGGAGCAGAAAGCTTGGGCCAAGTCTAGCCCACCCATTCTGTGAGGTGGGGCTTGCAGAGGAGGTGCAATGCATTCCAGGATGCTGGAGGGACTGTGAGTTAACCTGAATCTGGATGGGATCTGGGACAAGTTAACCTAAATCAGCTGAGTCCAATACTACATCCATCCATGTTTATTTTAAACTGGTTTTGGTCCTTTTGAAAACAGTTTGTGTGCACTGAATTTCTGTTGTGTTACAGATTTGAACCAGTTTCTGATCATGTATAATGGTTTGTGTGTAATTTCTGTCCCTAGTCACAAATAAAAACCCGCAAACCACAGAACCCCTAGCATCCATACAGAAGTAGAGCTTCCTTATTAATATTTCACTGGAGAGAAAAATCAGGAAACATACAGGCCCTAAGGAGAGGTGAAACAATCAGACCAAGTTTCAAAATTTTCATCCCTGAGAGCACTAATATTTCCAAACATGACATTTTCACAACTGATGTTACCTTTGGACTGGACAACCAAAGTCATGTAGTGAGCAGAGTAATAGCGCTGCCAGAACTCCCTCAGCCTGGTATAGGTATCAATATTATTCATTTTGGGCTCATGTTTGAGAGTTTCTGCATTACCTGTAAACATTAAAAAAAAAAATAGTTAGGAATTTGGATTTGCTTATTCCAGAGCCTCATACACCTAGTTTTTTTGAACTTAGGGCCCAATGTAAGATTCCCTGTGCACCCAAACTCCCAGTTAAGCTAATAAGAGTTCCACATATACAAAAGATGCAGATCAGGTTGAGTGTTTTAATGCCATGGAAATAGAAGAAGTGTTAAGAACGTACCAACAAGGGGTATGAACCAACTACTTTGTAGTGGCTTCAGAAGGAGAGGTGGGAGCTGCTGCTCAAGACTACACAGCAACCGTTACGCAGTAATTAGTATCTGCGCACGAGCCTGTAGTGGTTCAAGTGTAGCAAAACCACTCCCTCTAAACCTGCCTTGTCCAGGGTCACAGATGGGAGTTTTGCTTAGGCTCAGGAAAAGGTAACAGTAACAGCCTAACATTCTCGGCAGCATTCCCTGCCCTTCTGAAATCACTATAAATACAGGCTTGTCCATACCCAAGAAATTTTAGCATATCAAAGCCTTTGGGAAATTTAGGGTTAAGGGAACACAGACTCTGAAATGATGCTTCTTTCTACTTTCTTACTGTTTATACAACATTTGAGAGGTTTATGAAAGGTCTGAAGAAAAAGCAAATTTTGGCATTTTTCACCACGTCTACACTGTGTACTGGAGAATGCTTTGCATAGAACCAGTTTTGTTTCTCCTGCTCACAATGACTTTCATAATAGGGAAGAGAAAAGCACTTGGAAAACAATAATAAAACCTACAGTTCTAAGATGACCTGATCTACAACCTGCCCTGCCTTATAACTTAAGCAGAGCAGCACAAAAGGGGCTTCCTGCAAATGGACTCTAAAAGGAACTGGACCATCTGGGAGGGGAGTGAATTTTTCCTCCACCCATCCCACTCACAAGTGTGGAATGACAGTGAAGCCATTCCTGAGCTGCCTCTACAGATGCAAGGAAGATCACATGGCTTTTAAAAACTCTCCTAGAAACCATCCACAAATACATTTTTTGCATGTCCAAATGCAAACTTCATGTTTCGAGGACTCTGAATGAAAAAAACAAACAAACAAGTAAATGAAACACAGGTGTTTCAAGAACAATCATAAGTTACCACAAATCTGAGCGATTTGATTTTTAACATGAAATGGGAGCTGAGCTAGAGTGGACAGCATCTTAAGTAGATGCAGCACTTCTTATCCCAAAGTATAATCAAAATAGTAGCACAAAGAGCTCAGAGCTAATTTAACTAATTTCAGCCAGAATTTGGGGCAATACCACAAACTGCCATCATTAAGATATTTTACGACCTTTTCCTGTACCACATATATTTAACCTTTTAGCAAGGGAGAGCTTACCCCAAAAGAATTTCTTCATAGGATGCCCAGGTCTGGCAAGACTTCCAAATAACATCTCTTTTCTGTTTGAATCAGAGGGCCTTGCTAGCTGATACTCTGTTTGTTTAAATAATAAAACACTGTATTAAACATCAGGATGCGAGGTAATATTCTAATGAAACGAAGAGCAGCATTCAAGAGGAGACACAAAGTACATGGAACAGCTCTGGACAGGCTCTTTTAAAAGAAGCATGAAAAAGCAGCAAATAGTAAAACCATATCACTGGTCACTAAAGCTCAAAATAAGAAAAGAAAGACCCACTTGGTTATCAAGAAAAGCAGAAGAGAAGATAAAGGGGAGAGAGGGGAAGCAGCATTTAGTACCCAATTCTGTGATATCTTCATTGCCACTAAGCTCCATGGGGGATGAGGGCACTAAAAGGCTTTCACCATCTTTCATAAATCAGGACACTAAGAAAAAATGACTACAGATTGTGTTAAATATAACTTATTTCTTGCAGTATATAAAAGTTTCTCTCTCAGCTACCCTGGAGCTCCAGTAGGGTTATCAATGCCAAACAGAAGAAATTCTTGAATTGTGTCTTTATTAACTTTTTTTAAACTCAACCCCCCCAAGAAACACTGGAAAAAAGCAGTGCTTCAGTGAAAAAGATGAAGAAGTTTGGGGTTCATTAGTAGATTCAAATTTAAAGGTTAGCTCTTTCTTAACGTGCCTTTACAAGTGCACCCCTTTCTGACTTTCATTCTACGCCTCAATATCAAGTGAAGGCATCAGACATTTTTGCTTCTTTAAGGAACATTGTTAAGACTCTATTTCACTTTATAACAGGTTTGCCTTGGTCCACTGAATTAGCAAGACACTTCAGAAGTGTTTTTCTGGACTAGGCTTACTGCCATATTGATAAAAACTCAAACAACTGTGTCCTATTAGAGAACAGTTTGGGCTTCATTACAATCATGTGGAAAATCACAAATGAAATTAATTAGCTATATTTAGGGAAAACAGCATCTACTTAAACTTAGCACTTATAGCAAGGAGTTTGACAATTTTGTTACGCCCAGCTCCAAACGTTTATTTTGAAGAATTACAATGAAAGCACATGCAATTAAAAGACAATTATTCTTACCACTGTCCACAGCCTCAACTTCCCGGTCAATTGCATCTCTGATCATTAATGGGTGAATGAAGAACTGTGCCCACCTAAGAAAGAAATACGGGAAGTTTCATTTTTCCCCTCTTTATATATTAGCAGGCTATTTTCTATAACAAAACATATAAAAAACAAACCATAAAAAAGCACATAGGTGACAAACAATATGGATGCCCAAGATCAGATTTTTGCAATGACTCAGGAAAAAAATAATCCTAGACTTTATCATCACTAGTTCTTTAAGCCTTTATAGGAAAATAATGCATATTCTTTCACATTCTCGGCAACAAAGGCAATGTCTCCTGCTCTTTGAAGTGGACTGACAGGGGGCAGCCCCAAGATGCAGGATTTTTTTAACCTGCCTCAATATCCTAAGAATGATTCTACAAGACCAAACAAGGGACCTATCTAGTCTGGTGCCTATCTCCAACAGTAGCTGGATGCTTCAAAGAAAAATGCAAAAATCCTTAACTCTTCATACTGGGGAAACGAAATGAGCATAGGGAAAGTTTACTCCTAACGCCAGGCAGCAAACTGTTAAAACATGCCCTAAAAACAGAAGCATTTACACTCATTTTAACATTTTATTACCTGTATCTATGAATATTGCTAGCTAACAAATCTGTGCTCCCTTACACAGAGAGATAGATAATGGGTAGGCAAGGTAACATATGGATGAGTACCGGATTTTTAAAAATTATCTTTAACACATACCCTTTCCCCTCTATGCGGCACTGGTCAGACCACAGGTGAAGTACCGCATCCAGTTTTGGGCCCTATACTTTAACAACGATGTGGATAACCTTGAGAGGGTCCAGAGGAGGGCCACTCATACGGTTAAGGGTTTGCAGGACAAGTGCTGTAAGGAGAGACTGAGGGACCTGGAGCTCTTCAGTCTCCGCAAGAGAAGGCTGAGGAGGGTGATCTTGTGGCTGCCTACAAATTCTCACTGAGGGCGGCAGAAAGGGATTGAAGATGCTGTTCACCAGGGCACCTCTTGGGGTAACAAGGAACAACAGTTACAAACTGACAGAAAGCAGATTTAGGCTGGACATTAGGAAGAACTTCTTCATGTTGAGGGTGGCTAGAGTTTGGAATGACCTTCCAAGGGAGGTGGTGCTTTCCCTCCCTTTGGGGATCTTTAAAAGAAGGCTGGATAGGCATCTGGCTGGGCATCATCTGACCCAGCACTCTTTCCTGCCCAGGGCAGGGGGTCAGACTTAATGATCTGTTGAGGTCCCTTCCAACCCTAGCATCTATGAATCTATATATCAAAAGCTAGCAGGAGCACCTGTCTACTCTCTCTGTACATTTCATCATTCTATTGGGTTCTTTCTTCCTCTCTGCTTAAGTAGCTTGTTCTTTTCAATCTCTCCTCATGTGAAAATTCTTAATATTTGAGTTGCTTCTCTTTAGGCCCCTTCAAAACATCCAGAAGCTGGGCTGGTATCCATCCTTAGAAAGCTAAATCTTGTGCTGTTATGTATGCTTTAGGCTCTATGAAACCAGCAATCCTAAGGGGTGCACATTCTAGGGCAGAATTCAGCTTAAGCACCATTTTAGTGGCTTTGAGAAAAATGCTTATTTGCAGGGTACTCCTAGGAGGCTTCTGGGTATCAGAACTATTTCACTTCCACTTCTTTCCAGGGACTTTTCCCCTTGTGCAGGAAAGCAACTTTTTCACACATCCCATGTCATTCAATGAGCTATTTGAATGATATTTCTTGTCACAGAATACATCATTTATTGAATAAACTGGAGCATGTTAACTCCACTTTTTGATGTTTTAATGACAGCATAAGAGTCCAGGCTTCCTCCACTTTCCATGGGATTAAAAAAAAAAAAAAAGTAAGTTTATACAGGAACATATTTAAAAAATACAAGTCACTGAACAATTCTAGGTAAGCTTCTTCTTTCCATAGTTAACAAAAGGAAAGAATCAAACATGAAAAACCACAGAATCCAAACGGTCTAGATTAAAAGAAGTGAGGTCTACCCTCTTCTCACAGGAGGTACAGACATTAAAAATACCTATGGTATTGTGGGAAACAGACGCTACCTCAAAAGGTTCCAAAATATTCAAAGCCAAGTCATGGACTCCTTGCACCCTAAGGATCCCCTGTTGCACGAAAAGGATTTAAAGAAGTGCAGCAACAGAAGAATCATTTCAATCAGGTCCAGATGAGGCAATGACAAATTATAAATAGTCTTCTCTGACAGACAAAGACATCCATTAATCTATTTTAAACCAAACTATGTAGTTATTATTAGGTGTGATTAAGTTACCTGTCAAGAGCTTCTTTGAAGTATTTCCTCTGTACATCAAATTGAAAGACAGTCCTTTCACAGTCAGTGGAAGCATTGTCACTGCCCCCATGTTTCTTCAGAAATGCATCAAATCCATTCTCATCTGGATACTTCAAACTGCCCATAAATACCACTGGAACAGAATCAGCCAAATTAGAGCTATAATTACAACTGCAAAAATGCACATCTCTCACTTAAAATGAGAAGTAATTAAATAGAGGTGACCTGCTCTTCCACTGGTTTGCACTTACCATTGCTATTTGCCTTTATGAAAAATCAATTTACCATGCAAATCAACCAAAATAAAAATATTTCAAGCCCAAATGGCACAGGTGTAAATGAGTACTCCAGGCAGGCTGTGGAGAAACATTTCTACAATAACTGCCCAGCCTAACACAAGCTAAAAGAATGAAAAGCTTCAGAAATGAGAAACACGCTTGGTTTTAGTAGTCTTTAAAATCAGAGTCTGACTGAATCTAATCCCAATACTCCTGTATATAAAATACATTTATAAATCATTTGTGGGTTTATCAACCATTATATTATAGGGAAAGGCCAACCCCATTACAGCAAGCTGAGAACTTGCTACTCTAAAAAAGTTACCATTTCCGCATGTGCAGCCTCTCAGGAGCAGAGGGACAGATATAGAGAGGAATCTACATTTTGGATCATTCAAGCAAAGGTAGTACCCCCTTCCCCCACCCCCACCCCTTATCTAAAAACAGAATAATTAAGTTCACCAAATATTACCAACTTTTGTTAGGAATAAAGAATGACCAAACCATGGCTCTGATCACAATCCAAATTAAATGCCTGAGTCTCATATATATGTCCTTTATTAACCTTCAGTACAATCACATTTGGAACACAACTGGGCTCTTTTGCAAAAAAGACACTGGTGCTGGAAGCCAAAATCTGGTGTAGTGCAAAAGAAATTACTTACACTAGTTCTGAATTTAGTTATAGAGTTCTGAAATAGCTGCTTTGCACCCATAATCTTCCACTGTCCCAGTCACTGCTGTCCAACAAGGGAGACAACTACTCAATCACTCTTAGATGGGACTAGTTCCTTCAGATCAACACAAGCATTTTAGTAACAAGCTGTATAGAACCTTGCACTACCTACTGCTCCATGTGCTGGGTGTGTTGCACTACCTACTGCTCCATGTGCTGGGTGTGTTGTGTACACACTAATTCATCTAAGCAAATAGCAGGAAAGTGTCAGACACTGACTAGCTGAAATGAAAACAGCAGTTATACATTTTTAAAATGCTGCTGCTTCTTACCTAAACTAAAAATCATACCCTTTCACAGAAGCAGAAAAGAGTGAAATATAAGCAGATACATACTGTGCTCCAGAAAATGTGCTAATCCAGGCAGATCTTCAGGATCAGAGAAACTACCAACAGCAACACAAAGGGCAGCTGCAGACTAGAGAAAACACAACATCCACAGTGAGCCATTTCTCCAGGAACAGCAACATCTGACCTAGTAAGGGGATATTTCAAAGCTATCATACATTTACTCTATTCCCCACCTGGTACAGAAGAAGTGGACATACAGGCCACTGACAGATGAGAAGAAAAAAAAACAAAAACAAAACAAAACAGCACTTCACTAGAAGAGGAAGTGCATCAGTTTGACCCGGCTCCACAGTGTCTGTACAGATCAGGTGCTTCAGCAGGGCTTTTTGGCACTTTTATCTAACAGCTGATAGAATCAGCTTTAGGTAAAAGTGCCAAAACCCCCCACTGAATTGTGTGATCTATACAGATGTTGGGCAAGCTGAGTCCAACTAACGCAGCACCTCTTCTGGGCATGCACTGTGCTCAGTATGGGGGCATGCTGAGCTGAAACTAAAGTGGTTTGTTGGTTGTTCCCCTCCCCATGTCTGTAAGCAGTCACAAGGACTATATTATATTCCATTCTGAGGCAATCACTGGGCAGGCCTTGCATCTGAGAAACAGCACAGGCTCTCCTCTGGGTAAGAAAGATAGGGTCTTTGCATAAAAGTGATGATGACCATAAAAGCTCTAAGACAGATTAGGTAGGTGACACACAAGAACGCAGGACCAGGTCAGAAGGAGCACCCAACCAAGAGCTACAGAGTTTGTAAACAAGCAGAAATTCTCCAGGTAACCATTTTTCATTTTATAGCATTAATACATACCTGCTTTTCTGTACAGCCCCTCTTTCTTGTCTCTTCCTTTTCTGCTAGTTCTTCTAATTCACTGTCAGGGTCATTGAGTTCCTCTCCATCATCATTTTCACCTTCTTCCTCTTCTTCCTCATCATCACAGTCCTCATCATCATAATCCTCCTTGTCATCTTCAATTTCTGCCCCAGAGTCATCCTCATCACTTTCATCTTCTGATTCATCATCATCCTCCCCTTCTGAAGACAGTGCAGAAGGAGCACCGTCCATGTTATTTAAATCCGAAATCAACAGTGCACTTAATCCATTTTGCAATTTGATGTACCTAGGAGAACAATTGTGTGAATACTTGGACATCAGTTGCTTCCTAAAACCTCTGAATGGCCAAACACAGGAATTTCCAGATTTACCATAACTGTATGGGGCTCCTCAACAGAAGAAACAGAGGACAACCATGAATTCTAGCATAATTTACATCCGTACCATACACCAATACAAGCTATACCAAAGTATCTAATAGATATGTGGCTTATCCTAGGACAGGGGTGTCAAATATGTGGCCAAAGGAGCAACTCTATCTGGCATACCAGGCCTCCAGCAGAATTAAAAGGTTTGGCCCCACTAGCCATGGCTGTTGGCCGTGAGCTTGGCTTGCCGCTGCCCCCGGACAACTCCTTTACACCCAGTGCCACCACTATACCCCTCTGCCGTCAGGCTGCTTGCTACCTCTGGACCCAGTGCTGCTACCAAACCCCTTGCTGCCCCCAGATCATTCTTGTGCCCCAGGCTGGATCCAGCTGCAAGAAGCCCCAAGGTGAGTTTGACATCTCTATCTGAAGGGATACTACCACAGCACCTCAACACCAGATGGCAGGAAAACATGTAATAAATAACAGCCTGTTTGCCTTGAGAGAACTGCAGACAATCTATATCAGTAAGAGTTTCCTGACAGTTTTCAGGGTAACACTGAACCAGACCAGGTAAAGTCACTTGGTTCAGGGGTTTATATAATCTATGTGGGACAATATTACACCAATATAAGTCTGAAAACAATGATACAAGACCAGTCCCTGAAATCACCTGAAAAAGATGAAATTTCATACTAAAAGTAATCTTGAGCTTTTCAGAAGAGAAACAGTCTCCCTGATATGTTTTTACAGCACCTATAACAATAGGGATCTTGTTGACAACCACAGCTATTCCATACTATAGGAAAACAGGAAAAAATTAGCCTACCCTTACATTTCTACCATTGATATGATGTGCCTTTGACTTCCATAAGAAAGTCTCCCCACACATTAATTTCTATAACATTAACTATGGGACCCGAACCTGTTCAGCCTCCGCAAGAGAAGGCTGAGGGGGATCTAGTGGCCTGTTACAAACTAGTCAGAAGGGACCAGCAGGCACTGGGGAAATCCCTGTTCCCCTGAGCACTACCAGGAGTGACCAGGAATAACAGTTTATGAAATATGGACTTGCCAGGTGTCCAATCAAGTAAAGGCAGAGTACCTTACTTGGCAAACTAAAAGTGGAAACAAAGCACAAAACGAGTTTGACGAGCGCTTTGAGAAAAATGGAAGTAGCTAGTAATATTAGTAGAAATCAGATCGATATTTTTACTGTGAGATAGAAGCTCACTTTTTTCCTCTACTTCCTTGCACAACTATTACATGCTGCACTGGTGGGGCAGCAGGGCTTCACGAACAGGTTGGGTTACCTCCCTTAGAAAAATACGTCCAGAAACAAACTGTTTCTCTGCAGGCAGACCCATGCACCAGAGCCCCTTTAAAAGAGGGATCTAACACCCTCCCAAGTATATTAGGGTTTTCCAAGGGTCTGCTCACCTGTATTAGCAATGAGGCCGTAACCATCCCTTTTTAGCAGCTCTTCCACAATCCAAGTCATTGTTTTCCTCTAGCCTGTCTTATTTAAACAGTATCCACAGATATATAGGGAAAGTGAGGTTGATATGTATAAAATATCACTTGTCCCTCCACAACTTTAAACTGCGCCTGCCTCAATCTAAGTGAAATCATCATACTGGCCATCTTGCTATTATAGAGATGACAAATCTGTAAAACTACTGCCATGACACACCTTCTCAGTACCTGTGCCCTGAACTAGGCATCTTAAATTACACACTGTGACCAAGAAGTTTGCTTTTATATCTTTCCCAGATGAGTCTCATGTTCTTCTGTTCAATTGCCATAAGCCTTTATTGTGATTTAACATATGAAAGATCAAAACTAAATCTCAAAATCCCAGTAAGTTGCCAACTACAATTATTGTCAGTCTGGAAAGGGATTCAGTCATACTTGGCACAGCCATGACAATGGTCCTATTTCTCAACAAATGGAGATGTCTATCTTTCATTCAGTTTAGCAGAGGCAGTAAGGATATCACAGCAGCATGACAGACGTTTTCCATAACAGAACCGCTTACAATAGTTTAGTCTGCTTGAAAATAATGTCACATATATACAAATTTGGAAAAGCTGTTTACAAAACTTTAACTATGCAACTGCTGACCCTACAGCATTTACTCAGAAAGCAAGCCTCAGCAGAGCTTTGGGATGACTAGAGTGCACCCCTACCTTCTTCGCTGCTCTAGAAAATTAGCTTCTTCAGCTTTTTCATGGTCCCACAATGTGCAGCCATCTGCTTCTAATATACAGTTGCTCAAGATAAACCAACATAGTTTTCAAAAGAATTGTGGAGCCAAGTTTAAAAAAAGCCTGTTTAGCTACTTAAGCCTTTACATCTCCCATTTTCTTGTTTCACTATAAATAAGTAACAAATGACACTTTTTTGTTACTCGTGCCCTAACTCTCTCTAGGGACTGAAAAGATTATGTAATAAGGCAGAGAAACAGCTTCCATTAGCAGGGTAGCAGATAGTTTAGGCATCTATTTCAAGGTGACTAGCTTTCAGTTAATGAGACTACAGAACAGAGTTAAGTAATGCTGAGTAGAGAGAACAGGCGAGACTGGTGTCCTTTACTTTTTCCATGTTTTACTTTGATGGAAAGGGACAGAAGTGTAATCAATACATGACTGAACACTAATTAGTATGCAGAGCATTGAGTAAAGCCAATCACTGAACCCAAAGCAAAGAGCAAGGATAGCACACATTGGTTGCTTTTTAGAAGGGTTTGTTTCTTGGTTTTTGTTAGTGTCCACACAGAAAACAGATGAATAAAGGAAAGGAAAGTTCTTGTTTTAAACAGAAACTATAGTCCTCCCCATGATGTTTAAACTGGAAGCTTTGGTCTCATGACAAGGTGTTTCCTCAGGTCAGCCATCCAGAAGCCAGCAGGCTAGAGCTGTTCCATGCAGAAAACTAAAATTCCAGCAACGATACAGGTTTCAGACACTTGATGTCTTGTCTGCTATTGCATTTTTTGGTAACAAAACAAAACATCCAAGTTCAAAGCATTTTATATGTAACAAAGTAACTGCCTTTTTAAAGTACTGAGTAAACACCGAGATACATGGGAGTTTAGGTTAAATGTTTATAGAACGCTTTAAACATCCAAAAATAAAGTCAATTAAATCCAGCAATAAGGCTAAACTGAAATGCAAACCTCCAGGCATGCCATGTAGCAGCGCATGCAAACATGCCTTTTTTTCCTCCCAGGTTATTAAAAGTAAACTTTAATCTAAACTCCACCATCATCATAACTCCTTTTGTAAGATTAGTGTCAATGTAAGAGTGAAAGGTGCAGTTTGATAACGAGAATGGCAGACTCTCTTGGAGAAAAACTAATATTATGTTAGAAGGTCTGGTGTACAGACAGAAACATGAATGTCTGAGTCCAGGAATAAAGAGAGCGTGTGTTCTGTTAAACTTCTCAGAATCCTTTTCTTGCAACACACGTTTGGCACAGCGGATGGAAACGTCAGGAGTTCTATTTATTAAGGGTAAAATTTCAAAAGTGCTTGGTACAGTCACCGTTCTTTCCCTGGAGGGAGAGAGAGAGGCAAGGAAAGTGCAGAATTTTCACCGGTGGAACAGCACTTACACGGCATTCTTCCATCAGACTTGCCTGACAATAAGTGGGACAAAACCTAAACAGGAAGAAGGACAAGACAGAATAAAGTGGGCTGGCGAGGGACTAGGACAGCTGTTTCCCTACACCACATGACAAAGCCTCTCCATGCAGGCAGCAGGAAGGTCACTTCATTCATTTTCATCGTCGCCGCAAATTCAGAACTCAGCCGAGAGTTTAGTATGAGCCTTTTTACTAGTCAAAAGATGACGATATTCCCTGGCATTTTTTTGCCTCTATTCTTCAGAGAAACCCATCCAGAAAAAACAAAACTAAAAACACTCACTAGCCAGCGACCATTTATTGATCAACGGGGCTGAAGTTGCAGGCTGTTCTCAGGTAGCTCCAGTCAGAGCAGCCTGTGTTCAGGAAAGACGCCCGCTTCCCCACTATTCTCTCCAAAATCGGGAGAGCGAGTGCTGCACAGGAATTCAATGACCGTATTAATGATTTGATACCAACTCCCTTGGAAAGGAAAATGACAACCTTGCTATCTACACGGTCACCTAAAATGAGGAAAGGACGCGGGTTTCATGAGAAGTGGAGATGTCCAACATGCTTGACACGACACTTGACATTAGTTAAACCATTCTATTTGTTCAAATCACACCCATGTCCAATAGTGCACCCAAGAGCCTTTGGTACTTCTCTTAGGAAAACTTTGTTCTGCTTTTAGAGGGACTCAAGGAGTCTGAATGCAGCAGCGAGGAGCCATCACAACCCAATCATGACCCCCTTTAGATGGCCTTCAAAGCACTCGAGCCACTCTGGACAACTCACCTTCCCTTCCCCTCCCTCCCTCCCCTCGGGAAGGAAACCAGTTGCCAGTTTGCTCAAACATCACACGAGTAGCCCGACCGCGTTTGAGCCTCCAAGCGCCTTGCTCAATCAGGGTGTGAAGCAGCTCAAAGCCGCCCCAGGCTCCCACACCCATTCCCTCATGCTCACCTGAACTCGGTGACTTGGGGGGGCAGCGGACACTACAGAAAGGTGGAGGCG
>NW_017728907.1:52844625-52859715 GCF_001723895.1 Crocodylus porosus
GTGGCAAGGCTGGGCAAGGAAAAAAGTCCTTGGCAGTGTTTCTTTCTTATCAGGTGCAAAATGCAAGCTGTGCATTTCTAACAATACTCCATTTCTGACAAGAGCTCATATGTGACCACTGTGTTGTATTGGCCTCCCTCTTCGTGGCGTACGGGTGGGGCATTTATTTCCCCCTTTTTTAAAAGATTGTTCAGAAGTGTTTCCCAATCACTCAGTATTTCAAGAGAAGTCTTAGCTGCGCAGTCCCATGCAGCCTTTGTGAAGCCTTCAAAGACAGCAGAGCTGTGAGAGCTGAACCACGGGCTCAGGGGCTTTTACAAACAGGAGAATGCAGAAGACAGAGCTCCAACTCTAGAAGTTCTGGTTCAGAGATGATACCTTATATTAAGCCAACTAAGAAATGGCAAAAAAATTATCTTTTTCTGCAAGCTTTTGGGCACACATGCCCTTCCTTAGGATCAGGGAAAATTAAAGATGGTAAAAAGTCCCCATAGGTAGAAAATAAACATCATTTTTGCACAGAGGAAGCAGAAGGTGGAAGTCTGTTCCTCTGGGTCCGTGAAAGTGTCTTTGTGAGTTGCTTTTTGATGTGTAGGTATGGCAGGAAGGGTGCATGTGCCTGAAAGCTTGCAGAAAAAGATAATTTTTTGCAGTGTCTTAGTTGGTTTAATAACAGGTATCACCTCTGAACCAAAAATTCTAGAGTTTTGCATTTCTTTTTGTCTCAGACCAACACAGCTACCAAATACATCCCTGAACACAGAGCTTGGCACTTACCTTTTTTAGAGGGTTTTGTGCTCAGCAGTCTGCCTCATTTAACCACAAGGTGGAACCCAAAGCACATGTATAGCTCGCTACATCCATGACACTTTCAGCTTTTCAAGTAGGAATATGTATTAAGGGTGACAGTCCAGTATTCTATAGTTTTAAGAAACCTCTTGAAAAGCTTTTGAGACATGAGGAAGCTCTCCTGTTTCTCACCTTCTGAGGACACTATTTATTTAATCTGAATCATTATTATTTTATTCCGTAATTCTCATCCTTCTATTGAGAGAGGTAGTTAGCCATACTAGTCTGCAGAAGGCAGGGCAGGGTGGGATCTTTGTAGTCTCTACAGTGCTAGCTTGACCTGCCTTCTGGTATTCTTCTATAGAGGTGAGGTGAAACAAGTCCACCTCCTCCAAACCCGGCTTGTAGTTCTAGGAGCATTAAAATGTTAAATTAATAATTTTTGTTTGGATTTCCAACCTGATGGAACTCCATTAGAACTGAATGTCCAGGTCCATGGCAGGGATTTGAAATAAAACTTGAATATTTTCTGAACTGCACCGCTCCTTTCACAGTCAGCTGACCTATGCCTTTAGGTCAGGGGTATCAAAGATATGGCCCATAAGCCAGACCTGGCCCATCCAGACCCCGGTGCTGCCCTTGGGTCTTGAGTTGACCCATAGGCAGCAGGGGGGGGGTGCTGGACCACCCCTGCATGCAGGACCTGGGACACAAGCTGCACGTGATGCCTGTTTGGGCTGGGCTGGGATCCATACGGTACACAGAGCCCATCCTGGCTAGTCTGGAGGAGGTGCCGTGTACACTAGATCCAATATGCAGGGGGCAGAGGCAGGCAGGGGGGAACATGGGTCTGATCTGGCCTGCAGGGTCAGTCTTCACTCTTCATATGGCCTGCAGACCAGTCCTACGCCATTCATCCAGCCTGCAGAGCCAAGCCAAGTGTGTTTGACACCACTGCTTTAGGTAAGTTATAACCAGTGCTCCCTGGGTTTGCATTTGTTTTCCTCATGCCAAGCACTGAAGACTTCACGTTCCTAGGACAGGTGCTCTCCAGAAGATCGAGCTCTAGACACAGCAAGCATCGTTTTACTAAGCAAGGCATTGCAGCAGAATGTAGGGCAAGTCGGGCCTCAACTGCGCCTCAGCATGCTTTCAGGATGTGCTGCCCTGCTCCACCTGCTGGGTCTTGCTCTGAAGAATGAGTCTGTTCCTTCTAACCTCAGAGTCCTGGGGTGCAGCTGCAATTCTTTTCTATGGTTTTCTGGGAAAGGAAGCCTTTTAGAGGAAAACATAGATATTTTTATTGCGGAGGGTAGAAGGGGAAAAATGGTGTTTTTCTGTCTCTCTTCCCATTATCTAAGACCACCCTCTTTTCTCACCCAGCCTTGCCATGTTTCCCCTCAAGATTTAAATTAGCCTATAAAGATGGGCTTCCCAGGAAGGACCACATAGTAGAATGTCCAAGTTTTAATTTTCCCATTTTTCTCTAATCCAAAGGGAAAAATTCCATTTTGCCAGACAGACCAGGTAGGCTGATAAAGGAAAAAAATACCAGCTGCTGAGATCCTTGCTGATTATTATAACTGCACTGTTGGACTTGCCGTTCCAAAAAGCCCTTGTATACTTGTGTCAGCCTTTGGCATTTCTTCATATTTTTACCATTATCTAATCAACCACTATAGAGTTAGAACCATTCTGATAACAGTCAGAGTAATAAGAGCCCTACTCCTGCTCCCATTGCAATCAGCTTCCTATTGACTTCAGTGGGAATGGGCCCTTAATTACCTAGAAACCTTATTTAAATTCTCTATAAATAAAGTCTCTTGTGACCCTTGTAGCTCTTATTTGGAGAAACTCAAGACAGTCCAAAGCCAAAACCAACCAGACTGATTTCCAAAGGGAATTTATACATTTGATACATCTTGGCACAATAATTCTCTTCTCCACAGACAACACCACAAAGAAAAGAGGATTGTACAGGCCTGGGGACGGGAACAGATAGCAGCAGGACTCTAGCTTGATCTTCACTGCTAAAGGACTTGGAACGTCATACAAAAGGTACGACACTTCTGGGACCTTCACTAAGGAAATTGTTTTTCCATCCCATAAAACTTTGTTTAAAAATGTTCTTCTTCCAAAGTAGGATGAACCTGGGACCCAAGAGAGAGAGCACACACGAAAGACAGACCAACTTCATTAAAACAATTCCCAACAGCTCCAGATTCTACACAGATGTGTGTTGTCTGCTGATGTCAGAGCCATGCCCTCTGTCTCCTGTGCCTGACTCAAACACCTCTCCATGGGGGAAGCTATGCCATAGGTGTGCCACAGGCTGGAACTCTGTAGGCATACCTTTTATCTTTTCAGAGGTTTCCTTGGTTGTATTCTACAGGATGCTGTAACAGCGATTCCTTTGGGATTTATCATGCTCGAGAAAAAGTGCCAGGCATATTGATAAAACAAAATATTTTTGTTCTATAATAACCACAGTAAATGTTTCATAGACTATGGGTTTAAGACTTTAACACATTCTTTTAGGCTGATTATATTACTTAGCATGTGAGCTGCCTGGCGCACAAACATCTCTTTGTTCTGTGTTTATGCAGCACCTAGCACTGAGGGCTGCATAAATCTGTGAATGTGGCTTCTGCGCCCTGCCAGACATATTAAGGTGCAATTAACCTGTTAATTCTGCCATAAATGGTTACCCTGCTGCATGTCCAATGAATTAACGGCATGACAAAATGGGAAACCAGCCACAAAAATATTCTACAAAAGACGTGTAACAGTTTTTGGCTGATTCCCATTGTGCCTTGCGTGGCATGGCAGAAGGCACAATTGTTGGGATCAAGGATCGGATCTAATCATACCATTAAATGAATGTGCAAGAGGTCATAGGTACCATTGTAGGACAAAGTATTAAAAAAAATCAGCTGCTCTGGTAGCTTAAGAGTGGCGTTCATGTTCCGCACTCATGCTTTGGCTCCAAATACTTGGGACTGTTTGAGATGCTGCCACTCAAGGCTAAAAGTCCAACTTTTTCTTAAGTCCCTTCATACAGTTAATAGATCTACTCTCAGGTATTTGATTGGAGGTACAAAGCAACTGCAGATCAACATTGTGCAAGGTGGTATGTGAGGCACAGCTGGTGGGGTGTGTTCAGGTGCTGAAGGAAGCAGTGGCCACAAAGCTTTACAGTCCAGTTACTCCATTTATGGAGCAGCCATGTGTGAGAACAGCTCCTGGAGGTGCTCTGGCTCAGGTGGAGATTGTACTGGACCCAAATTAGAAGTGCTGATGTGACTAACAGCCATTTTTTATCCTATTCTGCCTGGATTCTTAACTCCTTAGAAGCATGGCACAACATCTAGCCCCAATCTCTTGATTTTCTTGGTAGCCTGTGTCAAGCAGAAAGGTTGTTGTAGCTGATAATGTTTACCGATACCTGGACACCTGGGTTCCCTCTCCCCTGTGGGGCTGGGGCCCCCAGATGCCTCAGTGCTCTCAGGAACAGCAGGTTTCCACTTACAGGCCAGCAGCATTCTAGCCTGGAAGGGGTCCTGCTTGGGTATGCTGGAAGTGAGATGCAGGGGGCGCCGCACACATGCCTGTGGTCAGGAACACAGCCTGGCAGCATGGAGAGCAGCTCCTTGCAGGTAAGTCTATTGAGGGGAAGGGGTGTGAGGGAGGGAAGGGGCATGGGGGGGCATATTGAGGCCCCCACTGTGAGGGACAGAGTGGGGCAGGGGTGGGTTTGGGGCTGGGGGCACTGCCCAGCCAGGGCAATGCATGGGACCTGGGGTCAGGGTGGGAAGAGGGATGGAGCTGTGGGTGGGGGGTGTCTTCCTGCTACTGTATGCACCCTCCCGGGGGGCATGTGCCCCACCATATTTATGTGCAGGGCAGATGCAGGCTGCTTGCTGCAGACCTGGGGCTCTCCACTCTGCTGCCTCTGCCCTGGGAGCCCTGCGCCAGCCATGTGCCCCTTGCCCACCCAGCAGCAGTGGAGACAGCACATTTGCCTCCTGCTGCTGGGCAGGCAAGGGGCATGTGGCCAGCATGGGGCTCCTGGGGCAAAGTCAGCAGGGCAGCTCACAGTGAATGAGCTTTAGTTCAAGCACCACCGCCACCAGTTTTAAGTGCAGGGATGCTTTTACGTGGAGCAGAACCAAGCAGGGTGAGGGCAGATATGGACTGCTTGTTGTGGACTCAGGGCTCTCTGCTCTGCTGCCTTTGCCCCAGGATCCCCACACTGGCCACATGCCCCCTGCCTGCCTGGCAGCAGAAGGCACAACTCACAGCCTACACTACTGCCAGGCGGGTAGAATCACAGAATCAATGACTCGGAAGGGACCTAGACAGATCATCTAGTCCGACCGCCTGCCATGGGCAGGAAGGAGCACTGGGGGTGGCAGAGGTCATAAGGCCCCAGGCAGGTGCCTGTCCAGTCTCCTCTTGAAGATTTCTGGGGAAGGTGAGAGCACCACCTCTCTGGGGAGCCTATTCCAGGCTCTGGCCACCCTTACAGTGAAGTAGTTCTTCCTAATATCTAACCTCAACCTATCCTCCCTCAGCTTGTGGCCATTGCTCCTGGTGACGCTAAAGGGGGCCCTGGTGAACAGCCTTTCCCCGAGTCCCTGCTGCTGGCCCCTGACAAGGTTGTAGGCAGCCACAAGATCCCCCCTCAGTCTCCTCTTGCAGAGACTGAAGAGATTCAGGTCCCTCAGCCTCTCTTCATAGGGCTGGCCACGGAGGCCCCCAGCCATACGAGTGGGTAGGGGGTGTGGGGCTGGTGCAGGGCTTCCAGGACAAAGGCAGCAGAGTGGAGAGCCTCAAGACCACAGTGACCAGCCCGCATCTGCCACACGCACAAGGCTGGGGGGGCACATGTGCTCCCCATGCCTCCCCCGGGGGTAGGCACAGCAGTGGAGAGCCGCTCCTCCATGCCCTCTGGATGAGTTGCCCATGGCTCCATCCCGCTCCCTGCCCCGCTGATTTAACTTGAGTAAATCGGTTATCAGACCAGCATTAGCTGATATAGTTGGTTAGTAATCGGTTATTGGTATCAGCCAAGAAAATCTTTGTTGGTGCACTCCTATTCCCAGTACATTGTTCTCTCCTACCTTTAACTGCCCTAGGTAAATCATTAAACTCCTTGAAAACTAGGCTTTGGTGAATGTAAATCAAGATTCTGCCTCCTGCTCTGTCAGATGACACTGGGTTTTTTCTTCTTCTAACTCCTTTCTTTCTTTTAAGGTTTTTTAATGAGCCCTGACATTTATCAGACATTGGGCTGCGTGCTGGTGCAGTATCTATGCAGCAAAAGGACCTATAATAAAAGAACATGCTACCTTCTCTGCAGGAGTCATTTAAAAATACATTGATAAAACTGTTACTCAGTAGGGCAACTCACACAGTAATGCTAGGTGCACTTGCAATATTTATTATTTTTTACATTTTTAGATGCATACGATATATATATATAAAAAATAGAAAGTATGAGACTTTCCAGGACATTTCACAAACACATCCACTTTCCCATGAAGTTTCTGTCTTTAGACTACATAATACACCATCACATGTGAACAGATAACGTGTTCAGAGAAGTTGGGGGGGTGGGGAGAGATTTCTCAGAGGGAAAGGTCACTAGCAGGAACAGGGCTGCTGCACAGGAGGCAGGTTGTCTGTGAGTCGCATGTTGTTCCCAGAATAGCCTCGGGAAGGGTCAGAATCTATACTCTCCGACATCTTTTCACATATGACGTCCACTAGGCGCTCAAAGACCTGCCTCACATTGATGTTCTCTTTGGCACTGGCTTCAAAATAATCAAAACCTGCAAAGGAAGCTCACAAAAAAAAATCAATGAGACTGATTATATCAAGATCACTTGAAATAAATGTAATGACCTGTTTAAATCACCAGCAATTTGTGTGGTGTTCCTCCAGAAGCTGGGAAGCACTTCAGAGAAACAGGCAGATTTGAAGATGCTGGTGCTCAGCTGAGGCCCAGCTTGATGGCTGGAAATGGCACTGAGCCCATCAGCCTAATCAAGGCTCACAGACATGAGAGTTTTGTTCCAGAGCCATGCTAAATACTTGTTCAGATCATTATGGATCTAAATGGATCTGTTTTTCCTCATTTGATGCACGTGCAGAATTTCTCTGGATTTAAACTGAAGGTGAACAATGATGCTGAAAAGAAAAGGGACAAACTTGTGCTATCTGACATGTATTTGTACTTCAACTGGGAGGAGTGCAGGACATTTTTTAAGAGCATCTGTTGCTGTCTAGAGGCAGCACAGGCCACCACATGGAGCACTGGACTACGACTCAGGAAACAGAGGCTTGCTTCCCCATTCTTCTGCTGACCAGCCTGTGTGGTTATTGGCAAAACATTTCACTTTCCTGTGCTTCTATTTCCCTTTCCTCGCTATCTTTATCTGTTTATATCAGAAGCGTCTCAGGACCGGGACTGTCAATATGGGTTTGTACAGCACCTAGCACTGTAGAGGGAGGTTTTAGTTGGGGTCTTTCAGCATTTCTCTAATACAGATGGAGCTGACAGGGAATTTAAAACCTAACACTAGGAGCTTCTGATGCAGAGCTAAGTAGCCTAAAATTCCCCACAGTATTACCCCTTCCCGATCACAGAACAGCAAGGCTGAAGTCCTATTGAGTTACTGAAGATTTCAAGATTGTTATACTTTTTTGTGGGGGGTTGTTTGGCATGTTCAGTCGACACCCTGAACCCAAAAAACAATCTGCCTCAACACCATCAAGATTAGCCCTCCTGTTCATTCAGGAAATTCTGTTCCTGCATCAGGCCTCAGCACGTTGCCCCAAAGCAGAATATTAAATGCACTGAACTGTGAAGTGTTACCAACTCCGTCAGTCTGAACAAGTCTTGTTTTACTCTCCCTGGATCTTGAGACCAGCCATTAATTTAGAACAGTGAGGGCCAAACTTTTGTGCCACAAATTAAGCTGACTCAATTTGGAGCTCAAGGAGCCTGGCTGAAGGGACGCAGGAGCCAGCCTTACCACATGCTGCTGTGGGCTGACTGAGAGCAGTGTGGGACAAGGTGGGTGCACTTCTCTGCAGTGGCAAAGCAGCCTGCCTCACCCAGAACTGCTCGAGGTCAGCAGGGCAGTGCACACAGCAAGAGGAAGCCAAACCTGACTTTCCAGCTTTGAAATGGGAACTGGGCGTGGGGAGAGCCTTCACATGCCAGGTTCTGGCCCATCCAGCTTTTAAATCTCTGCCCCTGCTGCTCAGCTGTGACCCTCACTGAGCTGCAAATTAGCAATGTGGTGAATGCAGCATGTGCAATTTGCACGCCACATGTATGCGCTCATCGGGATGCACCCAGAGTGGCCATTTTTGCTCTGAGGAAAGAAGTTTGAATGTTTGTATGCTTTTGTTTTCTACTGGGAGAACAACAATTCTCCCAGTAGAAAATGAACATCTGTACTTGGCCTAAGTTAAACAATGCTGACTGACTTCTGGTCTCAAGCAAACACTGACCTCAGTTAACAGACACAACAATTTCTTGATAAAGTCATGTTTTTCTCCTCTTCCTGAAGCAGACTATGTTTTCATACACTGCAAGGCTTTAGCAGAGTAGGAAGTAGACAGGGCCTTTCAAGAGCATAATTAGTTTTTGTTTTCCTTTGACATGTGGCATACATTTCTTCCTGTTGCATTTGACAAGTTCAAGGATAGGTCAAGAGGTGGGAGTATCAATTCTTCATTAGTTTTGTACTGATGTAGTCAGTTGTTATGGAGACAGATGATGTGAGTGGGTGTGTTCACACGCACATGGTCATGCATGTGCCCATAGATGAGTTGACACAATGGACATTTGAAATCTCTCAAATGTAAAAGATTCCTGGTGTAGGACTCAGGAGCTTTTTGATATTGCACAGGTTAGCGGTGGTAGTGTGGAGAGGGGACCCAAACATTAGAAGATGGGGTAAAAGCTCAAGTAGATCTCTGCATTGGAGTCTCAGGCATTTCAAATCTAACTTTCAGTCATCCACAGCTAAACTGCCTTTGCAAAATCTGAAGGCACATTTGCATTAACAATTGCTTATGTTTTACAGAATGTGCAAGATAGGTATCTGTTTTGGGCACTTTCACATTTTCCCAAGGCTGAGAAGGTACCGAGATGCTAGATGTGAGAATTGGGCCCTGCTGTCTTTTGTGAACTAAACATGAAATTGTCTGTTTCATTACTACTGTAAATAATGGTCTGCTACTAATGTAATGATAATAATGGGGAAATACATTATTTATTATTTGTATGATGGCGACACTTAGACTCCCCATTCGAAACTGGAGTAACCACAGTACAGACAGAGAGAGAAACTGGAAAGGATCCAAGGGCAAGCAACAAAGATGATAACGGGACTGAAAAGCAAGCTGCATAAGGAAAGACTGAAGGAACTAGGTACATTTCATTTGGAGGGAAGAGAATTGATGGGGGACATTGTTGAAAGGCTTCCATGAGAAAGATGGAGAAACACTGTTTTACCCTACCACAGAGGTCTGGATAGGTGAGAGTGGTTTTAAACTGCACCAAAGCAGATTTAGACCTAATCTGAGGGAAAAAAATCCTAACTGTAAGAGCAATAAGACAGTAGAACAGGCTGCCTAGGGAAGTTGTAGAAACTCCTTTATTAGAGGTTTTCAAAAAAAGGTGAACAAATTTCTGTCTATGAGAACAGTACATCCTGCCTTTGTGCAGGGGTCAGACTTGATAAACCTCAAGGTCCCTTCTGACTCTATGCTTCTATATAAAGACATGGCCCCCTTTTCAAAATTATAGAGTTGATCATCTACCTTGTCCTGTAGACACATAAATCCATGCTGAATTTGGCTGCTTCCACGCATACAATTAATTATCATAAGTGTTTTTGGCAGAGACAGTCTTTTTGTTCCGTATCTGCACAGCTCTTAGTGGAGCAACATCCAAGTGTGGGACGTGTAGGCCCAACAACAACACAAATATTCACATTGAGGTTAGCTCATAACGGATAAGCTCGCTCAAGGGCACACATCATGCTAGCAATAGTGCTTAGAAAATACGACTCAATTCAGCCCCTGCTTCTAACAAAAATACGACACTCCTTCCAACTAATAACAGAACCCACATTACAGACCTGAGGATTAAGAACTGTATGAGAGTTTAATAAAACCAGGGATGACAGCTATTCTCATGAGTGCCCTATGAACTCTCTCTTTCCTGCAAACAAATACCTTCTGCCCTTCTGCGAGGGTTTCCTGGAAAATGTGTTAATTGAAGTCAGTTTTAACAGGGTTTACCAGATGGCAGGGACTTCACAGTGGCCACTGACAGACGTGGAAAAAGAAAAGGGGGAAAAAAAAGGTCCTTTAATAGCTGATTAGATAAAACCACCAAAAAGCCCCGCTGAAGTGTATGATCTATACAGATGTTGGGCCAGATGGCTCAAACTGACGCAGCTTTTCTTCTGGGCACGTGCTGTGCTTGGTGCAGGGTCAGAAAGTAAAGTGCCATTTGCTTTTGTTTTTTCCACATCTGTCAGCAGCCGTCAGAGATCATGGGCGGTACAGTTAAAAACTTCACACTCCAGCCCCAATTCCTTAGCGGTTTGTATATGTGCTGACCTTTAAGCATGGAAGTAGCTCCATTAAGCTCAATGGGACAACTTGCATGCTTTGAGTTAAGGTCATGCTTTGTCTTTGTATAACTCGGGCCTTACTGTATTTGACTCTTGCATGTTTTACTCAGAATGCCATGTAGCACTTACTCAAACAATTGGTTTCAGTGTGAGCCTGTGTTAAGCAGAGATATAGGAAACAATGCAAAATAGATGAAAAACTGGGCTGGATAGCTTAGGTTACAAAAACAGAAGAGGAGAGAAGCTTTAATGTGTACCTAACTGATTGGCCAGATGTTTCCCCTTCTCCAGAGGAACAATTCTTTCATCCTCCATGTCACACTTGTTTCCAACCAAAATGACTTGTGCATTATCCCAAGAGTAGGTCTTGATCTGAGTAGCCCTGGGAGGAGACAGAGTAAACAATTACCTGTTGTTGCTATTGCCAAAAGAAAGTTGTATACTAGAAACTGACATTTATAATCATTAAAACCAAACGAATAATCAGCCACAGATTTAAAAAAAGTTACCAAGCAAACTTATAGGATAGCAATGCAACCTACCTGAGTTAGGGTGGGTTTTATTTTATTATCTCTCATTTTGTATAAAAACTTTCTGTATTGAAAAAGTTCACCTCTATATATTTAAGCATTGTGGGAACTGAACAAAAGGATTAAATAAATCATTTCACTTAGTACCTTTTAGGGAAATTAACACAATTTGTAAAGGTAGTTCTTATTGTGGTTGTTCATGAAGCCACAGTGATTTATATCAGCTGAGGATCTAATCCCGAAAAGGCTACATAATAGCTACAAACCACCAATCAAAAAGTCTCTCAATATATCATAAAAGATATGGCAAAAATAACCCCACATTGCTTTAAAAATTCAGTATCTCCGGACATATAAATGATATTTGCTTGCTACCACTCTTACTTTTTGATAAAATAAGTTAATAAAGGGAATGAGGTAGATGTAATATTTAAAATTTTAGTAGAGTATTGAAAACTGTTTAGAGAAGTTATGCTTGAAAATGCAAGTCATCTTGGCTTGAGTAGGAATCACATCATACAGACTGAAAGCTGGTTAGACATCTGTAAATTAACAGTACAGAGAAATGTAGCATCTTGGAAGAAAAGGGGCTCAGGATGAGATTATATACCTCACGTACACACACAAGATTACACAATCACATTATTATGCAAGGAGAGGTTGACTGTATTGTGCAAATTGACTTAAATAAACAGTACATTTGATTTGCACTCATGGAAATTAGTCTAACAAAGCCCAATTATCAAGTTCAGGGTGATTTTTCAAAAAGCAAAAATTAAAAAGAATTATGCACTTTGAGGCTTATATGCTCTTCTTACACTGTAGGAAATCAACATGTGATGTTTGATTTGCATTTGTTTTTTGCTGGCATCACCTCTTACCATCTTAACACAGGTGGTTTTAACTCTTTCTTTTAATTGTGTTCAAGGTTCATACAGCTGATTCTTAAACAGAACATGCATGTCACAGGATGAATACTAGTTAAAAAGATGGCCATGCTGATGTCCTCACTGACATAATGATCTGGACACAGGGACTGGAGAGACAAGTACTGGCACTTTCTAAACACTTTGTTCTTGCATCTGGCTGGTAGTGTGAAGGACTTGTTTACATTGCATCCTAAATTAATGCAGATTCATTAAAACCCATGGGGATAGGATCATTCAGAAGTAAAGTGGTCTTAGTTCACAGTAGCTTAATCCTTGAAAGCAAACACTGACTTTACAAAGTTAGCTGTTTGGTCTTATTTTTCAGAGTGCTTCCTTCTAGACAAACCCTCAGATAGTGGATCTTAAAAATGGTGTCAGTGCAATCTGTCTTGCAATTTTGTGCTTCTTACAGGCTGGTTACAATATTATCCCTTGGTGCGACTGCTTCAACTCCTGGTTTTGCCACGATCAGAGCTGAGGCTCAGTCATGTAAACAGAATTAAATGGGGAAAGAAAGAGTGGAAGAAGGCATCTGTCCTGTGTCATAGTGTATGGGGTTGTGAAAAGCTCCTTGTACACATTTACTGGGAATTCTGTAAAAAGATGTTTCCAAAATGGGATGTGCAACAAACCTGTTCCCTTTAAAGTGAAGAAAAGAAATCTAACTTCCTGTACCTGTGGACTTTATACCCATGAGCTGATAGAAAAGCAAGAGTTAATGTAACTGAGATGTTTCAACCTAACTAGCTATCTAATCCAGCACACCAGGGAAACATCTGTATTTCCATGATTTGAAAACGGTCGTGCTATATTTGTGCTGAATTCCACAAATTAATGATGGAGCAGAGTGCTATGCTTCATGCTTGGGAGAAAACGAAAGTCTCAGGTTCACAGTTGTGTTGATGTATCAGTAACATCATTAGAGTTCCAGCTTAAGGACAAAAAAGTAGTACTTTTTGAACCCAGCTGTCATTTCCAATGTAAGTTATGGAAGACTAAGGACTTTTTCCCTTCTCTAATAACATCTTGACTGTCTGAACCACAGTTTCCACAGCATTTACTCTGAACATAAAAAAGGTTTCTAATGCTATGACTCATTTGAAATGCCTTTTGTTGATTTACAGGTGCAAAACACTAAATTTATCTACATATAAATCTAACAAGACAGTGTCAGCCAATTGAACCTCTTAGAAATCTAGAATTGTGGCTGCATCCAGGCAAAGAGATCCACCTAGTGAGTCGATCTTCCCCATTTTATAGGAGCTGCATTGTGCTATTCAGTCAGCATCAGCAGCTCCCTTTTTTGGCATAATGATTATTCCTGTTAACCAGAGTTACAACCTAGTTACTACTGTGGAAAATGGGTCAGTTGTTCCATAGCTAACAGCTCATCTGTATTGTTCTCATCCTGCAACAGATGAAAGCTAAGCTGGGGTAACTCTGGCAGATGAACCTGAGAAAGGATTAAGGGGGCCCGGCCTATAAAAGGTAAAGTCTAGATCATTTATCCACAGTGTAGCATTGGTTTTTCTGTGCCATTTTTATTTTCCATCTGATTTCCACCTAGATGCAACGTTTTCCTTAACATATCATTAATTCGTCTTGCACACCTCCCATCCACCAACCATGCACCGCTACCGCCTGAGGGCTGTCTGGCTGGGCAGCAGCTCTGCAGAAAAGGACCTTGGGGTGACAGTGGGCAATAAGCTGAATATGAGCCAGGAATGTGCCTTTGTTGCCAAGAAGGCTAACAGTATACTGGGTTGCACTGGTAGGTGTGTTGCCAGCAGATCAAAGGAAGTAATTAGTTAGACCTGTGCGAAGCAGCAAGTATTCACTTTGGATTTGGCCGATTCAGAGGGACAGTGATTCAATTCGGAGATTGAAATCGTTGTCCCGACCCAATTCAGCTGAATCAGATCTGAAGGCAGGTGGCTGGACTCGATGATCTCCCGAGGTCCCTTCCAGCCCTGATGTCTATGAAATCTATGAAATCTATGAAAGATTCGGCCATAGAAAGCTAGTTCCCTGCTTTCCTGCCCCCGCCCCACTCCAGCACCAGTGGCTGTGGCTCCCGGCTCCATCCCCCAACCACGGAGCATGGGACTGCGCTGGGTAGAGGTGTGTATGTGCACGTGCACGTCGGCGGGCACAGGGGCAGAGTATGTGCGTGTTGGCAGGCATGGGGCACTGTGTGTGTATGTGCAGGCACAAGGGCAGTGTGTGTGTGTGTGTGTGTGTGTGTGTGTGTGTGTTCATAGGGTGAGTCCCACATGCACACCCCTCTATATACATGCACCTGTGCCTCCCCTCACGCTGCCATACACAAACCCCAGCCACCCTCCCCCCATACCCACCTCTACATACACTACACAAACACATGTAAATCAGGACAAAAATATTTTTGTGAAATCAAATTAATTAATGTTGTAGATGTTCGCATTTTAGAATAGAATTTGGTATTTTTCTGGTTCTGAGATGGCAAACCCCCTTGCTGAAAGGACTACTTCTGGGGGCAAAGGGAGGGACCTCTGGTGGCAAGGTCAGGGGGTAGGGGGTGAGACTTCTGGTCACAAGATGGTGACCAGGGGGTGGGGCATCTGTCAAGGGGTGGGGCTACCCATGCAGCCCTTGACAGCTTGCCAAAACTCAGTAAGCGGCCCTCCACCCAAAATAATTGCCCGCCCCTGCTCTAGCTGGTAAGTCTGTTGTGGTGGACAGAGGGGAGAGGGAAGGGGCGTGGGGAAGGCAGATCAACACCCCCACAGCGAGGGAGAGACTGGGGCTAGGACAAGCTGCCCAGGCAGGGTGGGAGTGTGCGGGACTCGGGGAGAGGTTAGGGGGGCACAGGATGCAGGCGCTGCAGTCTCCCGCCACTGCACGCTGCCAGTCCAGGAGGGCACGGGAGCAGGCATGTGCCCCTGCATCCATGTGGGGTGGGCTGGGCTGGGCTCTGTGGAGCCAGGGCTGCACTCCAGAGCCCTGCAGACCACAGCCCAGCAGTGGGGGCTTGCCGCCTGAAGTGCATCTGTGGCTCTGCCCACCCCACAGAGCACAGTGGAGCAGGGGTTATAGTTTCATACTTTCATAGTTTCTAGGGTCAGAAGAGACCTGAGCAGATCATCAAGTCCGACCCCCTGCCATGGCAGGAAAGAGTACTGGGGTCAAAGGACCCCAGCA
>NW_017728907.1:52859815-52864858 GCF_001723895.1 Crocodylus porosus
CATCTCCGCCTTGGCCTTCCTGACTGCCCCCCTGTAGGCCCGAGCAACCGCAGTGTAGTCCTCCCTGATGATGGCCCCTCCCTGCCATTGGGTTATGGGGAGCTGCAGCCACCCTAAAATCTCCCATAGCCCCTACCACCAGCCCCGCTCCGATCTGGGTGCACGTGCCTGCCCCCATGACCTGCCGCTGCTCACCCAGGAGGCACAGAGAGGCTGGGCGAGTGGCAGGAGGATATTGCCCTCACTCCCAGTGCCTTCTGCCGCCCACCTGGAGCACAGCCTGGCCTAGCCCGCCCTGTGGAGATGTGAGGGTACATGCCTGCTCCCATGTCCTCCTGGACCAGTGGCACAAAGTGGCGGGAGCCCCCCCCTCTCCCAATCTATGTCCCCCCTGCCCCAGCTGGGTGAGCAGCAGCAGGGCAGGAGTGGGACTGTGCCACTCGAAAACATGCAGCCACCCCATAGCCTTTGCTCTGCCCCCCACCCCAATCTGGAGGCATACGCCCTCCCCTCTCCCCTGCATGCACTGCCACTGCTTGCCTAGCTGGGGCAAAGCTGCTGCTCATTTGGGAGGTGCAGGTAGGCCAGACAGGCTCTCACTGATGCGCTCCACCTGTCTGGAGGCAGTGCAGTGGCTCAGTCTCGTGTCAGCCCCGAACCGGCTGGGTGAGCAGCGGGGGCATAGCCCCTGCTCCCAGCGCCTTCTGTTTTCACCTGGTGCAGCCCTGGCCCTGCCCGCCCCATGCAGATTCTGGGGCACACGCCCCTGCCCCATGCCCTCCTGGACCGGTGGCGCGAGCAGCTGTGAGAGCCACTGGACAAGCCAGCGCGCGAGCAGCTCCCAGACCAGTGGCGTGCAGCAGCACAAGTCACCCCACCCCTCCGTGGGCAGTGCTTGCCCCAGCCTGGGACCCAGCCCAGCCCCAATCCTTCCTACACTGTGGAGGTTGATCTGCCCCCACAAGGGCCCTTCCCTCTCCCCTCCACCCACCACAACAGACCTACTAGCTGGAGGTAGCTGTGTCCTGTCCAGCATGGTCGAGGACTGCTGCCTGTTTAGTCTATGGCTGAATCTCCAAATTGGAGCCAAATCTTTTCCAAATCAAATCAGAGGCTTCCGATTTGATTCAGACCTTTTAATGGGTCTCCTGATTCAGATTCAGCCACCGAATCAAGCCAAATCTCCTCCGAATCAAATTGGCTACCAAAGCTTTGCACAGTCCTAGTAATTACTCCCCTCTATTCAGCACTGGTGAGGCCACCTCTGGAGCACTGCATCCAGTTTTGGGCCCCCCACTACAGAAAGGATGCGGACTAACTGGAGAGAGTCCATCAGAAGGCAATGAAAATGGTTTAGGGGCTGGGACACGACTTACGAGGAGAGGCTGAGGGAACTGGGCTGATTTAGTTTAGAAAAGAGAAGACTGAGAGGGGATTTAACAGCAGCCTTCAAGTACCTGAAGAGGGGTTGCAAAGAAGATGGAGCTGGACTGTTCTCAGTGGGGGGCAGATGACAGGACAAGGAGCAATGGGCTCAAGTTGCAGCAAGGGAAGTTCACGTTAGATATTAGGAAGAATTTTCTTATTAGGAAAGTAGTAAAACACTGGAACAGGTTACCCAGAGAGGTGGTGGAAGCTCCATCCTTGGAGCTTTTTAAGACCCAGCTAGACTAAGCTTCAGGTGGGATGATCTAGTTGGGGCTGGTCCTGCTTTGAGCAGGGGGCTGGACTAGATGTGACCTCCTGAGGTCCCTTCCAGGCCTTATTTTCTATGATTCTATGTTCATGTGAGCAACTTAGTTCACATACATCTTGCAAGGAAAGCCTGCACGTAAAGATCCTTTGACTAGAAACATTCTTTGCAAAGCCGTCAAACTCTTATCATAATGATCTTCGAAAGTATTCATCAGATTCCATACAAATGAATTAACTTGAATCAGATGAAAGCACACCTCCTAATTTACAAGCTTCGAGTTTTCTTCCTTCAAGGAAATAAACTGCTTTTTTCCCAAGGACCTGCAATAAGCTTTATTCAAAACTATTAAAACAAAAATCATAGTCTGTAGCAACTTGCACGCATCCTATCAATCTTTGCTAAATCTTCTGAACAAAAAGGGAGATGTTAAAATCATAAACAGAAATAGCACTTCTAAAATAAGTTAAAACACTGTTTTCAAAGAGGGTTACAGGGTTACCTGGATTTCAAGTCAGTTGGCTAGCAGAGAATTCTTGAAAGTTTTGGATTTATTCCCAGTGCCTGAGGTGTCAGCCAACCAGCTGTCACACTGCCTTTATGGCAGAAAGTTTCATTTACATTACCATTTATTCACTGTGTTAGGCCATTGGCATCACTTCCCTGGCAGAGTATACATGGCACATAGAGGAGATAATGTGTCCCTGGGGGCCCACTGCTACAACCTTCAGCGTAACAGCAGGACATAACTGGGGGGATGAATTTGGCTCTTTGCTTTTAAATGCTCTCTGGCACTTGGCTAGCTTCAGTAGGAGTTGAAGTGCTCCACCCTCACAGGCTTTGAGTGTACATCTTCACTTTCCACAGCATCATGCCATAAGGAAGCACTTTGTGTCCTTCTGGACACCACATGATGAGAACAGTTGATGAAGCAGATGATGTCTTGGTCCTTAACCCATTTAATTTTTCCCCCCTTTACAATGCGTTAGTCGGAAATTCAACTGTCACATCTTTTTTGGCAGCTCAGTATTATGTGCACTCCTCATTCCCGTGGCTTTCTAAGTAACAGTCTAGTAAACGGCAGGGACATTAGTTGGTAAATAAAAATCACTGGAGGGAGGCAGAAGCCTTGCACATATCACCTTGGTCTTGGAGCTTCACCTTACAGGGGCGGGCAATTATTTTGGGCGGAAGGCCGCTTACTTAGTTTTGGCAAGCCATCAAGGGCCACATGACAGGCAGCCAGAAGCAGATAATTATTAATTTTCTAAATTTTTTAGCAGCCCTGCGGACCGGATAGAATGGCCTGGCAGGCCGCATTTTGCCAGCCCCTGCCTTAGAACCAGTGTGACCTCCCCGAAGCACCACCAGGCACAGGGCAAATCACTGACTCGGCTACAGCCTACCAACTAATGGCAGGAGGACAAAGCAATATAATACTGATGTTCCTGAGGATTCAAGTGCAACCTGAACTGAAGCTCTCTTTGGCAAGGAGTGGAGATAGTCTGCCAATAAGCAGAGTAATAGCAACCCCCACGTATTCCTCTTCTCTGTCAATGAGTCATGCTTCCTAACCAGTATCGCCTGGCCTGGGTCCTCCAGACCCATTGAAGGCAACTACTTGGAAAACAGAAAACTACCAGCCAATGGAATGGAAAGGAAAGGCAGAGCAGAGGATCGGGAAGGAGGGGAAGAGAACAGAACTGGAGAGAGAGGACAATTGAGGGGCTATAGAAAGAAGCTTTGTGGTCCTTAATGCATACGGTGGCACTGTTCTGTACCAGGGTGGATTTGGTTTAAATCAAATCAATTTAAATCACTGGCCAGGAAGCCTTGATTTAATTACTGTTTTCTACAAAAGTGTATTCTTGTTGTTTGATAGCCTTTATTCATTTAACTTTTTGAAACTTTTCACTTTTAGAGAGAGGTAAGGCCTTGACTGGTGTACACAAATTTGCAGAGAAACAATAGGGCTGACGGGTAGGTAATCAGGTCTGCTATCTCTCATCTCCATATACTGCTGTTAACAAGGATGTTACCTCTGGAGACATGAATCCACAGTTTGAGAACTGAAACTAAGCATCACAGAGATACTTAATGGGCTCTTCTAGACTGAGCACTGAGTCCCACTCATAGATTCACAGATTTTAGGGTCGGAAGGGACCTCATTAGATCATCGAGTCTGACCCCCTTTCCCCTAGGGCCAGATGTAGCCAATTGCCTCAAGCTGCCTGACCCCTGGTTCTTCACCTAGTAATCAAGCCCTCCTAGTACCAGGGCAGAGGTTCCCAGTTATACCAGGCCAGAAGAAAAATGTTTGCTGGTATATACCAAATTTATACCAGGGGCCATTGCCTACCATACCTAGCTACTGCCAGCCTAGGTACAGTGGCACAGACCTAAACTAGACAATTCCCAAAGGAAGGAATGGAGAAGGTACCAGAAAGCGACCCCACCAGCCCTTGCTAGATCACTTAGGCTTGTGAACAGCACTGCATGTAGAACCGCAGAGAGGTCAACTGACTGAGCAAACCACACAGACGCTTGACATTTGTTCCATGCCTTGTCAGAAGGAGCTCTGCCATCGAGCTACCACACGCCAAAAAGTATAAAAGCCAGCTTCTTCCCTCTCTTTTCACCCTCAGCCCTGGCTGTTTTGCTCTGAAGAGGTGAGATCATTTCTGCCAACAACATCAGAGGGTTACACTTTGCCCACACAACCCTCAGGGCAGACCGGAGTCTAACAAACTGCAATTGTGTGCACTTGGTTAATAAGCCATTTAGCTCCAAGTTGTTTTTCGTATATAAAAATGACTGATAGTTCCATCCAAGAGCTATTTCTATCCAGAAGAGATGCAATAACAAGACATTAATCTTCTAAGCATATGTATTCCTCAGATTAATCAGCAGAGTGATTCGCATTAACTTTATTGTGTTTCAGGCTATACAGCAAAAGAAAAATAGAACAAAAACTATTTGAAAGTTAAAGGGGCATTCAAGATGAATCAGGTCTCTATTTAGGATTGGTAAACAAAAGATTTCAATTGACTTGAGGTTCCATAAAATGATTCCAAGACTTTAAAAAAAAATCTACTTTAAAAAAAATAAATAAGCATTCTTCTCCAGTATAGAGCCCAAGTCTCGTTCTAGGGCATAAGGACCTGAAAGTGAAGTTGACAGAACCCTTTGTCTTTGATTATTTTAGATTTTAGAGCTGGATTTTACATTTCATCCAGCTCTGAAAATCAAAGCAATCTAGTCATTTTCATTGGTTATCATTGTTGTTTTAATTGTTTATCATCAAATGTTTGCCATATAGTAAAATCATTTGTGTGTGCTGCATATCCCAC
>NW_017728907.1:52865365-52882230 GCF_001723895.1 Crocodylus porosus
CACACACAAATTATGGCCAAATTTTTCAAACATGGGTGCCCAAAGATAAGCATTTAAATAGAAGTGAACTGATTCTCAGAAAAACTGGATGCTGGCAGGCAGTTAGCATACGAGCCAACAGCTCTTGGTCACCACTGTCTTGAATTTTGTGCAATCACTCTCAAATGTGTGTATATTGCCATTCCTAGGAATGAATGGATGGGGAATTCAGATTTGGTGCTGTTTCACTTACTTTGCACAGGTTAAAATAGCTATACAAGACACAAAATCATACAAAATACAGTGAAATCTTGTTAATCAGTCACTGGGGAATGCCTCTCTTCGATCTTATTAGGTGGATGACTGAAACCCAGCCAGTCTTACTGATTGTACACAGGTCACTTTGGTTAATTCATCATATGTTCAAGCATAATTAGTCATTTACAAATGTAATTCTAAATGTAAATTATACATTTAACATATAGTGCGCACGCTGAATTTTTGTAATACATTTTTTCTCTATTAGGAATACCAAAATTCATACAAAATATATCTTACAGAAAGGTGAAGATCACTAACTCCTGATAATTAGCCATTTTTATCAATCCTCCTGGAGTGCCAAATAAAGCAGATTTTACTGGAAAGTCCTTCAAGAGCCACTGGAGTTCAGCTCCTCTGAAAATCAGGCCACTTTCATGGAGGCAACTGACTATGGATTTAGGTGCCAAACTGCAGCACCAATATTGAAAAAGTTGGTTTAAGATTTTTCCCACCCCCTGGTGTTATCTTTTTAATTAAACTTGCCTCTCCCCCTGATACTTTGTCAGGATGTTATAACAGTATCTACTATCGCAGCACTGAAAAATCTAGGTAGCATTAAGGAGTGGAAAGATCAAATCATGGAGGGATTTTCGTCTTTTAAAAGTTCAATTGTTGTATTTCTCTCTCTTGCTAGCACCATTCCTACCTGAGGCTTCATCTGTTAACAGCATATTATTATTTGACCAGGTGTGTGATTTGGTACTGGTTCAGTTAAATCACTGCCAGTCTGCGTGTGGACCGTTGATCAGGTTCAATTTAATCAAGTTTGCACTGCTAAAACTAGTGTGCTGACTAGGCTAGCAGTTTAACCGTGCTTGCTCCAAAAAAGCATTCTCTCTCTTATCACAGATGGAATATGTCCATTTGGAGCACATGATTCGTAGCTTAACAGCCAATATCTTTTAAGAATACTTAACACACGGGGCATTGTTGAAAGCAGCTCTCTTCTGACACAGTTAGCAGTTTGCATTTGTGTGACTGATCAGGGCATTTATAACAGAACAAGAAAGAAAGCTGCACAGTTCTTAGCTCCAATCAACAAGACAAGTTACAAGGGCAGACATTCAGGTAGTGTTATAGCTGCTTCGCTCCTTGGCCAGACACTATGTTCAGGGAAGTTGCATGTTCTCCTTAGATTAGAACAGGTGATCCTAAAGAGCCAAATACTCCCCATTAATGCACCTGCCTGTGTGCATTTTGGAAAGACACTAAGCACATTAAACTTACTTTGCAACATCCTTACTTGACAGCAGAAAAATGTAGTGCAGTAGAAGTATTTCCTGGCTAATGAAAGCTACATCTCGAATTCACACCTGCACTACGGCATGCAAAGGTAACGGTGACTGAAGGAGAGGAGGCCACTGGCTGGGTGGAAAGTATCATACTATCATGTGAAAGAACTAGCGTTTTGGCAGCACCTGTGGATTAAAGCCCTGAGGAGCTGACATGACAGAAGTGATGTTCAGCTGCAGGAGGATAGAGGATGGAGGGTCGTTGCATAGGAGAGCGGCTGATGTTTCTGTACAGTCGTGTGCTGCGTGGGTTGGGGGTGGTTTTCGAGATATACATGGAAACCATGTCCTTAGCCAAGAGTATGACTGTATTCCAGGAATACCCCCGTTCTTGTGTTTAACAGCCAGTCAGCTCTAGGGTTCCTCATTATTTAGACAAAAACCGAGGAATTGGTGGTTTTTAATAACAATTGTGGTTAAGGTGCCGTTGCTGGAAATGCTGCTTCAGGGCTGAAAGTTGGATAACAATGTTATTCATATGGGAACATGATGTATCCCATATATCCCATATCTTCTTCCAGCATAATTATATTGACTCTGTGATCTCATGAATTTACATTTGAGAAAACTCATGTTACCCAACAGAAAGCTGAACTGAGTTGATGCTGACAACTAACGCTGTTATATGTAGTATTTTTCCTGCAAAATAATTCCAGGACAAGCTGTCCTGATGTTCTCTAATGGCCAACATTTAAGGGCATTTTAAGTCACCTACAAGCTATTATCACACCCTTTGGGAGTTATTAAAGTACAACACATCATTCCATTAGGGTTAAGAGAGTCTTTAAAATGCTGGATTGCCTTTCTTTACAAATGACCGTACCCTTTTATTATACTGAACTAGAAGCAGTAAGAGAAGAAACAGGAATGAGTGCAGTAACCTCTATTCAGGATTCTTTGAGCTCTTTCTGTGGAAAAACACCACCCCTACCCCTTCCTATCATGTCTGGTATTTCCTGAATAAAGTCCAGTCGAACAGCATGGTAACACCGACCAGCACAGACGGACAGACACATGAAGACACACTCACACGCCTGCCCCAGTATCAGATCATGTTTCAAGCATTCATATGCAAGTCAGAAATACAAATGACCATTTTTCCCAAGGTCAGGCCCACAGACAAATCCCATCCCCTCACTGCAAGAACCACAATATTTCCTGAGTTTGTAATTAAAAGACCAGAACATCTGTTGGTGTAAATCCATGTAGCCCCACTGAAATCAGTGGAGCTGGACCAACTTATTCCAGCAGAGGATCTGGCCCAGAGACTGTAGTTCTGGGGGAAAACTCTCCCTCTCCCAAACCTCACTGATCTATAATCCCCCCGTACCTCCTTGTCATATAATTACAATTTTCAAAATCATCAGTTTAAAGAAAAGGAACTTCCCCCAGCTAAGCGTGAGTTTGCAGGTGTTCTTTGCTGAAGCCATTGCAGCAGTAGCCAGACAGATCAAGTGAGCTGCCGTGCCTGGATCTGCAAATCTGGCTCTCTGCTACTCTGCAAATAAGAGGCCTTGAAGCAGCTCCTGAGGACCAGCAAACTTAGGTTGCTGCTGTCAATGCTCACAAATCACCGTTCACCCTCGCCACACCCCAGTGGTGTTGCATGCAACTTGCACTGAGATTTTGACAAGGGGTATAAACCCTCCTGTTTCAGGGTATGAACAAACCAATTGGATCAAGGTTAGCAAGAACATACCTGTATGAACACAGGCTCCTAGAACTGTCTGCCAAGATGCTTGCTGACCTTTCTACTGGAGCATCTAGTACTTGCCTTTGTCAGAGAAAAGTTATTGGACTCGACAGATGCTTGCTCTGATCCAGCGTGACATTTCAATAGTCTTATCTACACAGCTTCCCCTCCATCTTCACATGACACAGCTTGGACAAGGAGTCAGCCTACCCATAGGGTCAGCGGAGTAGAAACAAACATTTCAAACGAGTGCAGAGAATGGAAATTTGTTTGCAGTTGCAGAACCATACAGCATGTGAAGCAGCCTGTTCCTTCACCTAGCATGCTTTCCTGGCTGCAAGGCATACCCTTGCTGCTCTAAAAGGCTGGTTCCTTCCCTTACCTTGATGCCCCATTACTGCCTTTTTATGACTAAGAGCTTAAAAGAGATAGCTGGTAGGTTACACTCAGCCAGGTGCACCTTAGGGTGTCCTTGAAGTGTTTTCACGTCAATCGGTTCCTGCTCCTGCACTCCAGCTCACCATATTGAGGCTGCTTAGGCATTTGTGCACTGTCCCTCTGAGCCATAAGACTTCATGATAAAAGACTCCACAGATCCAAAATCAGCTTCTGTACTGCCTTATGCAGACTAGGGTGTAAGGATGCCTGTGGGGGAACTCTACCATTTGACAAACATGCCTTCTGTACAGCATTCAGATCTCACAGTGGTAAATCAAACATGATGACCTTCTTCACCTTTAATCTGATGAATTTTATCCCACAATGGCTCCATACTTGTATGCTAAGCAGTAGTGTAACCAGTAGCCCTGGGAATTGGTTATGGGCAGGCACCAGAATTGCCACCCACCAGGAGTCTTTGCCATAGCAGGGGCAACCCCACGCTGCCCCTGCCCAGCCATAGGAGCATGGCAGCACAGCGTACCCGGGGCATAGGGGGGCAAGTGAAAAGAGCAGAATGGTGCTGTATGATTCTATGATAGTTAGGGAATGGTGTCAGCTGAATCAGCAACTAGAAGGGTTGGTAGATTGTTTCACTACTGTTGCAACCTAACTGTAAATTTGAGGCCAGCACAATGAAAGAGAGTATACTGTCCCTTCCGTGTCTGTTGGTGAAATTCTCATTGTCCATGAGTTCACTAACTCTGAAAGTGTTTTGATTGCTCATACTGACATAGGCAGGGAGATAGTCTGTGCACCCAGAAAGTTTGCATGGCCTTTGACAGGCCTAGAACTAGAGATGCATTGAATTCATTGAGTGCCTGGAGGGGGTATGCCAACCATTGTAGATGGCGGGGGGAACAGAGAGGGGGCCTGAGTGTAGGGAAGGGAAGGCTTACCTTCTCTGGGCTGCTGCCGCCACTGCTATAGCCGTCAGCTTCACTCTGGGGGCGGCAGCCCTGTGGCTAGGCTCCCTGGGAGCTGGACCTGGCACCCTGCTAGCTTCCCCTCCCCACAACCCCATCTATACATGCAGGCCTAACTCCATCAGCCACACAAGACTTCCTGCATAGTCCATGTGGCAATTTTAGATGCAGTGCACAGTCTAAAGAGGTTAAACAACCCTCGTGCAAGTTCAGAGGCAAATCGTGATACCTGCATGAAGATTGAAGTGACCTCATCTAGCCCCACTACATAGAACAGCATGAGTAGGACTGACCCCAAGATGCATCCTTAGTTGACATTGCTTCCCAGGGGAGGGGCTGGGTAGAACGCCATCAACCTTGACTCTACCCCGCAAGCCATCACAGACCTCTCTCAAGAAGAGGAAGTTTCTTGGGCAGTTGATTCTTTACATAAGGCTCCAAAGTCCAGCTCCACATTCTCAGTAAAACAACAATTAAGGCTCTGACGGGGTTACGATGCATTGAACAGAACGATGTGGACACCATAGCAAAAACCTGATGACTAACCCCTTTTAAGAGGCATCATAGCAATAATGTAGAGACCTCAGATTAAGTTTTAAATAGCACCCAAATCCCATTTTCAAAACTAACTTTGGCACAGGGTCCCAGATTACTTCAAAATGTGATTAATGCTTTGGACCATTTTACTCTCACCCTTTTGATTTTCGCAAACTATAATGAGGTTTGGCCATGTGCAACAAGCCTATCTATATAACCACTATTAAAGGGAGGTGTAGTGGCAGGAATATGAGTAACCCCAAGATGCCACATGTCAACGAGAACCTTTAACTATCTAACCCTAGAGTTCATTAAAACCTTTGTAAGTTAAAAAAGGTAGTATCTAGTGAAGTTGTGCAGTTTTTTCCCCTCATAAGAAATTAAACATTGAAACACTTATTTTGAATTTCAAATGAATGATGAAGATTAATGTAATGCAAAGAAACGAGGGGAGGGGAAGGACAGAAAGGAGATGAGTTTTAGCCCGTGTGAAACATCACCAAGCATCAGCAAAAAGATGACTGTCTAAAAAAAAAAGAAGACGACAGATGACCAACAATGGCATGCTCCCATACCAGTCTTGCACTGCATTGAACGAATCCTCATTGGTGATATCATACATGAGGATGAACCCCATTGCTCCTCGATAATAGGCTGTGGTGATGGTCCTGTATCTTTCTTGTCCGGCAGTATCCTAAAACAAACAAGAGCAGTTAGGTTTTGAGGCCCAGATTCTTAGAAACAGGAGCTATACTTACGGGCTTACATTAATATTTAGGCACCTAGATAGCCTGGTTTTCACAAGACGCTGACCATCTATTTGATCCCACTGAAGTAACTGATTCCTATTTCTATTTCAGTATTAACTGCACTGTTGCATTAACTCTACTCTGCTAATTGTGTTTTGACATGCACTGGTAAAAAAACAAAAATGAAATTATCGACCCTTTAATTACTGTTCCCTGTCTCAGCCTCTGTGCAGCCACAGATGTGACAGACATCCCTAAAAGTCGGCACGTCAAGGCAGATGGAAACGGCGTGGCTGGCAATGACTGTTCAGTGTGAAAAGGGTGCATGAGAATTTGGTGCTGGTAAGGGGGGAGGAAGGGCATCTTATGTTTAGCCACAGAAGAAAAGCTGGAAGCAATTTATTCCTCCCCTGAAGTGTCTGCCTGGAGGCAGTTGACAATAGCTCCTGGTTTGCCTCCAGATTAAAGTTATTTTATATTATAGGGGTGAGTATGGTTGACTTGGCTATTTCAGAATAACGCTGAGTGTGGACTTTCTTATTCCAGACTCCATCCACCTCCCCCATGCACCAGCCACAGCGTAAATCAGGAATACCTGTATGTGCAGACAAGCCCTCAGCCTCCCCGAGCATTCAGTTTTTGGCCTCTCTGTGGGGACTTACCCTGGGGTTTAAGCACACACCTGATTATTGGCACCTATTTCACAGAGGCCACCCAACAGCCACTGGATGTCAACAACTTTTGCTCGTTACTAAAATGTCGGGGGGGGGGAATGCCAAAGGTCCATCCACAATCTTGGTGGCCCATCAGGCACACCACTTCCTATGGCTAACTGCACGCAAAGGAGCAACACAGCCAGCATTACGTCTGGCCCCTTTGACTCCCCAGGCCAAACAGCCACTTATTGCTGGACTGATTGACGTGGCCTTCAGCACAAGGCTGGAATGAGGCCCACATTCGAACTCCTGGGTCCAAAGCAAGACCCTTTAGCCTCAGCCACCATGCCTCTCTCCTGCTGAGATGGTTGGGTTTCAAACTGGCAACTTCATGGTTGAAGGGATCTATATGCAATTATCAATCCTCCAAGGCAACCATTTCTCTTGGACCTGCCTGTGGATGGGTCTTATAATCAAGCGTTTAAAATATCTCACATTCACTAGGTATTATCTATCATTTGCACAAACGTATTTCAGCAAATAGAGATGCTGCAAAATTGCTTTGGGGAGACAAGGGCCTTATCTTCCAAGCACACACTCTGTGTAACATATTGATTGCTGCTGTTCCCCTTATGGATGAGCAGTTCTTAAAGGAACGGTCTGCCTGGCTTTCCCACTCCAGCTTTTTAAAAAGGTCTTTTATTGCCACTGGTTCAAAAACATGTTTAGGAAAGTTTCCTCCTCTCAGCCATGGAGGAAAATGTCCAAAAGCACCTTATCACTCATCCAGCTTCCGCAGAATATTCAGGGACTGTTTGAAAAGGAGTCTGCACAAAATAGCTCAAGGCAAATGGAGCCCTCTGTTGAGAGCTCCTTCAGGGATGTGGGCCCCTAATCTCACTACCACTGATAGAAATCAGGAAAAGCTCCCTGCATTCAGCGGAAGTACATACCGGTGTGCAACAGGGGAAAGGGAGATCTGAATTAGGCATGATGTTTTTGAACTTTCATTGTCTCAGTACATGCAGCACGAGCGTTTGATCATCCGCTAATGGCTTAAGACACTGGCTGTACAGCAACCCAGCCTTACGGCAGAAGAGGAAGATGCCAGTAACCTCCGCCATACTGTCCCAGGGATTTGCTACAGGAGGAAAGCGCATATAAACTAGGCTTCCTTTTTCCCGCAGCTTCCTAGTTACTGGAATGAGCTGGGATTAAGTCTTGAGACCCGGTGACCACTCTTATGCTGCTGGCACTAACACCACACCAGAACCAGCAGCGAGTACGGGGGACAACTTGATCTCAGGCCGTGGGGTTCTGCCAACGCTTTTTTTTGCCAGCCACAAGCTGTGTGATAATAGAGCGCTCAGCGTATAGGAACCACAGGATACGCAACTTATTACTCAGTACTGACATGCCAGTGTGAAGCAGCCTCACCAGGGACCAGGATCCAGCCACTAGTATTTTATTATGCTAAATGAGAGCAGATTCCCTGTTGCCCATGTCTCCTACAAACTACAAAGCAAAATAACCCCAACCAGTTTTACCTTCTGATCTATGAACCCCTTGATGCTGAATGGGTCTCGGCTCACATTTATGTGTCACAGGAGCCTGTAGCTCTTGCAGTCAAAGCCTTCAAGCGGTTTGCACATTCCTCTGAGTCATATTTCATTTGCTGGTGCATTCAGCACCTTTGGCTGAAGGGTGGCAACTCATACACTGCGCCAGAGCGTGCTGGCACCTGCCTTTTCAGGTTAACAAAAAGGGGAGAAGAAAGCCACCCTGGATTTCCATGGTACTCAGTTTTCCTCTGTAACGTCGCACTTGCAGTAAAGTGATGCTAATACATAGATGTGTGAATCACTCTTCTGAATCACGCGTGATGCCCCACTTGTCCTATAATGTGAATTCAAATAATACTCTTCCTGTCTTTTTTGAAAGAGTATTTTCAGACAATGGGGGCCATTTGAACACCTACAAATGGGCCTAATTCTTCTCTGGTTCCCACAAAGTTTTAGACTGCCATGATCCTATGGACTTTGAGAGAGAGAGTCCCAATTTTCCATGCTGTAAATAAGGGGAGACTCAAGCTTGCTGTTCCCTGAAGCAATCAGCTTCATTTCTTTTGTGTCTATCCTAACTTTCCACCCAGCTTAGAATTTAGCACACTACATCTAAGTTTCTCTAATGGTGGAGAAAAATAATGCTGGTTGCTTCCCCCTCCCCACCCCAGATGCTTGCAAGACTTTCAGGTACAAACTGATTAAAATGACAAGGGAAACGTATAGATGAAGCTCAGGCAGAGACTGGCACAAACGATGCTGCAGTTCTAATTAACAGCCTGGCCAAATGTCCTGGAAGAATGTCTGAGCCTTCAGTGCCCAGAAACCTGCTTGGCCATCCCTAGCAAGGAATCAGATAGCTTGTTTGTACACAGGCACAAAAGTGTCTTAGCAAGGTATATTAGCACTAATATGCTAGCATGTAATCTCCCCTTTTAAATTACACACACCGCCCCTTGACATTCAGGTTGTTATGCACAAAAAGTTAACAAAACCTTTACTGGATGGGAGTGTGTGTGTTTGTGGGGGGCGGGAATCTGAAACGTCTTCCAGCACAGGAACCATCAACAATTCAGCATTTGTTACAAAGACAAGACCCTTCGACTTGTGCCATCCAATTCTTAGCCATTTTATTGCAACACTAGCCTACATAGCATTTTTTTAAAATAGTGTTAATAGAAATAACCAGCATTTAAGAAAAGAGCCACTTGAGGTATTGGGCCCCAGGGGAGTGCCTCTTGCTGCAGATGTATCCAGCATTATTCTGACATTGATTCACAGCCACAAGTGCATTGATTAAAAGAATAAAAATACGACTGCAACTTCTCATCTGTGCCAGAAGGCATAATCCAAACTAAATGCACCTGCACTTTCCAGCCTAGTGCATGAGGCAGACAGGTACACTGAAAAAAACCCGAGGGATTAGACTTCTATTTGAATAACAGATTCATCTGCAGTTCAGCTGCTTGGATACAAGCTGTGATATATGTTAATATTTTCTGCGTGCTAAGCCACTGCTTTCTCTTCATTTGGATCCCTTGCATTGATGTATACCTTTCATGGTCTATAACGTGAGAGACAAGTTCAGTTTTCAAGTAGCCTCTGCGTTTCCCAGCACATCCTGTCTACTCAGCGTCTGCTTTGCTTATACTGAAAAGACATGGGGGAAGGACTGTCTCATTTTGCAGGTGCACACCACTGCTTCTAGGCATCAGATGCACCTGGGGTGAAGACAATTCCTCCCACTGCACAGCATCACACGAAGATTTATCCTCGGGCCTTTTACACGTTCCTCTGCATGCTGGAAATGAGAGAACAAGCTATACAGCCTAGTGGTGCCAGGAGCACCAAGTTATTGGTCATTTCTATGTACCAGATTCAAAGTGTCCAGCTCTCTGCAGCTTGGCTGATCAGCTCCTTTGGTGAAACGCTTTGGTGATTCCAAAACCAGAACAAAAAAGAAACAGGCAGTTGGTTCATCGAGTCCCATTTCCACATTGTTCACTTATTTGCCCTATGTTTAGGCCCAGCAGGTCACATTCAGGCCTGCTGTAAGCTGGGGCAACTCCACCTGCAATGTTTCACTTGAATTTGGCCCAGATACGTGCACTGGCAGCATCCAGGGGTGGGCAAAATGCAGCCCGCCAGGCCATTCCATCCAGCCCGCGGGGCCCCTAAAAAATTTAGAAAATTAATGTTTATCTGCCCCTGGCTACCTGTCATACAGCCCTCCACCCGAAATAATTGCTCGCCCCTGGCCAACCTAACCCAGACACAGTCACGGTGACTCTCATCTATCACAGAAGCTTTGAAACCCCAGCACGAAAGGAATCCTTTCCAGCACTTTATGGAGCATGGAACCGTGCTGGCACAGCAGTGCCTTCAGGTATGACATCTCCATGTCCCTCCTTCTGGGACTGAACAGTTTTCCTTTCCATGTTTCTCTTCCAAAATGCAGATGAGGGAGAGACCTCTAAGCACTGGGAGCTGCAGGCGGAAATGCCATCAACAATGCCTGCCAAGTGGCTTATGTGCTGCTGGAGGTGCTCCAGAAAGATTTCCTTGCTCAGACACTTGGCCACACTACCCTAGATCCACACACTTCTACCAACCTGGTTTCCTTGCACAAGCTGCTATGCCTGCAGCAGAACTTCAGTCACGTGAATGGAGAAAGGGAAGTAATGGCCTCATAGCTGGAAGTGTCATATAGCTATTCCCATTCTGTGCTTTATTATTGCATTCAGGTCATCAGATGGGTGCTTAGCTCTTCTAATAGAGATCTGAAAATTCTAGTCTTTGAAACATTTTGGACAGCAAAAGGTCCTTTGCACATGTAAATGTATCTCGGTGCTCTGGGAATTGCATATCTGTATGCACACATTTTTTATAAGTCTAATAGAAATATTGCCTGTGCTACACAGGTCACCGTGGACAAGGGCCAACCCAAACTAAACAGGTATTTGGGTAATTTATCACATGGCTATCACCACAAGTTGTCATGCATATTAGCACTTACATAGGAATTTTAACCCACTCTAACCTAGCCCCCACCCCAAAGGGCTCCATCGGTATCTATGGCACCTATTATGGCCCAGTCTGGTATAACAGTCCTTTTCTCAACTGTGAGCCTTTCTATTTGTTTGACTTAGGGACTCACCTGAGTAACATAGAGTTTCAAATCTAAAGGGGTGTATACTCAGCCTTGGGCCTCCCCTCAGTCTGAGGTTCACTAGCCCTTGTCCCCTCCACCTCAAGGCTACAAAGAAAAGGAAGTAGCAGTACAGGCAGTCCTCGACTTACAACATTTCAAGTTACAACGTTTCACACTTACAACATTTATACATTGACACCCTGTTTCAACTTTATGACATCAGTTTTGACTTTACAACACCTGATGTGATGCAACGCCATGCCAGCGAACAAATTTGGTGCATCACTCATCTCCCTGGAGAACATCTGTCCAAACATCCTTGGACGCTTTCTTTAAGAAAGCAGACGAGACTCCAGAAAAACCTGCAGCCAGGACTCCTGAGAAGGCTCTAGCCAACAGCCCTTCAAAAAGTCCAACTAAGAGCCCTTCAAAAAGACCAGCAAAGTCACCTCAAAGAAGTCCTTCCAAATCAATATGATTGCTATTTACAATATACATACATTAATGCAGCTATATTACTCATCTATAATTGATTGAGTACCAAATTCTGAGGTATTTTTGGTGAAAATAGGGTATCAGACCTTGGTTCAGGAACCGATCCCCCATTTAAAACATTGTTTCTTATGAGAAAATCGGTTCTAAGTGACAACGTTTCGATTTAAGATGTGGTTTTCAGGAACCGATTGTGTCATAAGTTCAAGGACTGCCTGTACTCAGATCCTGTGCGCCAGCTCAGGGACTCAGGGTTAAGCAATGAAGGACTTGCCTTGCTGCTTCCTACCATCATCATCCTTCCTCCCATGCTGCTCTCTCCACTGCTTCGCTCAGCTGGTCTGAGGCCTCTCCAAAGCAGCAGGTGATGTCCATTCTACCTTGGCTGCAATCTTAAGATCAGTCATTTCTACGTGGCTGGTCACAGCAGGGGGAGATAATTAGACCTTTCATTAACCTTTCCTTGGCTGCTATATATAACCCATCACATAGTCCTGCAAGTTTAATTGAATATACATTGTTCTCCACATTTTTCTCTGTAGCATGAATGCCTGTGGTCCTGCTGGACTGAATGCATGGGATCTTGTTTGGCCATGGTTGACTGTACAATCTCTGGGGCAGGAGCCATCATTTGTATCTGCATTTGGACAGCACTTAGTCCGGTGCATCCTGGCTTCAAGGAATCATAGAGAAGTGGGGCTGGAAGGAACCTCTGGAGGGCATCCAGCGCAAGATTAGCCCTATCCAAAACCATCCCGTACAAACCATAATCTAAACTTTGTAAGACTACTGCCAACCCTGACACAACACACACCTAACACTCTAAATTGCCACAGGTAAAGCAGGGGAACCACAGCAGCCAACGTCCCGATTCTATAAAAAGTTGTCAATATATGCTCAAAAGATTTCAGGTAGAGGGCAACATCTCCCACCACAGAGGAAGGCAAAACCCCCCAGAGCCTGTGCCAATCTGACCCTGGGGCAAATTCCTTCCTGACCCCAAATCTACTGATCAGTCTGACCCTGAACGGAGGGACAAGACCCCCCAGCCAGAAACCTTCGGCTTTGGTCCCAGCAGAAGCACTGGCACATCCCAGCCACAATCCCCAGCCTTGGCTGCAGTCAACACGCAATGCCTTTGAGAGAGGCTTAAAAACCACTCTGACATGTAGCAGAAAGGGGGAGCAGGGGCCACCAAAGACTGAAGCCTCCTGGGTTGCTGCGACAACACGTGACTGATAAAAAAAAATTATATATGCATTTTCTTCTCCCTTGCAAAGGCTACTCTGGAGTTGAAGGCATCAGGAAAGGGGTGAACCAAAATGTCACTCAGAGAGAGAAAAAGGACATTTGGATGATCTTAGGTGGCAAGAGACGCTACAATCCAGACTTGCCCTGACAATCACTATGAAATTAATAACAAAAAATAATAAACCTTGATGAACACTGATCCGATTGTTCCTGCTGGCAGCCAAAAATAGATTTAAGCAGGAGAGCAAGATGAGTCACTGGCTACCATGGAAGGGACGTGATGTCATGAAATACTTGAGAAGCTTAGCTCTTTCCAATTTCACCTGCTGGCAGGAGCAAATTAACACCAGAGCTCAGCTCTCAGGAAAACTTTCCAATTAACCATGTCTTTTCTCGCTCATTATCCAGCAATCGCACCAACGACCAGGAGCTACTAGAACCTACTTGAACAAAACTAGATCTAATACAACTCTGTTAATTATGATCAGCCAGGTTCAAGCTGAATATTACTAGTGACTTGGAGCCAAATGATTCTGTAGGAAAAACCAACTTTATTGAAAAACGCTGGCAGAGATGAGGCCTTACAAATTTCCCACTTGTCCTACCATTGTTTCGGCAGTAGTCAAGGTGAACCCCAAGTGCAGATCCAGGTGCCCACGACTGACAGCGGTTCAACCATCCTGTTTCATCTCCCTGTTCCAGTCAGGGATAGGCCAGCCACCGTCAACTCCTTCTGCGCCAATGCTTCTACCCTGCTGCTACCATTTTCGGGGAAAAAAAAAATCTGAGAAGCCTGAGAGGGCTCTACTGTAGGGTAGATGGCTAGGCAGCAAGTGTTCACGTGGTTTTCCTCTCTATTATTAGTCAATCTGTCTTCTTTAACTTCTGTCTTGAGTTCCCCTTCGGCATTGATATACTGCTTTTCTTCCCAAAGGATCCCAAATCATTTTTACAAATGAAGCTGATGTAGGGAGAAAAAAAACACACTTCAGATTTACTTCATTCACCCCTTATGCAGTCATTTCCAGGATTTAAAAAAAGCAAAAATAAAAAAAACTCCAACGACCCGTTTAACATGTCAACAACTACATCATTAAGGAGGAGTATAACTGGAACCATGAAGGGGTGTTTTGGGGTATATATAGTCCACTGGGCAAACTGGAATCAAGCCAAAATACTGCTTATAATATATTAATTAATGTTAACATAAATAGCTTCCTTTTTCCTGCCTGCTTTTGAGATTGCAATGAGGATTAGCCGCAATTGCCCTTTGCAGCCTGTAAAACAATAACTGGTCTTGAAATAAGCATATTATTCACAAGCACATCACCCCCCTGCTTATCTCTTTCCAGGCTGGGTTTCTATCCTGATAGATTTAGAAGTCAGGGGAAGCAAGAACATCTTCTCCCAACTTCCATTCCTCTAGCACCAAACAAACAGCGGAAGCCGACAGCCAATACAATCTGAGATGCAATGCAGTGCAAGAACCATACACTGAGTGGAAATGATGAAAATCATTATTGCTACAGTAACAAAAATCATTTTAATGATCATACAGCTTGGAAATCCTTGAATCAGACACAATAGTGACATGTAATAATGCACTTATATAAACCTTTTCAACCTTACAGAATCTATTTGAGTCAGGCAAAAGACACGGTAGAGGATCTTTCACTCCAACGCTGAAGGTTACATCTACATGGCCTAACACAGCACCAGGTAGAAATACCTAAACCAACACAGACACCAAAGCAGTATAGCCGTGTTGGAGTGGCTTTACACATGATTTCTGAATGTTGGAGGTTGGTATGCATTTATTTATACGTGCTATACATTTTATATATACCATATTTTCTTGCATATTCCCCCTCACTGTCCCCATGAATAAAGATGACCTTGTTTTGAGAAGGCAAGGAGAACAGGCAGCTGCAATAAGGAGAGAACAAAAACCTGCGGTTGCTCTGTTAACCTGCTAACTGCAAGAAACACAAGGAAAGGAAACAAGACCAAGACATCTGGGGTTCAATCCTCCCTTTAACCATCACCTGTAGCCTTTGCCAGAGTCTGCAGCTCCAGCATCGGCCTTCTTAGCCATCAACGGACTCATCTACAACCCTTTACTTTACCCCTGGGAGTGCTGATCCTTGACCATGAGGAATTGCCGCTGACAGCAGGTGCTACTGACTTCCCACTGAACTCAAGAAGAGGGGCCTGGCTGCTTGGGTCTCACGTGGTAAGGGCTTCTGCTCCCTGAATCCCCTTATTGAAGGCACACCCCCCAGTTTCCAGTAGGTAATTGCTGGGGGTCAATGTCCATGTGCAGGTGAGTAAAGATGGTACATTATATATATTTTTTAACTTTTCCCTTAAAGAACAGCTATGCTGACAAGCCAGAAGGTCAAAAAGAATATTTGAACTATTTTGCAATCAGTGAATCAGGGCTCATAGTAGAGATGATATCTTTTATTAGACCAGCAAGATTTTTGCAAAACAATGTCTTTAATTACAAGCTTTTGTACACCAACACCCTTCAACCGGGCATTGGAAAAAAGATTGTAGAAGTTCTCTTGAGTTGAAATGAAAGTTCATATTTCATAGGATTTCACAGAGGAGTCAATAAGTGAAGGCATTTTTAAAATATTGATATCTTACAAACCACCAAATCATGTAAATCTACATCTCAGCTGAGAATAAGGAGCATTTCAACCCAAAGCAGAGCTATTTTTGTGTAGTTTTTAAGTACCTTAAAACAGAGGCTAAGAATTAAAACGCTCTGTTAACTATAGCCTTGTTAACGTGATGTCAGTACTGATGCAGACAAAACGGATAACCTCTTCCCATTTGTTATAATGTTGTCTACTTTAACCAGATTATCCAGATGTTCAACCATGAAATATATCACACAGCAGTTGCAATTGGCTCTACTGCACTCCTGCAGTAATTCAGTGAGTGGCTCTAAGGTTACTTTTAGGTCTGTCACGTGATTATATGGCTTATGGGCTTTTGGGGATGAATTTGTCCTTTTCCACGCTATTTTAAGTCTATTCACCTTTGAGCTGATGCAATTTGTCTCTTTCTTTCCTATTTAAAAAGGGTCTTGAGCAAATAATTCTTGACATTTCTACACAGGCTTTTTCACTTTTTGATCGGTGGTATTTTCCTATGCACACATTTTCTGTAGAAGATTAGATTTGTGCCCTTGAGCACTCAGGCAGTGGCATGAGCTGTGCCCTCAGCACAAGCAGCCTGGAGTTCTCTCCGAATTAAGAGTGGTAACAGTCTGCCTACCAGCTAACATGCATATTTATTACCACCTTGCAAAGAGGTGTTTCAGCAGGCGGCACTACGCTGTACCCTAAATGTACTTATATGATGCCTATATATTGGTAGTTGGGGGAATATATTCAGCAACCAAGGGCTCTAGTCCTGCCCTAATTATCTCCAGAGAGGGTTTTTGACCTAACAAAAATGGTGCAGTTCCACCACAAAACAAACCTTGCTCTCCCTAGCAGGGCACTTCATGTATGATTTCTGGTATGCCAAGAAATAAAGAAGTTCAGCTTCAGCACTGGGATAGGGAGTATGGCTGTGCAAAGCTTCAGGTGCTGATTAGATTTGGAAGAGATTCGGCCTGATTTGGTGGCCGAATCTCCAAATCCGAATTGAATCAGTGGACCGATAAAAAGGTCTGAATCGATGTGGAGCTCTCTGAATCGATTTGGAAAAGATTCAGCAAGCTTTGATGATTTGGGCAGTCCCTGCCCACTGCAGAAGGGAGCTGGAGCCGGACTCAGAGCCGGTAAGTGAGGGGAGGGGGG
>NW_017728907.1:52882925-52887032 GCF_001723895.1 Crocodylus porosus
TATATAATCTGACATAATCATACCAGAGCCAACGCTCTTGGACAAAGCATACAGAGGGGGAAAAGATGCAGCCTCCAGGATGAAGGCAGTGGAAAGAAAACACATTCAGATGATTATAAGAAACCTCACCTTCACTCTTACTACTGTACCCAGACTTTTCAGTCTTTATCCAGAAAAAAATAGATTTTTCTGACCAGTTATTTCTCTTTATCTTGCGATTCAATTTGAAAATGATGCTGAAGGAACCCAGAATACTCTATATATCTATAGTCCTCTGATCTGATGTTCTCATTCATTACCTCCTCATTTGGGATCTGAAGGAAGTGAAGTGTACTTTAAAGTGAATATAGAAGATTTTATTTTCTAAATCTTTCAAGCCAGCACTTTTGACAACCACAGCAGGTATGTCTACACAGCACCTGAGCTAGCTTGGTACCAAAAGCGATAGAGCTACATTCATGCAGCTGAAAAACCAACGTGAGCATCTGCTGCTTCCAATACAGGTCTCTCTTCACAACACGATACTGTGCTATATAAATATACCTTGAATTTGCTTAGAGCGAGAAAGCACATGTCCTGAAGCCTTTTTTAAGCCTAAGCTGCTTCTTCTATAGTGAATCCTAGAGGATGCCTATCAGCATACCTGGCATTAATGTCAGAGCTCATTTCTCTTTCATACTTCCAGTGGGCAGTAGAGAATCACTCTAAAACACCTGTCTTTGAACACATACTGGTGTCAGTAGTTACACAGACTAGTCCAACCTTCATGACAAACCACAGCTAGAAATTTCTTGAGCTTTAACGTTTCCCTCACCCCCCTTGCAGCAGCCTAACCTCAGCGTTGGGTGTGAATAAGGACAGAATTTTGTCAGCAGCACGCGTTTTTCTCAGGGACAAACAACCAGTGAATAGAGATGAAAAATGCAGCCATTCTGATTTAGAAATGTGCTTTGACCTCAATAGCGGTCTCACCTCAAATCAGCCCTCTACTGATTAGGTTGTTTATATCAGCATGCTGCCAATCTTATGCAAAATGACTCAGATAAGGACAGGCACCATGCTGGCCCATGCTTACTTCTTTTTAATTAAGAAGAAGACTTTCTGCAATAAACCCTTCCCATCTCAGGGAATGAGCTATAAACATAAACCACTTCCCCATCTATCCCAGCACGCCGACGAGTACTCCTAACTTTATCCTCCCCATGGCTCCTCTAGTGTCTACACACACTTTATTTCCAGGACTATAAGAGGGATAAGAGGAACATAAAGGAAGCAGAAGAACCAACTCAAGTCAACAGTGAACCTGGCAAACAGGAAGGTCCTTCATTTATGTGCCCATTAATGAAAAAGAGTGATCCTACTGGCAATAGATTATAAGCTTGCCTAGGTGACTGCATGTCATTCTAGGCCGGGGCGGGCAATTATTTCAGGCAGAGGGCCACTCACTGAGTTTTGGCAAGCCATCGAGGGCCACATGACAGGCAGCCAGGGGCAGATAAATATTAATTTTCTAAATTTTTTAGCAGCCCCACGGGCCGGATAGAATGGCCTGGCGGGCTTTGCCTGCCCCTGTCCTAGGCACTTCATTATTGGTAAAGTGCCAAACTGGAGTGAGTTCAAAGAAGAGCAACAAAAGTGATGAGTGACTGAAGAGACTAATTTACTATGAAAAAGAAAGTGAACAAAGTCTAGATGGGCAAAGTGACAACGCAGGAGAAACAGACCACCATGATAACCTGTGAATGTTTGAAGGCTGTGAACAATAAAGAGGGAAGAGAATGATCAAGGTTAATGTAAGTAGGGACAAGCAGCTATTACAGAAAAAAAGGTGAGAAAGGGAAAAGGGAGCCTTGAGTATCAGGACGGCTTGACCCCAATATTAGGTGATGGGCAAAATAAGAAACAAAATCCCACCAGTGAATATATTTTAAAACTAGACTTGTTGATACAATAGAAGAGAATTAACAATAGTTCCTTTGTTGGTAGTGAGGTGGATCATGGTCTAAAAGCCTGTTGCAGTTTCTAATTTATCTGGTTTCAGCAGAAGTGTCGGCAAAAGTTCTAACTCCTGTACAGTCTGGCATAGATTAAGGAACTTGTTACACCATAATTTTGGCCAGTTTCAGGAGCGCTTAACCCTGGACTGTCTAAACATTAACACTTTCAAGGGGTTTTAAGCATTTGTTATGTGGCTCAAAGTTATGCCACTCCAGGGCAGGATTCTCTCTGATCCGCACTACCCAGCTCCTGTTCCATTAAGGCAGGAGTGGACAATTATCTCGGGCAGAGGGCCACTTACCAAGTTTTGGCAAGCCTCGAGGGCCGCATGTGTAGCCCTACCCCTTGACAGGTGCCCCACCCCTGGTTGCCATCTTGGGACCAGAAGTCCCGCCTCCTAACCCCTGACCTTGCCACCAGAAGTCCTTCCCATTGCCCCCTGGAAGTACTCCTTTCAGCAAGGGGTTTTGCCATCTGAACCAGAAAAATACCAAATTATATTCTAAAAATCAAACATACTACAATATTCATTCATTTAATTTCAAAAAATATTTTTGTCCTGATTTACATGCATTTGTATAGTGTACATAGGGGAGACAGACAGTATAATAACTTAAAATGAAGTCTTATTCTTGTATATTGTGGGAGGGTGTGAATGGGAATGGGTTTGTGGGTATGTGGGGCATGGGGGAGGGTGTGTGTGTGTGGGATTTGTGAGGGGGTGGGTGTGTGGAGTGTGGATTGGTATGGGCTTTGTGGGGGGCTGTGAGTGCGTAAGGAGAGGGTTTGCCCTCAGCCTGACCCCACCCTGCAGCAGGCAGAGCCCCACCAGTGCTCCTGCAAGCCCGGGCGCTGTGCTCATGCCACTCCTGGCCCCACGACACACAGCAGTATAGCCCCCATGCTTCCGCTTGCCGTCACTTGCCCCCCATCTGCCACTGCTGCCCTTCTCCTGCAGCTTCCTCCCCACCACCACTCCAGCACCATGTCCCAGCTGCTCCGACAGTTTTGGAACTGCAGCTGGGAACTCACATCATGGCGGAGTGCAGTGGGCAGGGGGGAAGAGGGGAAATGGCTATGGCAGGTGGGGGGAAGGGGCAGCGAGTGGGTGCACAGAGTGCAGTGACAGTCAGGCAGGAACACAGGGCCCGCGCTGGTGCACCAGGGCCAGTGCCAGCAGGGCCCAGAGCGGGGTGGCAGGACTGTAGGTTGTGCTGCTCAAGCAGGGAGAGGAAGGAGTCACCCCAGCTCCATAGACCCCCTGGCAGCCCAGGCCCTGTGCTCCTGCTGCCCTGCTCTGGGCCCTGCTGGCACTGGCCCTGGTGCACCAACATGGGCCCCGCACTCCTGCCCAACTGTCACTGCACTCCATGTGCCCACTTGCTGCCCCTCCACCCGCCTGTCACAGCCATTTCCCTGCTCTCCCTACCCACCCACTGCGCTCCAGCACCACGCGGTTCCCAGCTGCAGCACTGGGACCACAGGAGCAAGCCCTGTCGGCCCTAAGGACCGAGGTGATTCCCCATGGTCCTTAGGGCCAGCTGGGCTTGCTCCTGCCTCCCGCCCCACCTCTTTCTTATCTGTATTTCCCTTAGCACAGTGAGGCAGGAACAGTCCCAGGCCAGAAACCTTCAGCAGCCCCTGCTAGACAGAGTCTTCTGGCTTGGGCTTGGGATGGGATGGGGGGCTGGAGGGTGAGGCGGGGCTGGGCCGGACTTGCTGCTGCAGCTGTTTAGTTCTGCTGCTGGCTCCCCTGGGCCCTACTGCCCCTAGCTTCTGTCATCTTTGACAGGCAGTCAAGAGCAGATAAATTTTCATTTTCTAAATTTTTTAGGGGCCCCCGTGGGCCAGATAGAATAGCCTGACAGGTTGGATTTGGCCTGCGGGCCGGATTTTGCCCACCCCTGCATTAAGGTGTGGCCAATCCTCATGGATATGCCACCCAAGTTGAAGTCCTCCAGTATCCCATGATCTCTCACACCCCCACCCCTACAGCTCGGATAGAAGCCTGTCCTGGCTCACCAGCCCTTTAGTAGCAACTCACAGCTACAGCTCCTCATCCTGCCCCTGCTCACCAGGCTTCTAGTGGCAATTCACAGTTGTACAGGT
>NW_017728907.1:52887132-52894956 GCF_001723895.1 Crocodylus porosus
GACAGACAGTATAATAACTTAAAATGAAGTCTTATTCTTGTATATTGTGGGAGGGTGTGAATGGGAATGGGTTTGTGGGTATGTGGGGCATGGGGGAGGGTGTGTGTGTGTGGGATTTGTGAGGGGGTGGGTGTGTGGAGTGTGGATTGGTATGGGCTTTGTGGGGGGCTGTGAGTGCGTAAGGAGAGGGTTTGCCCTCAGCCTGACCCCACCCTGCAGCAGGCAGAGCCCCACCAGTGCTCCTGCAAGCCCGGGCGCTGTGCTCATGCCACTCCTGGCCCCACGACACACAGCAGTATAGCCCCCATGCTTCCGCTTGCCGTCACTTGCCCCCCATCTGCCACTGCTGCCCTTCTCCTGCAGCTTCCTCCCCACCACCACTCCAGCACCATGTCCCAGCTGCTCCGACAGTTTTGGAACTGCAGCTGGGAACTCACATCATGGCGGAGTGCAGTGGGCAGGGGGGAAGAGGGGAAATGGCTATGGCAGGTGGGGGGAAGGGGCAGCGAGTGGGTGCACAGAGTGCAGTGACAGTCAGGCAGGAACACAGGGCCCGCGCTGGTGCACCAGGGCCAGTGCCAGCAGGGCCCAGAGCGGGGTGGCAGGACTGTAGGTTGTGCTGCTCAAGCAGGGAGAGGAAGGAGTCACCCCAGCTCCATAGACCCCCTGGCAGCCCAGGCCCTGTGCTCCTGCTGCCCTGCTCTGGGCCCTGCTGGCACTGGCCCTGGTGCACCAACATGGGCCCCGCACTCCTGCCCAACTGTCACTGCACTCCATGTGCCCACTTGCTGCCCCTCCACCCGCCTGTCACAGCCATTTCCCTGCTCTCCCTACCCACCCACTGCGCTCCAGCACCACGCGGTTCCCAGCTGCAGCACTGGGACCACAGGAGCAAGCCCTGTCGGCCCTAAGGACCGAGGTGATTCCCCATGGTCCTTAGGGCCAGCTGGGCTTGCTCCTGCCTCCCGCCCCACCTCTTTCTTATCTGTATTTCCCTTAGCACAGTGAGGCAGGAACAGTCCCAGGCCAGAAACCTTCAGCAGCCCCTGCTAGACAGAGTCTTCTGGCTTGGGCTTGGGATGGGATGGGGGGCTGGAGGGTGAGGCGGGGCTGGGCCGGACTTGCTGCTGCAGCTGTTTAGTTCTGCTGCTGGCTCCCCTGGGCCCTACTGCCCCTAGCTTCTGTCATCTTTGACAGGCAGTCAAGAGCAGATAAATTTTCATTTTCTAAATTTTTTAGGGGCCCCCGTGGGCCAGATAGAATAGCCTGACAGGTTGGATTTGGCCTGCGGGCCGGATTTTGCCCACCCCTGCATTAAGGTGTGGCCAATCCTCATGGATATGCCACCCAAGTTGAAGTCCTCCAGTATCCCATGATCTCTCACACCCCCACCCCTACAGCTCGGATAGAAGCCTGTCCTGGCTCACCAGCCCTTTAGTAGCAACTCACAGCTACAGCTCCTCATCCTGCCCCTGCTCACCAGGCTTCTAGTGGCAATTCACAGTTGTACAGGTGGGGGACAGTCAGAGAAGGTTTCTAGACTACGAATCCAAACTCCAAGCTAGCACTAACACCGATCAACATTTGTACGGTTCATAGCATACGGTGTAACAAGGCTCTAAGTCAGCGGTTTTTAACCTGTGGTCTAGGTCTGTACACTATGTCTAAGGGGTCCTCGAAAGATGACTATGATCAATTAGAAGTATGTGAATACCCACACTTACCATTCAAAGGGGTCTGCACTTCCATTAGAAATTTTTTAGGGGTAAACAGGTAAACAGTCTACCAGAGGGGGTTAGGAAAACTGTTTTGGAAAGAAACAGGATCAAGCTAGACATTATTGAATTGAGCCACCTGTAAATAGCATTAAGATGCAGGCTTCCCTTTTCCAATGTAAAGGAAGGCTCACTGCTGAGTGACAGCAAGAAAGAAACATGATATCGCAGCTTTACTCATGTCCAAATGGAGCAAAGAGCCAAGCCTGCACGACTAGCCAAGTACGGAAGCTGTGGCAGGAGGAGGAAGGGAGGCATTTTTTGCACCTTTCAGTAGACTTTTTTCCCCTTTCTTGTTCTCCTTTCATTATAAAGTTTTAGGGCCTGACCCTGCAGGATTGCCCAAGCATGAGCAGGACACAATGGTCTTCCTCCCTTGCAGACACAACATCCAGAGGAGAGCCACAATTTTAGTCCTTCCACTTGCATCAAAGCCATCATATGAAGCATGCCCTTTGCCCAACCATTCCCTCTGAACTTGCCAGCTACAGAGAAGAACACGCAGTGAGCCTTGTAAAGGATCTCTGGGGGTGAAGGGCATTATATCTTTTGGACCTCCCACTGGGAAGATGCGGCTTCGTACTACTGTCAGCAGAAGTTTTAAGAGCACAGCTGAAATTCGTATTTCCTTTAACCTCCAGGCCTAAATCCTGGTCACCCTGAATTGGATGACAGTATCCTCGCTAGTTTCAACTACGGCCACACTCCAACCAGTTTTTCTCGCTCCTTCTCACTGAATTCAGGAGTATCAGGCCTCACATGCTGGACTATCACCAGTTTTACCCTTGTCTCCAGGATTCATGCTAGTTATCCTATTTTTTCAGAGGTCGGGTTAACCCATTTCTAAAATGCACCCATCAGAATTGTGTGACACAAGCTGACAGAACAAGACATTTCAAGTTAAAGATTATAATATGCATTTTGTGTGCTCTGTGTATGCCTCAGAGGACTCAGGTCAGACTACGATGTCTTGTGACGTACGCCTACAGTACACAAGAGCATTCATTTTGTTGTCAGCTCGTGACATAACTTACACGTCGCACAATTTCACAGCATGGTAACATAGGTGAGAGCACAGACTGCAATACAAAATACTCCTTTGCTCCAGAAGACTTGCCCGTCACCACCTCGGAAAGTAACTGATGATTCAAGGTTACTTTTCTTACTGTAATTCTCAGATTGCAGGCACAAACTTTGGGAATACAATTAATTAGTAAAACCAAGACTCACTTACAGACTTCATAATATAGGTTTTAATTAGGGTGCATTTAGGTCAGAATTATGAGGTGTTAATAGGATTCTTAAAGGCAAATCGAGAAAAGAAGGAAAAAAAAACAACCCAACCTGGCACAGCAATACGAGCGCTCACAAATACAATTCTGTATTTTACTCAATTTATAAAAAGCTTCAATAGAATTATAGATAATCATTACCAAGTTTTATTAAAAAAAAACAATTATCATAAAAGGCAAACAAGTGATTCACAAAGAAACAGGCTATGTTAACATGATATTGCCATGGTAAACAGTTACAGTCCCGCAAGGTAGATTAAAAAGAACACCAGTTACCATGGTACCATTGTTCTTTCCAGCATTATGCTTTCAACGCGAAGCGAACAAATTAAAGGCAACACTGATCTGTGTTGTCGGTTCTGCAAAGTCATTCATCTTTTCCTGAAAATCCCTTTGATATCAGCACGGCTTTTAGATTTCCATATGCACAGCCAAACATCAGCTTCCTATTCAGAAGTCATCGTGGTTTCCACTATTTGAAATCAATTAGTTTCTACAATATGTATTTGCAGTTGCCCAGGTGAATTTTAGACAAAGGCTGCAGTATATGGGTCAGATTTTGCTGCTGGTTATGCTGGTGCAAAACCTGGAGCATTGCATCTTTCAGCTTACAAATTTACAGCAGCTTAAAAGAGATCAGGATTTGGCCTGCTGTTGAGGCACGCATGGAACAACTGTGGAAAACTGACAGGTGTTAAGGAAGTCCTTTTCCTTCCGCATACACAGCACAAGACACTATTCTAGAAGCATGATAGAAAACGTATATGCCAGACACTATTTGCAAGAATAGCAACAGTTCTAGCCCTGTTGGAAGTAATGGGAAAACTTGCCACGACTGCAGTGCGACTAGAAGCAACCTCACCTCTTCCCTGAAGTATCAAGTTTTTAACAGCAAATGCTCTTCACCAAACTGTACAATTTACTTCCTATTTAACTTTTTAGCCGGCCATACAGTGGTATAGGGAAAATCCATATTTCTTTAAAAAAAGGGCCAGGGGGAGGGAATGTAAAGTAAAGGGAGAGGACTTATTTTTATTTTAACAAGGAAATTCGAGTCTTTTTTTTTTTTTTTTTACACTTCCTAAAGACACAAAAATACTAAGCAACTATTTGTTTTTATTTTTGACTCTACAGGCCAGCTCCTTTGCACACTATCCATAAGTAATAAGAAACAGCAGCAATTTAGCCATTATTTTTGTTGACATCTAGATTATTTTTCTAAGACCACACATCTAGTTCTAAGCACTCACTCAGACAAATATGCTTGGTTCACTGTGTTTGCTTGAGTGCATGAATACAGGTATGAAAGCACACAATTTACTCTTCAAATGCCACTCCTATAAATTTGCCCACAAAAGCAGCAAAGCTGTCACCTCCTACATCCAGAAGAAGTAGTGACCATATTTTATTACAGGCGTATATCATGCCACCAGTTAAATATCAGCATGCCATATTTTTATCAGAAGAATCATCCTTATATCCGGTGAGTGAAAAAGTAAAAATAGAAAAGTCTGTCCCCTCTAATGCTGAGCAATAGTGGGAAATTAAGTTGAGCTGCCCTACTTGCTTTGGCCATCTTCCTTTCCTAAGCACACGGTGGGAATCCCAGAGTCTCCCCATAGAGGGACTTGCATGGTAAAAGCAGAAGCTGGACATGGAAGAAGAGCTTGCTGGGAGGGTTCAGCCGGGATATAGGCAGCCAGGCCTGCAGATAGGCTCTGAAGGACAACTAGGAGGTCAGCAGGATAGGGGCACAGGTTACTGGATCGAGTCACGGCCTGGGTCAGCAAAGCAGAGAGCACGGGTCCAAATTCCAGGGGAGCCGAGAGGGGAGATTCAAGAGATGTAGTCCAAGATGCAAGCTGTGGCCAGGAGCCAGGGGTCAGAGAGCTGGTGCCAAGTTCCAGGGAAAATCCAAGATCAGGGGCAGGAAAGCTAAAGCTGGGCTCAGAAGCCAGGGAAACCAGGGGGAGCTGTGAACACGAGACTTGCCGGAACAGGCTGAAGCCGTGTCAAAGTATGCCTGAGGCTGTGGGTGTGCTTATAAGGGGTGAGCAATCAGGACTCATAGTAGAGATGATATCTTTTATTAGACCAACAAGATTTTTGCAAAAAAAATCTTTCATTGCAAGCTTTCAGGCACCAACACCCTTCATTGGGCATTGGAGAAAAGTTTGTAAAAGTTCTCCTGGGTAGAAATGAAAGCACTTTGGCAACCAATTCGGCTGCAGAGAACTGGGACAGTTGCTCAGGGGCATGTATGGTAACTCAGGTGTTTGGCCCAGCCAGGTGTGCTTGATCTGAGACCCTGACACTTGACTTTTCTGGCAGGGCTGAACTGAATTAAATGTTACTTGACAATATCCTGGTAGGGATCTGGGGTACAAGACTTGAGTTTCCAGTGAAATACACTGGAAGAGGTGATACCCAGAACAGCACCTGTTTTTGATGCTGCATGCATACTTCTCACAGCACAACTTGCACCCCGTAATGTAGAAGAAAAGGTAAGACTGAATAGGTAGGGAACTTCTGTTTACTGTTACTCATTTTAATCTAGTACACAATTGATCATACGTGTCTTGACCTTTAGAATGGCTATGTGTATAAGAGGAGAAAATATATACAAGATAAACACATATTTAGTTATACCTTTGTAGAGGAAGCTATTTATTCCTCCATCCAAAGTAGCAGCTCATGCCAAATAGGCTTTTGTTTGCACAGAGGAGTCTGTAATCATTACTGTCGATTCCCTTTGTTTCTTTTTCATTTGCTCACCTTGCTCACACAGGCATTGCTGTTGCCCAAGTACTGCACAAAATGCATCATGCAGAGATATCTGGGGGAAGGGAGGAACACAATTTCTTCTGCTCCTGTAACAGCTGTGTCCATAATGCTTTGTTTGTATAAGTCATTGACATCTGTTGCTACTAAATGACTGCATGGTGATTTATCACCTGAAGCTCTTGTACAAATATAATATCCTTGAGGTTCTGGATGGTTTTGACTAGGAGAAAATGACTCTAAGCATTAGCTATGACTTTTTACATAGTAAGTATTCCACTTTTGATTAACACTTTATTTACTATGCAGTTTGTGTAGAATTGTTAAAAAACTGTGCTGTAATGTTCCAATGTTGCTGCCTGTTTTTGTTGTACTTCCCCATGTAACTAATGATCGTGAAATATTTTGGACAGGCCAGACCCCAGGTATCCTGGTTTAGTCAATAAAGTCATAATGCTTTCATAGATTTAGACATTAGGGCTGGAAGGGACCTCACGAGATCACTGGGTCCAGCCCCCTGCCCCAGCAGCAGGAAGTCAGCTGCGGCCAAATCGCCCCAGCAAGATAAGCATCCAGGCGTTTCTTATAGGTATCCAGAGTAGGTGCTTGCGCCACTTCTGGGGGAGTCTATTCCAGACCTCTGGACACTGAGACGGTAAAGAAGGTTTTCCTTATCTCTAATCTAAAGCGGTCTTCCAGCAGTTTGTGACCATTAGCCTTTGTCTTCCCTTGGCATGCCCTGGTGAATGTTCTCCCAGTTCCTGATGCACACCTCTTATACCACTTATAGGCTGCCACCAAATCCCACCCCCGAGCCTTCTCTTCTCCAGGCTGAAGAGTCCCATGGCTCTCAGCCTGTCATCGTAAGATCTGTTTTCCTGACCTCTGATCATGCGCGTGGCTCTCCTCTGGTTTCTCTCAAGCTTCTCCACATCCTTTCTAAAGTGTGGAGCCCAGAATTGGACACAGTACTCCAGCTGCAGCCTCACCAAGGCTGAGTAAAGCGGGAAGATGACTTCTTGGGTCTTGCTTGAGATGCATTGGTAAATGCAAGCCAGAGTTTTATTTGTTTTGCCGGCTGCGGCATTGCATTGGTGGCTCATGTTTACCTTGTGGTCATTTGTGACCCCGACTCTCCTTCGGTCATAGTGCTAGTGAGCGTAGCACTGCCGAGCCTATAAGTACGATGTGTTTTTTTTCTCCCAAGGTGGAGCACCTTGCATTTCTCCGTCTTGAATCAGGTTTTGATCTGCCCACTTTGCGAGCCTGTCCAGGTCAGCCTAAATTGCCAGCCGATCCTCTAGCGTGATCGCACTTCCCCATAATTTGGTGTTGTCTGTGAACTTAGCCAGTCCACTTCTGACACCCAAATCCAGATCGTTTATGACTATATTAAAGAGTTCTGGTCTGAGTACTGAGCCCTGAGGGATGCCACTGGTCACCATGCACCATCGACTATCACTCTCTGGGTCTGACCACGGATCCAGTTCCCCAGCCATTGGACTGTAAGGTTGTTAAGGCTGCAGTTCCACACTTTTACCATGAGAACATCATGGGAGACCAAGTTAAAGGCTTTTCTGACATCTAAATCTATGACATCAACCTCTTCTCCTTTGTCCAGGCAATGTGTCACCTGGTCATAGAAAGAAATGAGGTTGCTCAGGAGAGACCTACCCACAACAAAGCCATGTTGGCTATTTCTCAATGTTGTCTTCCACTAGCCTGTTGTTGATGGGTTCTTGGATGATATTTTCCAAGCTCTTACCAGGGACTGAGGTCAAACTGATTGGCCTGTAATTCCCTGGATCTTCTTTCCTTCCTTTCTTCAAGATAGGCACCACATTGGCCCTCCTCCAATCTTCAGGAACCTCTCCCGAGCACCACAAAATATCTTTGCCATTAGTGGTGCCATAATGTCAGCCAAAGACTGCGGCGCTGCTGTCATTGTGAAGGCTTTGGCTTCCATGACCACAGCC
>NW_017728907.1:52896776-52907237 GCF_001723895.1 Crocodylus porosus
TTTCCCTTCAATCCTCAGGTTGCTGACTAGATCATCGCCTTTGGCCAGTACCAGATCCAGCAGCACCTTGCCTCTTGTCGGCCCGTAGACTTCTTGAGTCAAATAGAGCTCATCAGTGCAAGTGAGGAAGCTTCGCAACTGATCAGATTTGGCTGAATGCTCTTCCCATGAGATGTCAGGGTGGTTGAAGTCGCCCATGATGACCATGCACTGAAAGCATGCTGCCCCTGCCAGTTCCCTAGCAAATTCCTGGTTAACAGGTCTATAACAGACTCCTACGGTTATCATGTTCTCCCTGTATTCTAACCCAGAGGGTCTTGAGTCTCCCTCCTTGCGTGCCAATCTCTGCCTGTAGGGAAGTGTACTGTTCCTTCTCATAGAGACCTACACCCCTGCCCTTCCTCCTAATGTGATCCTTTCTGTACAAGGTATAGCCATCAATACTTGTGGTAAAACATTTAAGAATTTAATTGTTCCACTGAAGCCACTAAGACTGGTCATGTATTTAAAGGTGATCATATGCTTAAGGTCTTGCAGAATGGGGACCTAAACAAGCTGAGATAACTTCAAGGAATATGAGGAGCAGCCATACAGAGTAAGAAAGCACCATTTGTATAGTTATGTTTCTGAAGACACTACCTTGGGCCAAATCCTACCACGATTTAAACTCAAGCGACATGCCAGGAGGGCTTCACAGGACAGGGGTGTATGAAACCTCACAAAAGCAGAAGTCTCAGAATCACGTCTCTAGGGTGAACATCTGTGATCGTCAAATCAACATTTGCTTTCGCTCGGTATTCTCCAACACAGAATCTGTTTTTAAGAAAAGGTCAGCTTCTGGACATGATTCATGTATGTCAGTGAACTCCTTGATGGTGCCTTTGTAATGCATGCTTAGGAGGTTAAAGAAACAAGACATTTAAAGAGAAATTAAAGTCAAGTAAAAAAAAGATGGATAATATGGAGTAACATTTGGAGACCTGTAGGTTCAATAAAAACTGAGGGCTTTATACTTATAAAGTATACAGGGTGCTGCATGGAAAGAGATGAGGTGGTGGATGTGGAGAAGCTGTGCTTTGACTCCATCATGCAGGATGCACTTTTCTTCTTCCACATGAAAGAAAAATGCACATTAAAAACTGAAAATGTTTTCTCAATGTCCTATAACTGTCTCTATACAACCAAACAAAATGAGATCTTAAGCTCTCCCTTTTGATCTCTATGCAGAGAACTTTCATGCAGGCAGCTACAACATGAAAAGAGATTTCTTAATGGCTACATGAAAGGGAAACCTGGTTTGAACATCAGAAATACTGAACCCTTCATCTAACATTATTAATTGGTTTGTAGTTTTTTTAAATAGATTCTTTCCCATTAAAAAAAAAGTAACCTCAAAATCATATGCTGCAAAGGAATCCAATAAACATAGCATCACAATATGAGTAGGGACCCATTTCCTAAGGTAGATATATTTTTACAAATAGTTATTTAAATATCTTTTTACTTGTATTGGTTTAGAGTGGTGTGTTACCAAAGTGCAGATGGTATAATGCAAGGTCTACAAGTGCATAGTTCAGTGATTACAAAAGGTACAGAATATAAACTCTGGAAGTAACCAGAAATCTACACTTCAAAATATTCTAGTGCATATTTTATGTTAATTTTCATGCACATCACATTATCCCAATGCAGCAGCTGTGCTGTAAACCAAGACATACTTTTATACATGATGGATTGTTTCTCATTAATGTAGCCTCATCTTTGTAATCAAAACCAATCAAATTAAGCCAATCCAAAGCCCAACTTGTTGACTAAAACAGGATAACCTGCCTGTAAAAAGCCTGTGCATCTTGCACGTCTTCCATCAAAGAATATCAGCATGTTGAGATTTTCAACCAAGACTGTGCAGCTCCCAAATTTCTTCTTATTTACTGCCTTACCTGGCCCTTCTGGAGATGAAACATATTTTGCTGCCTCTTTTGTAGCCAGTGATATTTTTGTAGCCAAGACTTTACCCTGTGATTAGTTATGACCTGTGAAAATGAACTAACCAAGAGGCAAATCTGAGGTCTAGGCTTTAGCATGGTTTGAGTCAAATAGACTCAGCCAGGCAGGAACTATCACACCCCCCGAATTCCTCAGATCCTTTGTTTGCATCCTTGTGGATGCTATTCCAGTACATGTCATTAAACATCTGACTACTTTGAACCTGTCAAGCTTTGTCAAAGTAAAAAGCACCTCTGTGCCTTTCAGAAACCACTGAAGAGGGGAAGGGAGAGGCATATGGTTAAGAATGGTGGCAAGAAAGGGACAGGCAGTGGCAGTGGGGATGGGGTAGCAAATGCAGAAAGTAAGGAGGGAAGGCAGGCCAGGGTGAGGGTGAACATCACCAGAAGTGAGAAAGGTGCCAGTGTGGGACCTACACATGCACCAGTGGAAAAGAGTGGAGATCAAGAGCAGAGAGAGGAAAAGGACTAGTGGGAACGCAGAAGGGTAAAGGTAACCAGGAAGGGGAAATGAAGCCAGTGGAAGGAGGAGAGCTACTGAGATGCAAAAGAGGGACCAAGATGAATGGCAGGTAAACAACATTACAACACCCCCCCCAAAACACACACAGGTAGACTCCCAGCCCTGGTGCAGGGTCCAAGCTGGCTAAAACATGCCCATGTCCCAGTCCCAGCTCCTGGTGGTGGCAGTTAACATGGTATTTCACACTCCTGCAAAGTGCTGGGCAGCAGCTTTGCAAATAGGCATTCTCTGATTTTAATCCACAGATGAGTGGCAGCAGCACCGCAAACGTCTACACACGGCTCAGCAAGTCGTCTGGCATTATTACCTCTGGGGGCAATAGGGCTGTCCAGTCAACCTTGCCCATTCAATCCTGGGCTTCTCTCTGGGAACTGCCAACAGGACTCACAGGAGAGCCCCTTGTGATCGTGCTTTCGTGAAGCTTCATTGGAACTAGACTGAGACCACTTACAGATTTCCATTTTTACATCAAAATCACTTGAACTTCTTCAACGCCCAGCGCTAGCTCTATTTCAGACAGCAAGAAGTCCGAGTCTGTATCTTGGCTTCCCTTAAGAAAAGCCTCCGTTTGTATCTTACTGGAAAGCGTGTTTCTTGTCAAATAATCACTGTCAGCAGCCCAACTAAATGTGTCAAGGAAACATTATAAGGAACTGATAAATGTTAAAACCTTTAAGAAGATTATAGGAATGAGAAGCATAACTGAGTATCACTGCCGCAGGCGGGGAAGTTGTTCAAGAATTCTGATAAGCAGAAATTCAAAATGCATCTCATTTCTGCGCTGCACTACTAGCAAACAAGTGGCTTCAGGAAAGGAAAGGAAAGGAAAAGCTTTCCTTCTGCCTCAGTGCTTGCTTACCGTGGAGTATGGAAATTGCCATACCATCTCAGATCAGTGGTTCATGGGGTTTGTTATTCTGTCTGAACGGCATGGACTGCTGATTGGAGCCATTGCCAGGAAAAAACACGTGCCTGAGAAAGGTGCCAATATCTCTGCAAGGTACAAATAATCGACTCTTTTGCTCACAGTGGAAACAGTTTCCTTATTTCAGAAGCTTATACATTGCGATCTAATAAATCAGTTTGTTTCAGTACCTCCTCTGTGAACAGCATACTCTCATCTACACGCTGAAAGCCCAAAGTTCCCTTTGTCTAAATGGATGAACACATGGAAATAGAAACATTCCAGGGAAAAATTATATGCTCTTGCATATGTTCTTGTCTTTAGCCTTTTTCTTAATAATCTGCATTTCCTACATCACTAGTAGCAATAGATGCTGTAGCCACTGGACTGTCTCCCCACTGTCTGCAACTCACAGCTCTCAGATTCGTCAGGGAACTCTCCTCCTAAATATTTCCAGCTATCCATTACCCATTGTAGGGCCATCCAACCAGCAGCTCTCAGGCTGCATGTGGCCCATAAGGGGTTGAGCTGAGGCCCACAGGCTCCTGCTCAGCCACCAGCTCCACTATCACTGCAGCTGTTGCAGCTGGAGTCTCAGGGCTCCCCCCTCCATCCTCCAGCTTCTGTATTTTGTACCAACCCCAGGAGGTGGTACTGCATGGCATGGTATGACATGGGAAGCTCAGGGTGAGGCAGGGACCACGTGGCACATGCTGGAGTGGTGGGGATGGGGGCGCCTGCGTAGGATCATTGCAGTGACACGGGGGTGCAGCAGAGAGATGTCTATGAGGCATGTGGCCTGGGGACCCGTGACCCCCACTGGTGAGGTCTGCAAGGGTGTGCAGAACTCAGTCGTTTAGAAACTGGACAGACCGGATCTATTATATGCCCCACCTATGACTTTCAAGCAATAATGCCATCTCCTGGAAACTCGATGCCACAGGAACAATCTGCCTTTCTTGAACAGTGGGCCCAGCCTTCACTATAAATTAGCCTTTCCCTTCATGAGACCAGCTTCCACCCCTGAAGGTCGGGAGCAGCCAGCTCCAAGGTGAAGCCACCCCACAATCTCTGATATTCTGCCTGTAAGTAATTCAGTCCTGTAGCTCTGGCCTCAAGGGGCTGCACTTGGGCCCCAAGAGTTGCAAGCTCTGTGCACGCTGCAAATGCACTGGCTGCTAAACCTCGAGCCAAGCAGCTGCCCATCCTGCACTCTGCGCAGCCAGGTGGATAGTCCCCACCTGGACCACTCATTTTCTACAGCTGTTAGTTGCCCGGAAGGCTACACTTTGCAGGTCTGTTAGTTTGGCTTAGATTCATTCTTTGCTTTTAATGTCTTGATCCCGGAGTCTGAAATCTTATGTGTGGAAATGCCTTGTGCCTACGACTTGTAAACTCATCTGCCCCAGGGAAATTTGCGGGAGTTCTGCCTAAGCTATATGCATCTGAAGGGCACCTGAACAGGGCCGTACAGCTGGTCTCATGGGGGAGGATTTGCTTTCATCCACTAAGCAAGTCAACAGGCAGGAACAGCTCCATGCAGTCCAGACACCCATGGACTCCCTTCACGCCACTAACTTCCTCTTTGCTGGAGGCCTCTTTTTGCTCCACTTTACAATAGTTAGTCTTGCAAGACGAAAAGCAAGAAAGGACCTGATGCTCTAAGCCGCAGAGCAACATAAACTCCCATTTAACTCAACAGAAGTGGAGTGCTGAGTATCTGAGCCCATTATCCAGAGCAGAATCTGACCCAGAGTGTTCCCTGGGAAGACAGTGGTTCACATGTAGATCCCAGGCTCCAGCATAATATGGGAAAGAGCTTCTTCACCACGTAATTGGAAGATCATAGGAAAGTAGGACTGGAAGCGACCTCATGAGGTTATGTATCTCAGAACCTTGCTGAAGGCAGGACCATCCCTGACTAAACCCACCCCAGCGAAGTGTGCTAACTTGCTCTTAAATGCACACTCCCAGGTCTCCATGTAGACCAGCCCAAGTGGTGCTGGCAGGGCAAGGAGCTGCTCCGGGGCCGGGGCCGGGGCCGGGATCTGGCGGCCATGACAATGCGGGGTCACAACCGGGGGCAGAGCTGCAATCTGCTGCCTGCAGGTGCCTGCCCGCGGGACCCAAGCTTGTTGCAGAGGCGTGCAGGAAGCAGATTGTAGCTCTACCCCGGCTTCAGCCCCGCACTGTCACCGCTGCAAGATCCCGGCCCTGGAGCATCTCCCCGCCCAGCTGCATGTCCTGCCAGTGCCACTGAGGCTGGGCTCCATGGGGACCCTGGGAGCATCCGGGCATCACAGCCCCAAGCCGTCAGGACCACACCACTGCTGGGGTCTCCAGGGAGGGGATGCTGGGTAATGGAGTCTGCCATGGGCCCGATCCAGCTCACAGGCCAGACTTGTCCACCCCTGCCCTACAGCCACAGAGAACAGTCTAATCTCCATCCTCCCTATAATTACCCTCCAGGTATTTGAAGACTTATTCAGTCCTGCCCCCACCTTACTCTTTTCTCCCCCAGACTAAATAACCGTAGTTCTTTCGGTCTCCTCCTAAGCCATGCTTCCCAGGCCTCTAATCATTTTTTCCACTCTCCACTGGACTCTTCCCAATCTATCTTCCTTGAAGCGTGGAGCCAGCACTCAACACCGTACTCCAGGTGAGGCCTCACCAGTGCTGAATAGACTGGAAGAATCCACTAAATACCACAGTATAAAGTCTCATCTTGGCATGTATTAACAGAAAAGCAAAACATCAACATTAAAGCATGGAATGGGTTTCCTTGAACACTCATAGAAATTCAGAAAAGCTGGTTCAAAGTGCAGTTCTGCCCACATAAAAATTATCCTAATTTTCATTCTGCAATTTGGCCACTCTTATAGAAGAATTTTTGCGTGTTCTGCTAGGGTGTGGGACTCCCGCCTTCCTCTCCCCATCAGTAACAGGAGGGTGTGTGTGTGCACTCAGGCTGAAGCACTCAAAAGGTCACACAAGTATTTCAGCCATTTGTCATTTTTAATTTTCCAGGCTTGTACATATAGTACCGAGAAGATTACCAAATATGATCACACTAACTCATCTTAAGGAAAGAAGCCAAAGGATTGAGTTGTGGACCTGGGCCATATAATGCCTTGGACAGACCCCAGACTGTGTGCATGGGCTCAAACATCTGTTCGTAAGCACAAAGCTGCCCGTGGACTTCCAGAGAGAATTTAGTTTGCAGACCAGTGATACAAGAGGTTCCTGTGCATGGGTTGCAGACGCCCAAGTCAAAAGACTTCATCAGAGAAGACTCAGCAGGAGACAGTGTTAGGACTTTAAGGTGGACATAGCACACAGCGATGAGCTTTTACTCACACAAGCAATTCCACTGGAATCACTTGCATTGGGACTCTCCGGTATAAAACCCCATTGTACAGTATGCCCCCAAATTATTATTTCTTCTTGAACATACTGTTCAGATGGTGGTTCTTGGTGTAAAGTTTGGTGTGTTGAAGTCCTGCCCCATCCGCCTTGGGGCCCCACTGTTCTAGGTGATGTACAAACAAAAAGCACATTACTCCTGCCCCAGAGTCTTTTAGAGGTTAAAATCTGTCAAATCACATATCATATATCCCACTGCCTATGCAGATGGGTATTTACAGTACCTTTTCTGGTGCCTCACTAGCCATGTCTCATATGACATCTGTAAAACATCATTCCACTTGCACGTTACAGCCTCCTCCACTTCATCGTGCCATTTTGATTGGAGGCAACTGGGCCAAATCTTAAGTTGGCTTCTAGGCACCAGTGTAGTAAAACTAATCATACATTAAAGGGCAACATTCTGGATCCGATTCTTACCTCGACTGCATCAGTAAAGAACAGAAGGAAAGCGCTGGATTTCGTGGAGTCAGTGAAGTACAGCGGAGCAGAATAAACAGTGTGATCAGAATACGGCTCCTTACAGGCACCCTGACCCACAGCTTGCACTAGACTATCTCATTGGTCGAGTTAAATGTGTGTTAAGAACCACCTCGACTGTCCTATTATATTTCATCAACTATCAGCACAAAGACAACACCTCTTACAAAGAGAAATACCATTGAACTTTTCTTATTACTTCTCCAGGAAGATAGTATCTGGAGCCTATTCAATCTATTGGAGTATGCAGGCTGCATACATTTAATTTCAAAAGCAAGTATTATCAACTGCTTTCCAAAAGCTAATTTTCATATTTCCAAAATAACGCTTAAGACATTGACTTTCATGACTTCCTACCATTCTCAAAAGCCAATCTCCTCTTGTGTACAATCAAGAAAAATCTCTGCATAAGTTCAGAGTCTTCAGCTGTTAAAAATGCTCTGCAGCAGCAGCTTGAAGGACAAATTATAATAAATGTTGCAAAAGGAGATATAACAGGCTGAGCTCTGTGGTAAGTTGATGTGAAAATAGAAAATATGCTGCCATTCATTCTTAGTCACTTCCCTGCAATTTTGATTGAATTTGCTGAAGGCCAATTTCAGCATAAAATATGAAAGCCGAAGACCATCTAGTAATTAAGATGAACTTTTCTGTTAAAGCTTCAGTTGACGCTACTGCCTTCATTTATTAAAACAGACCTTGTGCCACCAACAGTATTAGCATAAGTGCCCTCACATTTCCTGCCTGTAAGATCCGTCAGCTTGGACTTCCTTATTATTTCAAATCTTGCGTTCACATCAGTGCCATTCACAACCTTGCGAGAGTCCGCTCACCAGCTTTTTACTTGATTTGTGTCTAAAGAACACTTAGATGACTCATAGTTCTCTGTGTTTGAAGCTCAAGAGGACATAGGTGGGAAGAGGAACCCAAGGGAAAAAAGACTGCACTTCATAAAGTAAAATAACATTAAAGAGAAGAAAAGTAAAAGAAAAAATATAATAAGATGCTTTTTTTTTTTTTTTGAAATGCTGTGCAATAAAAAGAAAAACCCAACAATTTTCTGTTCTATTCATTACTGAAAGCAAATGAAGAGGTCAGTTATGGAAAGATATTAGATGAGGCTTTGCAGAATCCTTTAAGCGCTAAACACTTCTTTGGGACTGCCAAGCCATATGAACAGACCATTGTGCATCAAGGTAGAGAGCACTCTTCACAAAAGATTAATACGCCTGAGTTAAGGACAAGGCACCCCTGGAGACAGAAGTAACTGCTGGAAATGAGTCCCATTTAAAAGTCCTTGCAAGGTACGAATTCAAAGTCTTACCCATTCGCATTGTGTAGAAGTGTGCCGCTGGGGAAGGACAAGCAGGAGATGTCCTCAAATACTGACAGAGACTTCCCAAAAGCACATCTCTGCCCATTCATCCGTGACTGCACAGTGTTCCCACTCAGTGGTATTGGGGAGATCCTCTCTAGAAAAATAATCACAGATCTCAAGGACTCTGCACGTTGGGATCTGCACCTTTCCACTGTCCTGCCAACTGGTGTGCCCTGCTACTACCCGGAAACAAAGGTGGTATAGCACAGAGCACCCAGAGGTTCATAGGGAAAACCCTTCCTCCTCAGCCATCTAGAGATTCCCAGAGCACAACTTAAAGGTACTTGGGTTCTGGCTCTAAGTAATTAAAAATTGTTTGGAATATTTCCATAAATTCTGGTTCCAAAAGTAGATGGGGTTAGGGATACTTCAGAGAGGATATCTCACGTCTCCTAGGAAAAGAAATTGAAATCACCCTCTCGCAACTGCTGAAGGCAGCTCAAAGAGCTATAGCTATTGGTGGTCAAAGGAAAGGTGGTCACTAAAAAGCAAAGCTCCTCAGCAGAAAGCCCGGGGTGCTAGGATCATGAACAGACCGACCTTCTTTGCAGGTCTTCAGACTCTGAGTAGTTACAGTCCAGGGAGTTTCATACGTTCATAGTTGGTCGCGTCAGAAGGGATCTGAGCAGATCATCAAATCCGACCCCCTGCCATGGGCATTGCTCCAGGCAAATCACTGACATCCTGCCTAAATAATTCAATACCTAGCAATTCTGAAGCTTTACCTTTCTTAATCTGTGGTTCTCTGCTGAAAAATAAATTTTAAAATGGCCCTGTGGCAGTCCATATCTAGTCTTTCAGGTGCCAGTTCATCAGCAACAAGACACTTAGCCACCTGGTTTCATGTCAGGTACAAGTTTAAGTGCTCTGCTGAGCCGGGGCCCTGAATAGTTTCAAGATCCAACCAGGTCAATTTACAAATGTAGGCCAAGATTTTCAAAACTACTGACTGTGAGCATCTCAATTTTGGGGGGGGGGTCCATTCTGAGACACCTTAAAGAGATCCGATTTTCAGAGGGCTAAGTGACCAGATTAAATTCTTGCTGATATTTTCCAGGTTTGGCAGCCAACAATTCAAGTCCTCCAAATTAATAACTACTTTTGAAAATCCTGGCCATTTTTTCTAATTAATAGTGATGCAAACTCAACAGGGGATGTGAGAGTTCTTTCTATTTCTCACATTATAACCAGTAACAATGGCTCTAAAGCCCTCAAAGCATCTTTGGGGATACCTGATTGGAACCTAGTAAACAGCTGCTTTGATGAATGAATTACAACTCACTCACTCATTGCTGTCCAGCTCTACAAGGCTAACAGTAGCATCAGAAATGTGTGTAATGTGGTACTGAAGCTAACCAAGGCTGAATATATGCTGGGAGCTTAGCATAACTGAATGAGATGCCATTTTATATTTAAAAAGGAATACTCTCATCTGAAACTATTTGGTCAGTCAGGACTAATATGCCCGTTCCTGCCAGATCACTATAAGCACGACAAGGCTCTACCATGCCAATGGCTACAGTCCAACCACTTCATCTTGCCCAACTTCAGCCTTTCCTTCAAACATTAAGTGCTACTGTCAATAGCATGTGTGTGTGCAAAATAAGGTTGTCAAATTCTGCTATCTGAGTTCAGTCAAAATCAGTCAACCGTAACCGGCGGGCGGGCTGGGAGGGCCAGGAGTGGGACTCCTGTACGGGTAGGACGTAGACACCACACAGGTCTACAAATAGCAGCTTAGAAGGAT
>NW_017728907.1:52907248-52916037 GCF_001723895.1 Crocodylus porosus
ATCTAGCTGGGGTAATGTAGGCCCAGCACTCTTTCCTGCTTATGCAGGGGGTCGGACTCGATGATCCATTGAGGTCCCTTCCAACCCTAGCATCTATGAATCTATGAATCTATGAACACTCAAAGACATCCCCTTCCCAGTCTTTCTCTTTTTTTCCTCTCTCCTCACTACAAGACTCCAGGCTCTCTTTGGAATCACAACTGAACCAAGCCACATCAGCAGCATTCCCAAGAAGGGAAGATAAAAAAAAAATCATAAGTCAGGTAGCTCCTGTAGCCTACCCAAAAGAACTTGAAATATGTCTGAGCTCCCCCAATTCACCCCAAGTAGGAAAGAGACAATTATAGTGTTGGCACATCTCTCAAATGTCTAGAGGGATTTAAAGATTTCAGCTCCTGGAGCAGAAGCTGTAGTAGAGAACCCAACCGAGTTCAAATGACAAAGATTTGCATAAAATGCTGTGCCCAGAGCAGTGCCAAACTTCACCAGCATTTCTAACCAATGAATTCTGTGCCATCCCCAGCCCAGCCATTAATTACGAATGCTCCAGCCCCAAATTCAGTTTGGTCTCCCTAGCTTTCCACACCTCTGCTACTCTGCTGCTCTGGGATTCTTCACTTCCTACAGAGCAAGGAAGGAGGCAGGGTGTCCCGAGGGCCGTCACATCAGTAACATCACCAGTAACGTGGTTTTGGCTGCAACACAAGCCAGCCAGAAATCTCCAGCCCTCATGAGAATTTAAACACTGGTGGTCGAAACACTTTGATTGGCTGCCTTCGCACTCCCCTGCCCCTGAAGCAGAGCTGCCAATCCCGGGGTGGCAGGGACCTGGCAGAGCCTTTTCCATTTCCTTCTTCCTGCTCACTTTCTCCCCTCCCTTTTCCCTGAAAGCCCAGCAGCTTTGCTCCTTCCATCCTCCAGTGAGGAATGGGGTTGATTTCCCAGCTTCCTTCTGCAGCACAGTGCCTGGGAAGGCGTACGAGAGCTGTGAAGTAGGCCTGTACAAAGCGGCAAGGATTCGAGTTGGATTCCGCCAATTCGGAGGGACAGTGATTCAATTTGGTGATTCGAATCACTGTCTTGATTTGATTTGGCCGAATCAGATCCAAAGATTCGGTGCTGCTTCAGAGATCCGGCCATAGACTAAACAGGCAGCAGTCCTTCACGACGCTGGAAACAGCTGCCTCCAGCTGGGAGGTCTGCTGTGGTGGGGGGAGGGGGGAGGAAAAGGGCCTGGGGGGGCAGATTAATGCCCCCACAGTGAGGGAGGGATTGGGGCTGGGACCCAGGCTGAGGCAAGCGCTGCCCAGGGAGGGGATGGGGCGGCTCGCGCCGCTGGTCCGAGAGCTGCTCATAGGGCAGCTTGTCCAGTGACTCTCACCGCTGCTCCCGCCCCCAGCCCAGGAGGACATGGGGTAGGGGCGTGTGCCCCAGGATCTGTGCGGGGCAGGCAGGGCTGGGGCTGCACCAGAAGAAAAGCAGAAGGCACTGGGAGTGGTGGCTTTGCACCCTTGCTGCTCACCCAGCTGGTGTGGAGCCATGCAAGACTGAGCCCCTGTGCTGCCGCTGGACAAGCAGCGGCTTCGTCCCAGCTGGGCAAGCGGTGGCAGAGCACGCGGGGGATGGAGGGGGGGAAACTGTGCTCTGCAGGGTGGGCAGAGCCAGGGCTGCGCTCCGGGAGGCTACCCCCAGTCGCCTGCTGCTGGGTTGTGCTCATGGGCCGCATGGAGCGAGGGCCGCACTCTGGGCGGCAAGCCCCTGCTGCCAGGCTGCACGCTGTGGGGCAGGTGTAGGGCTGCGCTCCGGGCTGCAGCTTCACCCAAAAACACGTTACTGGTGATGAGACTATGACAATATTGCACTGGTGTAGTTTCGAAGTTATGAGCCATTCAAAGCAGGGTCTTAGACTGGAAATACTCAAGACAACTTAATTTGCAGCAGTTGCTCCTGCTTTGACAACAACAAAATAAATAGGGATTACCACAGACTTCATACACTGACAATGCTGCCAGCTACAGTTAGCAAGAAAGTGAGAAAGTAAAAGTAAACAAGAATGGAAAGGAGTGAAAAAGCTATTATTTACTAAGAGTTTCTGAACAATCCTGACGACTTAAGGGAAACAAAGAGAAGATTACTTAGGTATGTGAAAAAAAAGGTAATACCTGCAATATGAGGACTGTGGCTAAATTAATAATTACAAAACATTCTTTATGAGTTAGGAAGCTAAAGGAAAAATGTACCTATCATTTGGGCCCAGAATCACCAAAGTGTTGGCTTCAGTGGGTCTTAAAAATATTCCTACGGCCCCAATAAAACAGTACAATTGCCCTGTTGAATGGAACCTCGAATCCAGGGTGTCTGGGACTTCTAAAGGGCTTCAATCAAAGCACTTCATGGAGAAGGAGGTGGTTGTTCAAAATTCAAACTGGAGATCTGGATCTGTATTTGAATTTTGCAAACAATTATTAATTTTTAATTGGCCAAACTAAAAAACTTGCTCTGACAACTCCCCCAAATCCAAACCTAGAGGCAATCAGCACAGCATGAACTCTTCCCTAGGGAAATCTGAATTGTTCCTTGTAGCAGGCTGCATGTCTTAATGAGAAAGTGATTTGGCCTGCCTAGGAGGACTGGACCAGCTGAGGAGGATAACCGGCCAGCCTTGAGGAAATTAAAGGTTCCCAGAAAAGGGAGCTGGAGGGAGAGAGAGAAGGAAGGCTGCAAGGCTAGAGGTTGCAGTGCTGAGCCAGAGCACTCTTTCAGGGTCTGGGAAAAGACCAAAAATTTTGAGAGAATTGTTGTTTATGTATGTCCTTGGTTTATCAGTTATGCTGTGTCCTGTGAAGCAAGTCTGCCCAGGGAAATATAAGACTGCATTGTGTAAACTGACAACCTGCTACACAAGAATGCAGGCAGCTTCAAGTGAACTCCAGCAATGAAGGAGACAGGAGACTTGGTGAGGGGGCTGGAGGGGCTATAGCAGCAGTTCCAGCAGCTCTGACTACAGGTGCAGGGGCTCCACCAAGAGCAGCAACGGCACAAAGTGACAACAGAAGTCCTGGAAGAGACGGCTGACTTCCCAGAAGAGCGAGGAGAAACTTGATGCGATAGAAATGAAGCTCCTGGGACCCACTGAAGAAAACACAGCTCACAGAGAGACTCACATCTAGGGAAACCCGCCTGGAAGCAGGCCAGATGAGGGGGGCAGGAAAAGATGAAGGAGGGCAGACCACTAACTGAGCAGAAGCAAGCCAGTTGCAGTTAGAAAAAAGCAGACTAATCCCCCTTTTCGGAAAAACAGATGGCAGAACAACAGAAATAAAAAAATTAGGACTGGTGGGAAAGGAATAGGAAAGCCGTAGAGGACTTAGCTACAGTTGAGATAGCATGGGAGGGAAAGTTGCTCTCTGCTGACTGAGCAAAGGAAGAGTCAGAACAACAGCTGGATGAGATCCTGGCTCTCCCAGAACAGACATTGCTTTCTGTTTTCCCAGAGGTCCTGGTCTCCTCCCAGCCAACCTACAACAAGGCGCTACAAGAACTTAAAGAGCCAACTCTGGGATTGCTAACGCAGCAGAGGGCAAGGATCAGGTTGCTTGATTCAGCACTTAGATCACAACACACAAAAGAAGCTCAGAGCATTTTATGAGCCCAATGTGAGCAATACCGAGCCACACTGCCTGAGGCAGAATGAATTCCCCAAGCACTGCAGGGAGTGTGGAGAAGGGGGAACAGGCATGGACAGCAAAATTAACTGTGTCCAAAAGGAAACTTAAGAAGGCCCAAACCTAAGTGCAATCTCTAGAAGAAGCTGTGCAGAAGTTGAAAAGACAGCTGCAGAATGCAGACCAGTTAAAAGGTGTACACCTCTCTCCGGGAGGCATAGCTAAGGATATACTCAGAGACAGCTGATGCTGAATGCCAAAGCTACCTGGGGGAAGTAGAGGCATGGAAGCAACTCTTAGTTGAATCCTGGGAACAGCTGGAGGCAGTGAAAACAGAAGCCCAGCAGACCTAAGAGGTTCAAGAGTTGAACAGGCAATTGGGTCGGGAGCTTCAGGGGTTTGGTGCCAAGATCAATCAGGCGAAGGGGAGACAGGGAAGAGATGGAAAGCCTCAAGCTGAAGTTGGAGGACCTAGATGCTCAGTCAACCAAAAAACAGAAGGACTGAGTAAGGAGCTAGCAAGGCTCACCACGCAGGATGAGGCCTCTCGAGAGGAGAGACTTAAGTTACCAGAGCAGGTGAAGGCTGAGCACCACCACCACAAGCAGATGGAGGCAGAAGTGACATCCTTGAAGAGCAAATCTGAGAGTTAGAGGCTGAGCAAGAGACCAAAGTGAGGTCAGCTCCAAGGCAATAGACACAGAGACCTCCTAGGGGTGGTGGGACAGAGACTGGGAGGGTAGAGAACTGTAACAGGGAGCTCCAGGCTCTCTGTTACATTAAGAGGAGAAGCGGCCCAGCAAGGGTGCTCTGCCAGCTAATCAGGGGCAGAAGCTGCTGGTTGCCAGAGCAACTGGGATAATGAAGAAATTAGCAGCCAGCCTGGACAGTCACCTGACTGGATGTAGGCAGGGTCCTGGGTGCATATAAACCTGGGGCTTGAGCTGGCAAGCCAGGCTAGCCCTGCTCGCTCCACACAATTAGCCCATAAGGCTCTGGGTGCCCAGCCAGGCAGTTGATTACAGAGACCTAGCTAGGGGGACTAGAAGCCTAGCCAGAAGCCTGGGACCAGTGGGACTGAGGCCCAGTGAAGGTCTGTGGGCAGCCTCCTTATTTTATTTCTATCAAGACGTGGCAGGAGAGACAGAGGGGCAGAGCAGGGCACAGTCACGGAGCCACCAGGGGGAGTCACGGCTACCCCGGGGCCCCAATGTGTTACAAGGACCAAGACCCGAGGAAGAACCTAGAAAGGGAAGCCCCTACCTACACAAAACCACACCCATGAGGAAAAGTTGTGGGAAGCCCAACTGTGGTGAGGGTTGCCCACACAGGAGATCCAGCTACAGGAGAAGCACTTCTGGAGGTACCAAAGATGATACAAGTGTCAGAGAAGACCTGCTTCCATTGCAGCCTCAACGAGAAGGGCAGCCAGGAAAGGAGGAAGAAATGACAGTGTCCACCACAGCCAAGAAGGGAGAGGAGGCCAAGATGCACAGAATGAGAGATGACAGCCCAACCACAGGGAGACCAGGTAGGCCACCCAAAGGCATGGGGTGGGGGCTTTACTGGTGGGGCTTATGGACAATGATCAGGCAGCTCCACAAGAACTAATAACAATGAGCCTCTAATCTGGGGAGGTATCCCCCTAAGAATAAGGGAAAAGGTAGCACATTCCCAGGATGGTGGCATGAAGACTGTGTAAGGGAAAAACACTTAAGAAAGAGAGAAAGAGAGGAATAAGCCTCACTGGGCATGTATGGGGGTGGAGAAACTGCAAGGCACTGAAGAAGTCCTGAAGGATCCTACAGAGACCAGCAGACCAGAGCAGGAACCACCGCTAGAGACTGAAGACAGAGTGCCCGTGAGCTAACAGAAGCCAGACACAAGGATGGAGAAGTCCCCAAGGATGGAAAAGTTTCCAAGGATGACCAAGAGGAAGACAGGTGCTGGGAATGACCTGCCTCAAACTGGACCAGGAGGGAACTGGGACCGGAGGAGACACTGCAGACAGCATCCGCAACAGCAACTCAGGAAGGTAACTGAAAGGGGCTGTTGTTTAAGGAACAACTGAGACAACTGTGGGGGACACAGGGTGAACCCCCAGCTGAGGCACCATGGACCATCAGTGGGAACTGGTCTGAATATCCTGCCCAAAGACCAGTCTAACTGGAGGGCCAACACTGTATTCATGAGCCTTGGCTGGGATGATATTGTGGGGGATAGTCCTGCTTTGAGTAGGGGTTGGACTAGATGACCTCTTGAGGTCCCTTTCAACCCTAATTTTCTATGATTCGAGGAGAGAAGGAAGGTTGCAAGGCTAGAGGTTACCACATTGAACCCAAGCCCTCTTTCAGGGTCTGGAAAAGACCATAAGGTTTAAGATAATTATTTATTCTTCATGTATGTGCTTGGTTTATGGGTTATGCTGTGTCCTGTGGGGCAAGTTTGCCCAGGGAAATAAAAGACTATTGCGTAAACCAATAATGCATTACATTTTTTCTTCTTTGAAAACCATAGTGCAAGTTACACAAATCCCTCAAGCCTTAAGCCACTATCAAATTGACACCTTTATAGTGATTAATAAAAACTGTAATAAATGAGATCTTAAACCAACATGTCTTGGGAATTTCATCATTAAAAACTGGGATTCAGTGAGTCATGATTCTGAATAAATTGCTGTACATCTCCCTTTTGAGAAACTATTTGGAACAGGCACTTTGCTTAGGAAACAGACTTTAGCAGAATCTGTGTGACTCACCAGCAATATGAGGGCAATTAAATCTTTTATCAAAATTCCACTATTCATAAAATGCATAATCCAATTAGAATGGAAAATCCTTGCCTCCTATCTCCGGTTACAAAACAAAATATTTAGTAAATATGATATTCTGAGTTTCTAATAGAAATATTTCAGAAATGTACTGCAAAAGTCCTTGGGAATAGAGATTAATGGCTTTCCAACTTAAGTGTCGGGGCCTACATACTCCATGGGCTGCACAAGCAGGGGCCACATGTAGACTGCATGAACATCCACCCCCTCCCCATTGCACCCCATGCAACAACCCAGTGTGCACCACATGCTTGTGTGGATGTCCCCCGACCATTGCACCACAGTTCCAGCCTCACCCAGACTGCCCCACACTGTGCTAGGCCATGGTGTACCAGTCCCTGCGGTGGGCACAAAACACAAAAGCTGGAAGAGAAAAGCAGCTGGAGCAATAGAGGGAGCTGCAGCTGGGCAACATAATCTCTCATGGGCTTCACGCAGTCTGCAAACTGCCGGGTGGACAGCTTTGATAAAGAAGAAGATTAAAAACTATCATCAGAAGGGAGGAAAATGTCATGTACAGTAAGCATCACGACAAACAGTATGCTCTCTCTCCCTTTGTGTAGAGCAAGGGTGGGCAAAATGCACCCCGCGGGCCAGATGCAGCCCACCAGGCCATTCTATCTGGCCCACGGGGTCCCTAAAAAATTTAGAAAATTAATATTTATCTGCCCCAGGCTGCCTGCCATGCGGCTCCCGATGGCTTGCCAAAACTCAGTAAGCGGCCCTTCGCCCAAAATAATTGCCCGCCCCAGTGCAGAAGGTAGTGCAGTGCTCGAGCTGCAATCTACACTTATCACTGGATAGACGCCATTGCCTCACTCTCACCTCACGCGTTATAGGAATGTTATGTTTCAACTTGCATGGCAGATCCACAGCTGACAGCTCCAAAATTGTCAGAGCCTTAATGGAATTAATTTGGGGAATAAAATAAGCTTTGGAAATGGGGTAAAAGAGAAAACACACTTTTCGTGCTGAGTAAACTTGTGTGATTAATACAAGAACATCGATGCCCTTAGCTACCATACCTTCTCACACACAAGCACCTTTCCCCCCAACCCTCCCAAACTGGGTGCATGTATTAAGTGAGGAAGCTAATTTCTGCCCAGTATAAAAATATCTGCTTTAATTTCTGCTCCACATCTAGTAGATGCGGTATTGGTATTCAGGCAGGCGGCTGAAAGAGCCAATTGACTTGACGGCTCATTGTTCTCCCCTCCACAGGTGTTAACAGCCATCTCTCCTTTCTAACGGTCTTGATGTTCCACTAATCAAGCTAACTTTCTTAGGGCAATTTTGCTGACTGCCAGCTGCTCCTGGTCTCTCTTCTCCAGGTTTTTCTCTTCGAAAGCACAGAGAAAGGAAAATATTTTCCCCCTCATTCTACCTTTCAAAAAGGCATGGACTATATTCTGGGCCACATGTACGTGAGAAAATATGGCATTCATTTAATTATTTTTCTATGTTTGGGTTTGTAAAATTATATGAAAAATAACTACTTTGTCACTTAGCAACTTTAGTTTTTCACACAAATGGAACAACAGAGCTTCTTAGTCTCCAGGCTGTTTAAAGAGCATTTCTAAAGCAAATCCTACAAATGTGAGAACTGCCAAGAGGCGCATTGAGTTTGGTTCAGTGACACAGGGGTGTTGCTGTGTGTAGCAGGGTGCTAAGGTGCCTGCTACTTGGAGAGCCGGGATAACCACCCAGGTGCAGGTTGCTCAGGGCAACCGAAGGGAGCTAAGGACCCACACCTGCCTGGTCAGCTGGCCGGAAGGGGCAGGGCCTGGTTCCCATATAATTCCCAGGCTGATGCCAGGCAGGCAGTTCCCTGCTGGCAGCCAAAGGAGAAGGAGCTCTGCTGGACCGAGCAAAGAGGAGAGGCCAGACTGCAGGTACAGCCCGAGACTGAGGAAAGATGGAACAACCCTGGTGTGACAGGAAGAATATGGTTATAGCTGAGTGGCAGAAATTTATGTTATAGCCTAGGGGCTTGAGTTTTGTGTTTGCTGTTTACAACCGGTGGCTTGGGAGAGGCTATAAGGGGAAGGAGGAGGCCTCATATGGGACCCACGGCAGCGTGGGAACCCCAGCGCCAGATAAGGAGGCAGTGATTCCAAGTACCCAGAGAGGCACGGTTGCAAGACGGGAGCTGCGGAGAGCCTGAGCACCCAGAGAGGCATGGTTGCGAGACAGGGGCTGCGGAGAGCCCGAGCACCCAGAGAGGCACGGTTGCGAGACAGGAGCTGCGGAGAGCCCGAGCACCCAGAGAGGCACGGTTGCGAGACAGGAGCTGC
>NW_017728907.1:52916187-52924785 GCF_001723895.1 Crocodylus porosus
CGGAGAGCCCGAGCACCCAGAGAGGCACGGTTGCGAGACAGGAGCTGCGGAGAGCCCGAGCACCCAGAGAGGCACGGTTGCGAGACAGGAGCTGCAGAGAGCCCGAGCACCCAGAGAGGCGCGGTTGCGAGATGGGGGCTGCGGAGAGCCCGAGCACCCAGAGAGGCGCAGTTGTGAGACAAAGGCTGCCGAGAGCCCGAGCGCCCAGAGAGGCGCGGTTGCGAGACGGGGGCTGTGGAGAGCCTGAGAGCTGAAGCGAGTATAAGACTGAACAACATCTGGTACATCAGCGAGGCTTGGGGTGTGGTACAGGGGTGGTTGGAGCCACGCATAAGCCCATAAGGCTGGGGTGCGCAGAAACACCCATTAGCGAACCAGGACTAACGTACAGGAGGAAAACCATGTCCAGGGAGATGAAGAGGCAGCCTCCCTATCATATACATTTGAGACCAAAGATGTGGTGAGTGAGAATTAAGGGTGCTTTGTAGGCAAACTGGACATGGTAAGGGGCGCTAGGGGAGAGCACGGCAACCCTAGGATGCCCCTCCTGTTACACTGTGGCTAGATGATGGACTGGCTCCTGAAGCCATTATTTACTCAGCCATAATCTCCTACTGAATGGCTGAAGACCTAGAAAATGGCATTCCTATATTTAAGTGAAAAATTGTTGGAAATTATATTTTAAGAAAGGCTGTTCAGCAGAAAACTCAAGCTTATATAACTGTTTCCCATTTAGATGCTTTTCTGTTAGGAATTAGAAACACAGGCTATGAGGAAGAAAAATGGTACACAGGTTGAAGATTTTTTCTGAAAGAACGCCCCCAATAAATGATGTACGAGACAAATGCTCCAATTACATTTCAGAGCGCTGAAACCCCAGGAGAGCTAAGCCCCCTTATCTCTGTTACCCCCATTTACAATAGATAATTTTGCTCATATCTGCCAAAAATCCTGACAAACAGCAGCTCAAATCCACCTGTACTGGTAAGCAACCTCTTAACAAGTACAGGTACAGAGACAGATCGGTAATAGTGCAGCAGTTGGATGCACTTCAGCACAGACGTGTTGCTGTTTTTATCTCTTAGTACTCGCTGTCAATTAAACGGTGTCCTAGTGACACTTGCTAAATCCCTAACACACTTTAAACTATGGGCCACGTTCATAGATGCATCCCTTTTGGGATCGACTTTGGGATTGACTTGTCAGGAAGTGCTCGTAAACATCTGCTGAGAAACAGGGCCTGAACCCTGGCCCTCTTTCATCCTCATTTCAGTGGGCATCTGCTTTTAGACACCATTAATCCTGCGGGTATCCTCAGCTCCCAACATCATGCTTTACCCAGGCAGATAACCAAACTGTTGCTGTGGTGGTCTCAGCCCTGTAGAACGTACCTCCCTCTAGAGTTACTACCCAGAGTATCCCTTTGGTACTATAAAAATACCGCTTAAGAACAGTAGAGTAACTAATCTAAAGCCCCAAATGCTGACAGAAGGAGCACGAGGATGGCAGTCCCCAGGGCACCTGCACTGCTGCAACACCCTGCATGCAAAGAAGTAAGTGCTCCGCGCTGCACCCTCTCCTGCAACTCCTGAAGACATCTCTCGTCTTCTCCAGTAGGGCTTTCCATATAAATCAGTGTCAAGCCCTGTGTTTATGAGCTCTACTTCCCTGGCTCGACTTTACATTTCTAAAATCCTGCTCCTCGATTGAGCTGTTTCTTATAAAATCCTGATGCAATACTCTTTCTACACAGGTCTTATACTGCAATCACTCTGCTGATTTAGCCACCCGTGATTTACCCCAATGTGAGAGATTAGAATCAGGCCTTGGGTATTTTATAATGTTTTAATTATTTTTATAGTATTATTCTGAATTGCTCACGCAGCAGCCTTGTGGCTTGGAGGATGGGCAAAAGATAAAATTATTCAGTGGTATTTCATCTCATTGATAAATCTGTCATTTAAGTTTTGCTGTACGCTGGCTACACACAGCCAGAAACCTCCTTAACAAATCACAAGCATTTCTCCCCATTCTTGCAGTCAGTGATTTCCCAAGAAGCCTAAATTTTCTGACAACTACAGAAGCCTTCAGCCCCTAGCACCTTCGATAGGAGAGTAACGGAGAGGAGCACTAATAAAATACTAGCCACTTGTGTTAATGCCTCAAAAAGATGTCAGCATGGCTCCTTCTCCTGTATGCAACTGGCCAAACATGGCATTATTTGAGCCCAATTCACCTCCCCTGTAACTGCATCAAAATCAGAGTTACAACAGGAATGACCTGGGATCCTCAGTTGAACGCTATAAATGAAAAGAGAATCAGGCCCCTGGTCAGACGTTCAATTATGATGCGGAGAGGTTTGGATATTAACTGACTGGTGTGACTGCCATTTAAAGAAAATAAAATCCTTAATTAGCCCTGCCTGGCTGTAAATTTCCAGTGCTATTAGTTGGTGCAATCAGTTGACACAGTGACGTGCTATCTTCCAGTCAGAAAATTTCCTCTACTGAAATGAAACTCAATTACGATCTGGCTAGAAGTAGGTGCCTAAAATTACTGTCAAAACAACAGAATGAAAAGGATGAGTTGGCTTCCTCTCTATTTTTACCTCCATCTCGCTGTCTCCTATGTAAGCTTATTATTACAAACCTTGCTGCTGCCACTGTTTGTAGGAACTAACCTTACAATTCAGGCAGCACTGTTCACAAAGATGGTATAGAGCTATAGGTGTGTATGTGTGTATCCGTATATGTTATATGTATACAGTTGCACAGAACAGTACTAGAGTCCTGAGTAAAAGGTACAGGCAAGTAAAAAGCTACAAAAGGGTTTCATACACCAGAGGCGGGGATGCACAGCAACCAAGAAATTTGGTACTTGATTACAAATTCAAATGGGAATTTTTGTCACCTCAAATAATGCAAGACAAACTCTAAACTGGAAAACATACATGACCGGGGTGCTCTCCCCGTCTCTTTAATTCTCCAGATCACTTGATAAGGAAAATGTTTTCATTGAGCTGTCACACTCCCGATACCCCAGTCCAACACCATTTGGTTCTCAAAATGTCTCTTTCCTTGCAAAAGGCAGAAAGACTGTGCAGCACTGGCAGCCAAGAGAGCACAATTCAGTTCCTCTGGCATCAGAACTGCACAATGTCTCCTGCTTTGCTCAGCGTCCCACAGCACTCCCACCAGTCTACGGACCGAAGGCAAACACCAGCAGCAATGCAATCCTTCTTCAAACAGACAGCCACTGGCAAAGAAGAATAACATGAATACATTCATTCATATACAACTGTTTTTAAAGGAGATATATTCATATAAACAGTCTTACACCCAAATCCCTTTTACATTCTATCCTATCCTGCCCTCCAAAAAGATGTACCGTATTCCTTCGACGAGGAGGCATGCTTTTTAAAACAAAATATTTATTCTAAAAAAAAAACAAATTAAAAAATGGCCTACATTTTGAACACAAGTTAAAAAAATGAAAAGTTTTTTATATATACCCTAGAAGTTGTATCTTTTTAATGTGTCTTTATGTGATGTTTCCTTTTTTTTTTCTTAAGGTGAGAGTCATAAGATTTGGATTTCTTTAAATTCATGGTAGAGTTAGAATGATGTTGTAGACCTGATGGTCCAGAAGTTATGTGAGAGGCAAGGATTTCTTAGGGTGATCTCCTTTATTGGACTAACTATATAGCTGGGATTCTTAGGCAAGCTTTCAAAGGCAAGATATTCTTTATCACCTGAAGCTCTTGCATTTAAAACCTTGTCTAACTCTATGCCAACCACACAGTGGGTGCAATAAAAGATGTCACCTTTAGAAATCCTTGCCCCTCATTTTAAATTTGTGGGCATCGTAAATTGGAAGGAATAGAGGAGACAATGTTCTTTGATAGATGCTGGTAACTCACGTGACACAATTCCTTCTTTCCCATCATCCTCCCCTACTTCTGCACAGAGAAACTGCAAAACGGTCTCCTTGCAGTGTTTGAGAAGCCAGCACTGGGATGACCATCCTCCTCCTGTCATGCTAGCAGTGGTGCAAATCTAAACATTGTTTTGCCACAGTGCACAGCCAGAGTTAAGCTGTACGGCAGAAGAAAAACCCCAATACTATGAGTCTTTCTTTTAGTAACACTGAGCTCAGCAGTGTGGCTGCTATGCAATATAAAGTTTCTTTCAATTAAAGAAATACTACAGCTCCTAGGCAAACACGTTCCTCCGTTGTTCACTCAAATATACCTCCTTCTAAGGACTGCAGTCCTCCTGCTTTCTTTGCTCCATGGCAGCTTTCAGAATGGATCAGTAATGAGGCGCTGAGCTTCTGCAATGTGATCAGCAATGAGATGATGAGACTCGCAGCCAAGGTGCTTCTGTCACAATACATGATGCCAGGTGCAGGATCTAATGTGTATGGGTCATGCAAACAGCAGTGCCATCTGAAGAGCAGAATTTCATGTGGGAAAATGTCTCAAGTGGGAACTTGACAAAGGCCAGGCTGTGACAGAAGCAGAAGAGAACAGGATATAGCTGGGGACTTAATCGCAGCAACTTTGTGTCAACCTTACCCCTAGGCCAGGTTGAGACCCATGTCCTTATGTGTCTACATCAGTGGGGAACAACCTTTTTGGCAGGGGTGCCACAAATTAAGCCCAACGTCCTTCCCAAGTACCACTCCAAAACCCTTCCCCTGCCTGACCCACCATGCTGCATTGTGCTCCCTGCCTAAGCTTTTTGTTTCCTGCCCTGTCCACCACTGTGCTGCCTGCTCCCTTCCTGATCCGTCAAAGGCTGCCCATGCGTGCCACGGGTTGAACACCCCTGGTCTGGGTGATTACAGTGATTTTGCCGGGCTGTCCCTGGATAGGAGAGACAGTTCAACCATCTCCCAATTCTCCATGCAACAGAACACCCCATGTCTGGCTGCTCTTTGTCCACCTGCAGGCACTTTCCCCCTCTCGATATACCACCTGTTAGTGCCACCCATTTTCCCAAAACACTAGCTGGTAGCGTGGATGCACAGAAACATTGAGTGCTTGCTTGTATAGTGAAACAGCTGCTATGTCAGCACAACTGAATTACCTGCGAGGATGTAAGACAGGAGACATCGTTATTACAAAAAAGACCCAACAAAGTTAGAAATACTGCTATAATGGGAAGCAGGGCCCAAATGTCAACAGAAGGTCTCTGCTCTTCTCAGCCAAGAGGATGGTTTGGCATTGGAAGAGCCACTTCACGCTATCATTCCCCCATGCTGGGAATTCCCATGTCCTTCACTTTCCACCTGATTGAAAATAGTGCTCTCCGACACAGAGGAAACAGGTGATCTGTGGAAGCTGCTTGGGTGTTTAGTTCATGTTGTAGTTTAATCTGTTCTTGTTGGCATGTTAATAAGTGGTGAGGCAACAGAGAACTAATTATTAAGTCTTGACCAGTGCACACAGTAGCAGCAATTCACACACTCCACCATCCGGGATCGCTCCTGCTGAGCATACGCATTTTAACAGTGCTGGTTATGTCAGCCCCAATGTCCTACTACAAAAGGATTCATACCACTATGATATTTCTTTGCCAAGTTAACTTCTGCCCTTGTTTCATTCAGATAATGCGGTCAATAATGAGGATATCTTTACTTATAATTTGTGATAAAACTTATAGTTTCATAGTTGGTAGGTTTGGAAGGGACTGAGCAGATCATCAAGTCCAACCCCCTGCCATGGCAGGAAAAAGTACTGGGGTCAAAACTGGTAGATCAGACACCAGGAAGATGCAGATTAGATATCAGGAAGAAATTATTTATGGTGAGGGTTGCCAAAATATGGAATGGGCTTCCAAGGGAGGTGGTGCTTTCCCCTACCTTGAAGGTGTTCAACAGGAGATTAGACAAGCACCTGGCTGGGGTTACTGGACGCCAGCGCTCTTTCCTGCCCAGAGCAGGGGGTCACACTCAATGATCTAATAGATCCCTTCCAGCCCTAGAAATCTATAAAATCTATTTTAATGTTTCTGATGTGACCATGAAGTTTACATTCAAATGTGAATTGTTCCACGTATAGGGAGTTTGGGTTCGGCGGGTGTTGGTTCAGACACACCCACCTCAAGAAATAACAATGGTCAACAATGACAGCATACTAGTTTTAGCAACTTAGCTGCTTGTCACCCAGGACAGTATGGGGGCAGTGGGAAGGGAAAAGACAAAACTCCCTTTCACCACCACTTCCAATTTAGACTGTAGAAGCAGTAATTCCAGTGGCCGGTAGCCCTCTCAATCAAATGTCCCGTTTCAAAATCTAGTTCACCAACCGTAACTAGCTGGAGATTTTCACCTGGAATATTTTGAGAACTCTTTTCCTATTGAGCAAATGATTCACTTTGGTCTGTCTTCATTAGACAAAGTCTGTATATATTTCATCCAGTGGCACTTCTTAAAAAACCAAAATCAAAAACACAAACGCACTGAAATCTGCATTCTGTTTCTGGGCTTTCACACTCCTCTACTCCTAAACGCAATAGCCAAGTTATTTAATTGAAGTGCACTAGAAAGAACAAGCACTCCTCTGCAAAGAGATTTGAAATATTATGCCTGGGAATAAGGCTAAATACAACCTCAGCATACAGGAGTAACTCCACTGCAGTCAATAAGACTTGCATCAAGGCTGAATTTAACCCAGTTCTCAGCACAGTGCAGACTTATAAGGAGATAACAATGGGATTGAAGTGATTAACTATAAACAGAAATAAACCTTTCATGCAGACTGTTTAACTGTACAAACACAGAAGTGCTCTACTCAGCAAGCTTAGGTTGTCTCAATTCAACAGCCCCAAGACTTAAGCAGATGTATATTTAAATAGTGAGAACAAGCACACAGTTAATGGAAAAAAACTGTAATCTACAGATTTCCTATTGAAAGAAAGAAAAAAAAGGAGCATGGTAAAAAAATCCATGCCCTGTGCTCACTGGAGAGCAATATAACAAAGACATCAGTCATTTATCTTACGATGACAGGCTGAGAGCCATGGGACTTTTTAGCCTGGAAAAGCGCAGGCTCAGGGATGATCTGATGGCCACCTATAAGTTTATCGGGGTGACCACCAGGATCTGGGGGAACGTTTGTTCACCAGAGCGCCCCAAGGGATGACGAGGCCGAACGGTCACAAACTCCTGCAAGACCGTTTCAGGCTGGACATAAGGAAGAATTTCTTTACTGTCTGAGCCCCCAAGGTCTGGAACAGTCTGCCATCGGAGGTGGTTCAAGCACTTACATTGAACACCTTCAAGAGTAAATTGGATGCTTATCTTGCTGGGATCCTATGACCCCAGCTGACTTCCTGCCCTTTGGGCAGGGGGCTGGACTCGATGATCTGCCGAGGTCCCTTCCAGCCCTGATGTCTATGAAATCTATGAAATCTATGAAATTTATGTAAGAGACAAGCTACTGTATTTGATTTACTGAAACACAAAAGATAATTTCTTCAAAAAAAAAAATACAACCTACATATTTTTTGTAATGATTTGATATGAACTTACTTTCATCTTTTGATTAGAGCAGGATAGTGATATAATAGCCATACCAAATAATTGCATACCAAGATGGGGTAAAAATGAAATATCAAATATGAACCTCCCTGAAATTTCAAGGGAATTTGGATTTTGACTCCTGGACTTCAAGCTATCTCTATAAATTGAGCCAGGAGCAGCGGGGAGAGGAGGGATCCAGGCACCTGTGTGTCCCGCATGCACGTTTGCCCCCTTACCGGACCCGGAGCAGAGGCGAATGCAGCAGCAGTGGGGGCAGCAGCAGCCGAACCCCCTAAAGTAAGTGGGGCAGAGGGACCAACACAGCTAAGCCGGATTGGGAGGGGAAGCCCCATGGTCCTAATCCATGTGGGTACTAATGATGCGGCCAGGAGAAGCCCTGATCGCCTGATGGTGGACTACCACACTCTGGGGTGCGTGCTAAAGGAGATAGGCACACAGGTGGTTTTCTCCTCTATCCTACCAGTGAGTGGACGTGGAAGACAGCATGCAATGTGCATCGCAGAGACCAACTGGTGGCTTCAGGAATGGTGTCTCGAGGCAGGCTTTGGCTTCCTCGACAATGACCGGCACATCACAACAAAGGACGTGCTCGGATGGGATGGGCTCCACCTTTCCCCTGAAGGTAAGCATGTGTTTTCTTCTAGGTTGGCGGATCTCCTCCGGCAGGCTTTAAACTAGGCTCGTTGGGGGAAGGGGAAGACGAGGGTGGAGGAAACATCGGATTGCCAGACCAAGCAACACCCACACGTACAGCCCAGTCTAGACCAACGAGCGAAACGTATCGCAGTGGTATACGCAGGTAGGCAACAGGGGCCAGGGTAATGCTGAAAGTAGGGGGCCAGAGCACACATCCACAGGAGGCCTCAAATGCCTCTACGCAAATGCTCATAGTATGGGAAACAAGCAGGAGGAACTTACCCTCCTGCTAGTCAACACCAACCTGCTGGGGATAACTGAAACGTGGTGGGACTTAACACATGACTGGGCGGTGAATATCAAGGGCTGTAGGCTGTACAGGAGGGACAGGACAGGAAGGAAAGGTGGGGGCGT
>NW_017728907.1:52924796-52948174 GCF_001723895.1 Crocodylus porosus
CTGCAGCAAGGCAGCAGCCCTAGATTTCAGGAGGACAGACTTCAATGAGCTAAGGAGAATAGTCGGAGAAGCACTGAGGTCCCGGAGGGGAGCGGAGCCAGGTGTCCAAGGAGAGTGGTTGCTCCTTAAGGAGACGATCCTCCAAGCCCAAAGGGAGGTAATCCCAACATGGATCAAAGGGAGCAGAAGGGCACAAAAGCCTCCATGGCTCACCAAAAGCATCCGGGAATGTCTCCTAGCTAAAAGGGAGGGGACAACAGGGCAGGCTGTATGAGGAGAGGCTACGGGACCTGAACCTGTTCAGCGTCCACAAGAGAAGGCTGAGGGGGGATCTAGTGGCCTGTTACAAACTATTCAGATGGGACCAGCAGGCATTGGGAAAGTCCCTGTTCCCCCGAGCACTACCAGGAGTGACCAGGAATAATGGTCACAAGCTGGCAGAGGGTAGATTTAAGCTAGATATCAGGAGGCGCTACTTCACGGTCAGGGTGGCTAGGATCTGGAACCAACTTCCAAGAGAAGTGGTACTGGCTCCTACCCTGGGGGTCTTTAAGAGGAAGCTGGATGTACACCTTACTGGGGTCGTTTGACCCCAGTACTCTTTCCTGCCATGCCAGGGGGTCGGACTAGATGATCTGCTCAGGTCCCTTCCAACCCTAGAAGCTATGAAACTATGAAAGTGGTGCTGGCTCCTACCCTGAGGGTCTTTAAGAGGAGGCTGGATGAACACCTAGCTGGGGTCATTTGACTAGATGATCTGCTCAGGTCCCTTCCGACCCTAGAAACTATGAAACTATGAAATTTAGCTCCAAGTTGAAGGGGTCAAATTCCTGTTCCAGTCTGGCCACAGCCTAAATCACAGAAGGGAAGACTACAATGGCACAGATTTTATAAGACCAAATGACTTTATGACAGTTCCAGCAGTTTGAATGGAAAAGTCATGAAATGAGCCTGGATCAGTCTCAGAGCTATCCTACACTCCATCCCATATCCATTCCATTCAGAAGCCACCTTCTCCGCCTATTACCAATTGTGGGACACCCAGTATTTCCAAAGTACTGAACAGATGTTAACTCATCTATTTTTGCTAAGGGTAAATAGAAACATTCCCAAAAATTGACCCCAGACCCAGAGATTTAAGTTTTTACCTACTGATTGGCTATACAAAATTGTATGTCGTTAAAGATTGCAATATACCCCTCTCTTAAAAGTGAGCAAATGTATCACATGCGTACCGCATTGTTGCTAATTCTCAATTCTTACCAGAGGCCTTGTGTTATTTGGTGTTTGTCTTAAAGCCCCATTTCCTGGAGTCACTTTATTATGCAACTTACTACTGTTTTTCCTAATGAAAGTTTCTAGCCCTCATGGCTACAGAGAAAAGCCAGAGAACCCCAATAATACAGACTCAAAAATCAGAGGGCAAAAAAAAAGAATCTCTTCTGTTCAATAATGAAAATACCAGAGATTTTGTTGGTAGTGTTGGAGTTCGTAATATTGGTGACTAAGTGAACTGGGGCTGAAACCCTTCTAGCCCAGACAAATCCACTGCTAAGCTGAGCCAGGGGAAGCACCTCCACCCTTCCTGCTCCACTACTGCAATGTATCCAGGAGCAAAAACAGTTACAGAAGTGAGGTTTGTTCAGCATATGACCCTCTACACTTACTAAACCTAGTGCCCTTATCTTGCTGTGATTAGAGACAATGTTCAGAGACCACCAGGACAACATCCCAGCACAAATTTTAATGCAGTCATCTGAGGAAGCCACTTCTGAGCCCTGCATGTTTCTGGGCACTTGTTAAAAACCTATCAATGATGGGTCACTGCAACAGGCTTCATCTCCCAGGATGGCCATAGCACCTGCTAGAGACCACACTATGCCCATTCTCCTACTCATTCCCCCATTGGGCTTCATCATTAGGCTGCCAGTTGGCTCATCTTCACAACCCAGTGAAGCGGGGCTCTCACACTGTTGTCTGGGGCTCCCCTGGCCCCATCTCTGACTCATCTGGGCCCGTTAAATCTCCAGGCTTTGGCCCCTCTGCTAGGCTTTAGCCCCAACTGTCTACCAGGTCCTGGACCCTGGCAGGTCTGTCTGGGCCTTAGCCCCTCACAATATGGAGTATCCCTGAGGCATCCCTGATCCCTGGGACCCCTTCTATCTCTGGTCACCCTGTTTGGGCATTTACCCCTTGGCCCCAGCTGCCTTTCAGGGGACCTACCCCTCCAAGCATGTGCTCTCACCCGTCATGACTCGGATGGCTTTTGGGATACCTATGTCTCCAGATCCTTCCACTCTTGTGCCTGTGCCTTGGCCCTCTCAGCTCTAACTCAGCTCACCCCCTCTGCCCCTTAGCAGGGCTTAAAACTGCCTCTAGCACCCTGGTATGTGGCCTCCTCCTCCTCCCCTACAGCCACAACCCATTTGTCATACAAGGCCATAGGTGGCCAGGTTTGGGAGTCACTTCAAGGTCAGTAGAGGTCAGGAAGTCAGAAGCCAGGAGATCTGTCCAAGGAACCAAACTGATGATCCAGCGAGTCAGGCAGAGTGCAAAGCCAGGAGGGTAGCTGGGTTAGGTATCCAGGACGTCAAGCTAGAGTCAGGCTCAGTATCCAGAGGGTCAGGCAGAACATGAGGTCAGGAAGCTAACCAGGTCAGATACCCCGAAAATCCATCAGAACCAGTAGCGGCACAATCCAAGGGTGTAGCAGCCTACGTACAAGGTTGCCTGGACATTTCCCCTTCTGCACTGGGGGCTCATATAGGAAGGGGTAAGAGGCCAACTGACCTTGGCTGGCCACTCCAGTGGCAGGGAGTGGGCACATGCTTAGGCCCAGATGGAATATTTTGGCCACCTGTGTCTGCTACTGTGCTCTGCTGGGGAGGTGGCAGACTGGGATAAGCTATTTTGCCAAGTAGGCCAAGACCCTGGGTTCAAGACCAGAGCCTGACATTGGTCCTCTGATTAACACAAACTCCAAACAGCAACAGAAATAAGACATATAATTGACCTCCCTATATGCCACGCCTGCAGAGCTTCTGCCATAGTGAGAAGCTGAGCCTTGACCATGGGTTCAGGCATATATGGCTGTTACTCTTCCCACTTCTGATCTCCTGTCCTGGCTTACTGCTGCTAAAGCCCAAGTATTGCAATGCTCATCCCCTTATTCAGCCACCCTGTCTTCTACTGCCTGCAGGCTGGGTCCTGAAACCTATTCAGTAGCAGGTACAGGTAGCTCAGCTCCTTTCTGGCAAGCTCCACTTGCTCCAAGTAACAAGGGAAAGAGGTCCCCTATTAAAATTGTAAACCTGAGAAATGAGGATCTCCTGCAGGGCTTCTCAGATCAGCTTGGACTAAAATCCCAGAGAACCCAGAAGAGGCCCAAATACAAGAAAGCACCACTGCTGCACCCTACGCACTCGAGTTCTCCTCCACTAGGATTTGACAGCCATGTCTGCCCAGAGGATACAAATACCGATTCCTTAACAAGGAGCAGGAAGCTCTGGAACACAAGACCCGCTGATTCTTCCCCTGAAGGGAAGATCTGCTGGGACACAGACAACTGGCATTGGCTTAGCTAATTATAGCTTTCCTTTGGGGATTAAAATGGTAGGACCTTCCTTGAACTACATCATGACTGAAACAAGATGGGTGTGAGGGGATCAATATTCTGGCCAACTGGTTAGTCCCAGTACAATCACAGTCACAGCATGCCCCAGAAAACTGCCCAACACTTCTCAAACTCCTGTGTTTCCATAAGCAGAGCAGCCATGGGTAGTCTATACAATAGCCATTTAGGAACTACACTGAATAGTCTTCCCCATTGTCACCATACGCTCTACTATCCGGGTCAGATAGCGCTATTTCCATGCTCAAAACAATAAATAAATATATAATATTGACTAGGTTAGTAAATCCCACGTGCATACTTACATACACCTTCTCTCAATATCCTCCTTCAGTAAAAGGCAGATAATATTTTACTTCCACCGTGCATTGTGGGGTTGAAATAGTAAATGTTTGTACAGTGTTCTTTAGCGTGCTATGTAGTATTCAGTTTTAATTAGCTTGTCTTCTGGGCAGGATTCAAGGCTTCTCTAGATACTGGTTGTAGATGGAATCTCAACACTAAGTAGTACAGTCTGAATATTCAACACTGTTGTTTGCCATTTTCCTTTTTCCAAAAAAATACACAAATGTGCTATTTACCTATGCATTCTTCCCCTTTTCTCATCTTGATTTTTTTGTTTTGTTTTATTTTGTTTTTCTGGGGCGGCAGGATTTGCCTGCCATCTTCATTGGACTCAAGAATACTTCACCAACAGCCAGTTCTTTTTTGGCACTGGAACTTATTTGGTAACTACCAGTACAACTTAAGAAAACTTTTAGCTTACTGGTTGCATAAGTCTACTGGCTTGACTTATATCGAGTCAGGAAACCAGTGGCTTAACTCTTTTCTTCAGGCCAGGTATTCTAGACTTGGTTTTAACACAATAAGAGGCCTTTTATATTCACAGAGCCTAGATGGTTTTCATCCTCATGACCCAATGAGGATTTGAAGCTTCAGGGTGAGGTACACTCACAGAATCCTCCTTTCTGCTATGTGGATCTGACTTATTTTGATAATCTGGGTCTTGGCCACTTTAATTATCTGTAGGTATCAATATGATTGGAACTAAATCCACTAACTTCAGGGCTAGGGGCAGAAATGACATATAAACCAGTCTAAACCTGTAACAAAAGTTCAGTGCACGTACACCAATTTCAAAATGGCAGAATCTAGTTTAAGACACACCTCGATGGATGAAGTATCAGATTTAATCAGTTTAGGTTAGACCGGTCTACTGAACTTCTGTCCCAGATCCAATAGAATAACTCCTGATTTCTAGCGGTGTGAACCAGGCCCAGACTCTCTCTTCCATCACAGCTGCATCTATTTGTTAAACTACAGTGTTATTTCTGAGAGAGAGAATAGTGGTACCAGCATTTAATCGAAAGCTAGGCGTTATAAGGCTTTCATCACAAATCCAATAGGGGAACTGAAGATATGGAAACAGATGACTCTTTCATCCAAAATGTAATTCACTTCTTGGAAAAGTGGATAATTGGCATTAAAATATTGCAATGTAATTATATTAAGTACCCTGATGTTCTAATTTTATCTCTTTGAGGAGAAAAAAATAACTTAGTTATCAGAATTACTCCTTTGAATCCTTCCTACCTCAGGTGCACTGCATAGTAGCATCCTATCATTCAAGTGCCAACTAATGCAAAAAGGCTTTTTAAAATGTTACCTATTTGCCCGCTGGGCAACTACAGTGTGATTGATTTTTCTTAAAAACAGAGCAGCTATTCAATATAATTAGTAGTTGTCAGGTTTCAGTTTGCCAGGATCCCTCTCACAAACAGTGATGCTGCTTTTCACTATATTCACAGCTGTGCATGAATGCTGAAGGAAGCATGTCTCTGTAGCTTCCATCAAAGCTATTAATACTCCCTACAGGTCTAGCTAGTTAAGCAATGGGAACACTTTTGTTAATGGAATAAACCTGTATGCTTTCTAGGAGCTTCGGAGTCTGCTTGGCAGCAACCTGTAGTTAAACATCTTTTGTCCGTATGAACTTCAAGTCCTTTTGCTCTTTAACCTAGCAAACTTCAAAATCAAATTGAAAGTCATTTCAGCCCCTTTCATAATGGCCAAATCCTCTGCTAGTTTTTGTCATGTTTACTTCTGCAGGGCCAAATGAGAACAGGGCTCCATTAGTTTTTGGAAGTGGTTACAAAATGTAGTGCAAAAAAGCCCTTGCCCCAACTAGCCTGTCTATACAGACACAGACAAGATTGTAGAGAGCCAAGAGGGTGAGATTCATGGGGCCAAAAGTGCAACAAGAGGCAGCGTGGCTCAGTGGTCCAGCAGAGAGATCACTCCCAGTGGGAGAGGGGAGTCCTGGGTCCTGGCCCCTGCTGTTAGGGTTATTTCTGATCTTTAGCCAAAGAGTGTCTAATGTAAAATACACACAGTCCAGAGAACAAGCACCTGGCAGAAAGCACTCCTAGGATCCAGTCCCCTCTGCCCTAATCACCACCGCCACTGCCTTGTCCTGGATTGAACGAGGAGTGCTGGGCTTTATATTGTTACCTTGACAGACACCACTTCTCTGGCTGGTCCAGATCATTAGAGATGACACAGGCCCTTCTCCTGGGGAGCCGTCTGTATGCTTGGGATCCCAAGATGGCCAGGATACCTCTCCCCAGCATCCCTTTATTAAAGACCCAGTTCCCAAGGAGGCAAGGGGAGTTCAGGCACACTTCTGTGGCTGAAGAGTTCAGCCACACTTAGGTGGCTCCTACTGGCCACCTTCCTGCTCAGCACCAAGCGACACTTTGGACTGCCCGGGGGCATTGCCATTCACTGCGCGGGGATCCTGGGCATCTAGTCCTACTGATTTGGCTCATCCCCTCGGGGTGACGCACCCAAGAGGAGGTACTGACAAAGTCAGCTGGAATTTGACCCTTTGTCTTTCTGTGGCTCAGGTTCCCACATTTAAATGAAAAGAACAGCCTTTTCCTCTCCTACTGGCATTCTGGGAGAACAAATCCATTTAAAAAAAATAGACTGCGAGGTACTCAGATCCAAGGGCAATGCAGACCACAAACATGAGAGAAACAACCACCCAGAAATCCCGAAACCCAACACTCCACTTCTGACTCACATTTACAGAAGTCCTTCAGTGCCTGGCACAGCGTGACTGTGGATTAATGTTCCCCTCAAAGGGTGACCCACAGAAGGCTTGCCTTGGAGCGACTTCTGCTACCAGTTAGTATTTTAGTTCAAATGCAAGGAGTCTGGGCCAACGTGTGATGTGCAATGCGAGCTTTGGGCCCAGGCCTGCTGGAAGTTAATCCTAGTGCAAGTCAGGAGGACTGGTAATTAATTTAGGGAACTTATTCCAGACTTTGATCAGCATGAGTTAGTGCAGTTTGGATCTTCATATTTATCTGTAGCATCATGAGGCTTACCACTATATCAGGGGTGTACATCAAGGGCTCGGTGAACAACTGTTCACCAGGGCGCCCTTGGGATAACCAGGAGTAATGGGCATAAATTCCTGGAAGACTGTTTCAGGTTTAACATTAGGAAAAACTTTTTCACAGCCAGGGTGTCCAGACTGTGGAATAGGCTCCCTCCACAGGTGGTGCAGTCACCTACCCTGGAAATCTTCAAGAGGAGACTGGACAGTCACCTTGCTGGGGTCACCCCACCCCAGATGTCTTTCCTGGTTGGTGCAGGGGGCTGGACCTGACAATCTTCCGAGGTCCTTTCCAGCCTCGCAGTCTATGAATCATGTTGATATTGAACTCTGTGGTACATATACACGCTGAACACCAATATTCCCAAAGCAAATATTAAACATGCAAAAAACTATTTAAAAAAGTGTGGGAAATGTCATTCTGGTACCCTCCCAGATGAAAATCAAAGTAACTTCCATTCAATTAGCCTGCTCCCCTCTGGATCTGCATAATATACCTGTTCCCGGCTGCTAGGCAACCTGAACATAGTATGGGGTAGCAGTTGTTAACACATCATAAGGATGTACTGTTACCCTTAGGATTTTTTAATGTAATGAGAGACACCCATCACCCCAAATAGAAAGGCTTTCCTTTCCAGTCAGTAATTAACATCTCTGGGAATGCAGAGCTGTTTGTCAAAAGAAAAATAATCCTGACAAAGACACACACATACACTCAAAGAAAGATTATAAATTAGCTTCTTACAAGTGTACAGTAGATGAGATTCATTATACAAGAGGTTTTTTTTAAAAAGCCACCGTTATACATGAATATAATGTATAATTAAGTTTTAAGAACCATGTTTACAAAGTCATCTTAAAAAGGACCCTAAAATGATGAAGAATAAAGAATGAAGCCATCCAATTATACACTAACAATTCTAATTTAAAGCAATATATTTAGTTTGTGTAAAACTATCATTCATAAACCAAGCAGGAAATATATTAGAAAAAAAAAGATAGTAACATTACAATGAGTACAACCAAGCAAAGAGTTTGTTCTTTTTAACTGAATTTATTATATTGCTTATTCCCTCTCAGATCAGATTTTACTATTTTGCACTCTAGCTGCAGAACTCTTATTAGATAATTGTGTCTTAAAAATCCTCTTAATGTTTTGTTTCTAATATCTTCTCCCCTCTCCCAATCCAAGAGGGAAATAAGAGACGTGTTAAATCTAAAATATTTCAAGTAATACATTTGTTTGCTTTCTGGATCACTAGAAGAGCCGAGCAGAATCCTATTACGAATACAGAATTATAAGGAGGGGTCTACCCAAATCAAGGAGGCAGGCAAATGATTTTGCAGGTCCATCATAGGGCTGGCTGTCATTTTCCCGGGCTTATCATGGGAGCCTCCCCCACTCCATGCTTCTAATTGGCTGAGGGACCTCAGTGTCCCCGCCCCTCTCTGCTGATTGGTTATGAAGGTCATCCATCATACAGCCCCACCTCTTGTCGCTGATTGGTCAAGTGGGTCATCCATCATACAGCCTCACCCCTTGCCACTAATTGATGGGGTGGCAAGAGGCAGCAGTCATCTTGGGCTCCCCTTCATGCTGGCAACCCACCTCCTGCCTTCCCCCTCAGCAGGCTGCGCAGCCAAGCCCATTGTGCAGCCCACTGGGGAGCCAGCATTTTATTTTACGTAGGGCTGTCAAGCAATTAAAAACTTTGATCGCGATTAGTTGCTTGATTAGAAAAATTAATCGTAATTACTAGCAATTTTAATCACACACTTAAAACTCAAAATTATGCAGGTACTTTGTATGGTTGGGGGTGGTGTGTGTGTGGGGGGGTTCCCGCACACCCTAGCAGGATGCGAGGTACCATGGTTCAGGAGTAAGGGGCAGCAGCATGGCTGGGGGTTGTAGCTTGGGAATGAGGCTCAAGGGTAGGGCACGGGCATATCGCTGCCCCACTCCACAATCATATAAGCCCACAGGTGTCCTCTTTTTTGAAACTGGAAATATGGTAACCCTACAGGAATGCAACCTGGTGGTGTGAAGAGCAGCACCCAGCAGGTAAGTCTGTGAAGGGGAAAGGGAGGGGCAAGAGGGAAGGGGCAGGGGGGACAGGTTAAAACCCCCATGGTGAGGAAGGGAGTGGGGCGGGGGCTGGGGTGAATAGGGCCCCAGGGCCAAGGCAGGTTGTGGGACAGAGGCATGGGAGTCTCACCCAAGGCACAGGGGTGTGCAGCTCCCCACCACTGCATGCACCCCCGGTGAAGGTATGGGGAGCATGTGCCCCTGGGATTTGTGCATAGGGCGGATGCAGGCTGGGGCTCTGTGCCCTACTGCCTTTCCCCTGGGAGGCATGTGCGTGGTGGCTATGCCATGCATCCCCTGCCCCCCAGTGGCAGGAGGCACAACATGGCATCATGTGGCTCCCAGGGCAAAGGCACAGAGACCCAGCCTGCAGTAGGCAGTCCACCTCCATCCCATACAAAAACCAGGGGGATGCATGCCCCCCATGTCTCCCCCAGGGGTGTGCGCAGTGGCAGGGAGCCACGCACCCCCACACTTCTGGACAAGACCTGCAGCTCTGTCCTATGACTCACCCTGCCCCCAGAGCCCCATTCATCCCAGCCCCTGCCCCAATCCTGCCTCACTGTGGGAGCCTTGATCTGCCCCCGCCTCTTCCCCACAGACTTACCTGCTAAGAACTGCTCTACACACTGCTGGATTGCATTCCTGGCTGCATGCATGCTACAGCTGGTCGTGTGTGTGTGTGAGCACTCCCTGCCTCCCCCACCCCACCTGCCTTCGTGTTGCAGCAGCCTGGAGCCTGCACCTGGGCTGCCCTGAGGTCCTGTGCACTGCCATCGCTGCCCTGCTGGGCAGCTAAGAGGCAACAGTGATGGTGGCAGAGTAGAGCCTGGGTGCAGGCTCCAAAGCCCATGTTTTAAAGAGAAAACAAAACTCTTGCAGACTGTTCCTTGAGCACTGCTACAACTTCAGTTTGATAAAGCTATTTCATTTGAGCAGGTCTCCATGAACATCAAGCTGAAGGAGAGGGCAAGGTTCACAGAGTACAGGACAATCAGGAATCCTAGCAACGTTGATCCCTGAAAGTCATATTTATTTTATATTATGCAGGCTGCATATGTTAGACATGTGTATGTGTGTGTGTGTGCACATGTGTTTGTAATATATATGTTTTATATAATGTGTCTAAAGGAAACTCAATAAGTTTGTTTAAATATTTGCTTCAACCTTAACAAAACCTTTAATAAATAAATAAATAAAATTAATCCACAGTTTAACTAGTCATGATTTTAAAATAATTAAGGACAGCATAATCTTTGATGAAAAGCCTGAAAGTAAAACAAATTCTGTATATTTTCCGATGAAATGAAATCTCAGTCTTCCAGCCCTATACATTGCATATATTAAGCCAACATCAGTCCCATCATTCTTCACCGGTGTACTTCCACCAGGAACAGCAACTGTTAGCTTGGCAGGGTACAATCATTTTTAGCCACAGTGTTATCACACCCCCAAAGCAAGCCTGTCTACTATATAACTGTCATTAAAGCAATAGCAGTTAAATTGTACCAGTGTAGAGATCAGGTGTGACTTGTGCTAATGGAGACATTTCATTCTAGTGAATGTTCTACTTTCACTTTGGGTTAAATGAATTCCCTCTCAGAAAGCCAGCACAAGATCTGTGCACCCTTGAAGTTCACCTAAGCTCTCAAAAGGACCTAAGAGGTGCCTAACTCTTGTGCTGACCTTCTGCATGGGGGATGTTCTACCCACAGTTATCGAGTGGCACTTGGGGTAAAAAAAGAGAAAGAACAAAATAAAGAAATTTTGAGGCTGAGTCTCAAGATTTGCATGCTGTGGAAAGATTTATACCTTCTTGCAGAGATATGAAATATTATGCAAGTGAAAGCAACCGGAGAAGCAAGTCTCCTATGGTTCAGAATAACACTAATGTATCCTAGCTTATTAGAGGTGAGAGAATTACCCAACTATTTCCAAGGTGTAGGCTAGTCATTTCCTTCTAGTAGCCAAGTCCACTTCTATACAGACCCAGTCTCAGCCTCTGTTCTGCTTTTCATGCATTAATGCAAAGGTGGCCCAAGCCAGCTACCTTTATTCATGTTAAGTAATATCTTTTTTCTGCAAAAAAAGACCACAGGAATCAATGGGGAGCCATGCCCTCAGTTTATAAGCAATACAGAACCCTGTGCAGGCTTCATAAATCACTTTGTAAAAAGCGTAGTAAAGTAAAACTGAGAAAAAGCATTTGTAAGTAAAATTACTCCTGTCTTCCCTATAGGAACACTCTATTTTGGTCCATTAATAGTCACTACTATTGCACTTAGCCTGATGCTTACAGACAAATTGCAGATCCGGGCTTAAAACAGGTACGGGGGTCAATAAACTCAAAACAGACTGAAATATTAAATGGTTTTAAAAAGTGTCTACTTAAAACTGTGCTAAATTTTTAAGCCATAGCACATATCATGGATCTAGGCATGGGCTATACAAGTAAATAGCACTTATTTCCTTAGAATTATCAAGAAGTTGAATTAATTTTCCATTTAATATAATATTTAATATCAATACACTTGAATGCTGCTGATCTGCTAATATTTATATATTCTATAACTTTAGTGGCTGTTCGCTGAACAATCACTCCTGGCATGTGATTTCCTTTCATTTTACCTTAACTCAGAAATCTTCAAACAAACTTATTTAAATCTTCATTAATTCAAAATTTTATTAACAATATTCTTGAAAAATCTCGTATGTCTTTAAATGAGTTTGCCTTCCTTTTACAAACTATATTAGGACTTCATGTCCCTACTGTTAACAAAGTCAAACACAGGAAGAAAAACATATACAATCTGGTAATGACCTTAAACTTCAGAGATATCTTCATAAACCAAACACCAAATCAAATAATTTCTTGACTAGACCAGTGCCAAGTTACCAACAGTAGTTTTATTATAAGCATTCAGCAACATGGCAAAACATTTTACTTTTAACTCTCTTATGTCCCATGTAATGAAGACATAAAATAAATTATTTCACCAGGGGGAATGTTTGTTCACCAGAGCGCCCCAAGGGATGACGGGGTCGAACAGTCATAAACTCCTGCAAGACCATTTCAGGCTGGACATAAGGAAGAATTTCTTTACTGGCCGAGCTCCCAAGGTCTGGAATGGCCTGCTGCTGGAGGTGGTTCAAGCACCTACTTTGAACGCCTTCAAGAGAAACCTAGACGTTCTTCTTGCTGGATCCTATGACCCCAGCTGACTTCATGCCCCTGGGGCAGGGGGCTGGACTCGATGATCTTCTGAGGTCCCTTCCAGCCCTAATGTCTATGAAATCTATAATGAAAACGCTTTGCTTAAAATTTCCTTTGATTAGATGCCTCACTCTCAATTCAGGATAGCATCATTTTGAATTATATTATTTATAACAGAGGTGCACTGACATACCAGTCACATGACCCCCATGGTGAGGAAGAGAGAGTCAGGCAGGGGCAGCACAGGGGCTGCCCAGCCAGGGCAGGGTGCGGGATGGAGCTGCAGGCAGCTTGTTCGGGTGGGACATCTCGCTGCTGTGCACACCCCCGAGGGAGGCATGAAGGGTATGTGCCCCTCGGATTTGTGCATGGGGCTCAGGCAGACTACCTGCTGTGGTCTCGGGGACAAGGGCTGTGCCAGCCTCTTCCCAGTGTGGGGGCTGGGCAGGCTCAGCTGCATGGTGCGGGCAGCAGGTCTGGGAGGGGTGGCTATAGCCTCCCCATGGCCCCTTCCTACCAGCACCCCTGCTTGAGGCACTGCGCTTAGCTGCCACTGAGCCTACCCTATCCTCACCCACCCCGAGTGCAACCCCGGCTCAGCCACCCCACCAGGAAGAGGGTGGAGCAGGCCCTGGCCCCAAGCCCACAGTAGGCAGCATGCCCTCACCCCATGCACAAATCTGGGGGGGGGGGGGGGGTCACATACCCCCCATGCCTCCCCCAGCAGCAGAGAGCTGCCTCCCCCCATGCCCTCCCCCCAGACAAGCAGTCTGCAGCTCTGCCCGACCCCCCACCCCAGGCAGTGCCTGCTCCTGCCCCTGCCCCACTCCCTGCCTCACCATGGGGGCTCCAATCTGCGCCCCCACACCCCTTCCCTCCCTCACGGACCTTCCCTCCCACAGACTTACCGGCAGGACACTGCTCTCCAAGCTGCCCAGCTGCATTCCTGTAAATCGGCTGTCAGATCAGTATTAGCTGATATGGTTGGTTAATAATCAGACACTGGTATCAGCCAAGAAAATCTTTACTGGTGCACCTCTAATTTATAACATATTTTAATCCAGAAATTTAAAGGAGTAACAATTTATGCATTGCTTGTGGGTTCTTTAGAAAGCGGTGCACATAGCAAATGGGGAAGTGATAGAAGTGCAGGGTGAAGGTTGATGCATTATTTCAATTAACCTTATACCCTGCACCTATATTTAAATTGCCCAGAGACAGCTAAATAAAAAAAACTGTTTCATGCTGCTGGAGCTAGACTTCTGGAAGTTGGTTACACTGACCTCTTACTGTTCGATGTCTGGGTTTTTGTGTTTTTCTAATGAATTTCAAGTGGGTGCTGACATGATTCTTCAAGAGAAAAACTGAGTACAGCTTTCTGACATAGTTGTTCAAATGAACTAATTTTTTTGCAGTATTTGAAAAATTAAACACTGTGGGAATAAGCTGTATTGCACAAATGTAATTCAAGTTAGTTGCATCCTCTATAATAAAAGATATTTTTTGCTTCAACATTTGCATTTCAGACAAGAAATGTGATGAACCCCTCACAATTGCTTAGCCATACCCCTGAATCATGCAACTGGGGAACCTTAAATCTTTTGGCCAGGCATAGTAGAACCCTGGCTGAAATCCAGAAAGACCAGCAGGTTTCTGAAAAAAAAAAAAGCTGCCACCTTAAGGGCATGGACATGACAACTGTCCTGAGCTAAAGCAAGAAGCATTTTACCAGACCTCGGCTCCACCACTCTTGTGTGTCTGTTCCTGTCCAAAGATAAGCAAAAGCTAAACTGGGGCCTTGTACTACATTCACTTTCAACAGTTGCAAATCATTAGATTTTAGTGACCTATGGAGCTCAGAGTGTGTTAGGAAACAGCCCTGGCCTGAAAGGGCACCCATACACGTGCCCGATGCCTGCTCCAAACATTTGAATTAGAATGTGTCGAAGTGGACTTCATTAACCAAGTCTGCTGGAGCGTGCCAATTAGCACGGTCCAGCAGCCTCAGTGTTGAGTGTATTCAGCATCCCTGTGCTTCAAAATGGTGATGGGAGCACTTGAACTAAAGCTCATCAAAGAAGCTTAAAGTTAAACCACCCCTGCTGCCATTTTGAAGCATGGGATGCTGAATATAAAAGATGCTATAGGCTCTTTAATTAGAGCTGCTCCCAAGATCCACTCTAATTAAAGCATCCCCACCCCAGCACATATAAAGACACCCAAAGGTAACAACTTTGTAACTCCATGAGGGTACTTAACACACGTTAAAATGCCTGAAAGCACATCTGCTTGCATTTTTACCGCGCTTAGTGAGTTTTAAGTTGGATGTGTGTAAATGAACAGAGCTAAGCTACCCACCAGAACTTCCTCTGACCACAAGAGTGGAGTGGAAACACGAATTAGCTACCACACAAGAGCTGAGATTCAAGTTCCTCCATTTTTAACTTGGACATATTTGTTTGTCTCTCCATACCCTAGCGCAGGGGTGGGCAAAATGCGGCCCATGGGCCAGATGTGGCCCGCCAGGCCATTCTATCTGGCCCACAGGGCCCCTTAAAATTTTAGAAAATTAATATTTATCTCCCCTTGGTTACCTGTAATGAGGCCCTCAATGGCTTGCCAAGACTCAGTAAGCGGCCCTCCACCCGAAATAATTGCCCGCCCCTGCCCTAGCCAGACAAGTCTCGCCTGCCATTTCTTGGCTTGCAAAGAACTAGTTTTACTAGACAGGTCTCTTAGTACCCTTGTTCCTTGTAGTTATTATATATGGGTGGACCTGCCACAGTTGCGGGAAGTTGTCCTGTCCCTTCCCACCAAAACAGAATTGTAACAGAAAGATGCAAATATTAAAGAATACGAGCCGATTGGATTCGTGGTCTTCAAAACCCCAAGCAAGTGCTATGGCTCTTACACATCACTGGAAATTGTCACTACATGTTCACAGGAAATTGTACTATGTAAAGGCTTAAGGGAGGTTTAAAAATATACCCCTGTGACTCTTAGGACTCAAAAAGGAGTAATATCAGGTAGCTTAGCCCATGGTACAAAAATCATAGTTTCTAGTTCTGAAAGCAGCAGGATGTAGATTAAAGATATCACTAAAAAAAAAAGCCAAAAAACCAAAAGCCACCTGTGACTAATAAATCCCATAGTGACCCAAGATTTGCTTCTAAGGACAACCAATGTTTCAAATATTTTTGCTTCTGACACTTACGATCTTTCGTGTTGTATTGCTGCCCAGATTTCAACCAAATACTTTGAAAATGACAGTGCTTACCCAAATCTGCAGTTTTACTCGCTTGTCGTTCCTACAAACAGTTTTCACTTTGAAGTCAATGCCGACTGTGCTCACAAAGGCTGGAGTGAAAGTGTCATCAGCATATCTGAAGAGGAAGGAGGTCTTACCCACGCTGCTGTTGCCAATGATTAGGAGTTTGAACATGTAATCAAAATTTTGGTCCGAAGCATCTTTGCTTCTGTATCGGGCATCTGCTACTGAAGCCATCTAAAAAAAGGAACAACAACATGAGGCAAATGTCAGAATAGTTCAATGTTTACTGCCTGGAGCTCAGCACCTCGTGCTCAGCTAACCTGTGCTTTCTAAAAATAAAAGCATTAGCTATTTAAGAAGGGAAATACACTTTGCAATCACCCATGTAGGGCCTCATTTTCATTTCCTATTATCTATGTGTGCCTAGAACATAAATCTGATGCACTGATCTGGGTTCAAAGAGAAAAATGGGTGGTTATTTGCCGACTATTCAAATATTAAAGAAGAAAGAGCATTCTTACTTGAATGACAACATGCAACTTAGGCTGCTTAAATGAGTTGATTTGCTGCAGCAGAGAACTAAAGTCCCAGTATGATGCACAAGTTCAGTAGCCCAGTCAGTTCACAAAGGCAACCATGGCAGCGGGTAGACAGAAACAGTTCCAGCAATGACTACTGAACATAGTTTCATAGTTTCATAGTTTCTAGGGTCAGAAGGGACCTGAACAGATCATCAAGTCTGACCCCCTGCCCTGGGCAGGAACGAGTGCTGGGATCGTAATACCCGAGCCAGATATCTATCAAACCATCCACGTTAGTGAATGACAGGTTACTAGGGCTAGGAATCATAACAGCTCCCACCTACCAATGGGAACTATGCCTTGCTAGAAGAGAAGCCACTACTGTATTCAACGGCCCATATACTTAGTGTGGCAGGCCAACAGGGGGACTCCTGAGCAGAGACACCTATTTCACTGCACCCTGCCAAAAACCAAGCTTCAGATGCCTCTCCGGGAGCACCAACTTCTGGCCATCCCCCTTCCTGGAGCACACCTGCAAGCTTGGGGTAACTGCTGCCACCACCCGGAGTCAGGTCTCTGTCTGGGCCCTACGCTGCCCGGGATACGTAGGCCCTGCAGACTTTGTTAAACCCCCAAAATGGCCATTTTTTAATTGTAAGCAAAGCTTGCTTTTCAAGAGTGATAGAAGTCTTCGGGGAGGTGGGTGGGGAAGGGGAACTTCTCCCTAAATAAATGAATCACATATCTGCTTTCAAAATGATAATTAATATACATGACGTTGCTGTGGAATGGGTGGTTCAGGGGACTGTCGGAGGCATTGTGAAAAGATACAATATGCCTGTGGCTCATTGGGAGATGTGGAAAATGTAGCAAGCTGTGAAAAAATCTCTGCCTCTTGGGTAATTCAACTGGATTCAGTGATCAAAAGTCTAAAAAATTAAGACAGACAGAACTCATTTGCTGCGCTTTACCCAAATGCTGTAACATACAAAGGTTTGTTCAGAGGAGAATGGGCCAAAACCTGATGAGCGTACACAAGGCATCTCCTTCCTCTTTTGCCTTTTCATCTGTTTGTAGACGGAGAGGGGAGAACTTTTTGGACAGAAGCGAGTTGGAAAGAGTTTACTGCATGATGGACACAAGGCACCTTTCATGCCTGGAGGGCAATTTGAAATCTAACTCGAGCCAAACGTCACTGACTGCACCAGATCTGGCAACAGCTTCATGGTTTACATGAAATGAGTCAGCATGTGCCTTCTTGGCAAAATAAGGTAGGCCACACGGATGTCTGTGCTGCCACAGCATGATTACTTCTAGCACCCAGCTTAGATTTTTCTAAAGTGCCTCTATGCCAAGCTGCAGTCTGTAGTCCCAACATACTCTGTCTCAGCACAGTGGGGATCAAGCAGGCATCCACAGCACTGAAATCAAGCACCATTAACTTTCCACTACTTGTTTCTGGGGCCAGAGGTGAAGGATTCAGTCTCTCCCCATTTTGTACCCAAAGGCAGAGGAAGGAGCATCTTCAGGAGCAAGAGCCCTGTCGGCGAGGGGTTGTTTGTAAGCTGTCACATGATATCCACGGTACCCTACCCGAGAAGCAGCAGAGAGGGAAGGCAGTAGAGGAAGATGCCTGCTCTGCCGCTTATGTACTGCTAAAGGGAGCCACGTGCTAGAGAAAGTAAGCAGTGAAAGTAATCTGAACCAGTTCAGGAATCCTAGTCTACTCCAAGCACAGACAGAAACGACACTTTTCTTCTGATCTGGCCCCTGAAAGCGCTCTACAGCCGTGACCAAACAGAAGTGTATGGCTGCGGAGCGCTTTAAAAGGGCCCGATCCTATGAAAATCTGAACCCTCGTTACATGAGGGTTCAGAGGAAGACGCTCCAAAATGGAGTGGCTTCAGTAAGGTCTGTCTGTGCAGCCCCTCAGCCCCAGCACCATTTTCAGAATGGGAGGAAGAAGTTTGGTCTGGGTTTTTTTTCAGCCAGTGCTGGAGGGTGGGATGAGTGGACTGGAGCCCACCCAAAGCAGGGGAACTCCAACCCACCCACCCCAGCATCCAGAGCCAGCTGGGGAACCCCTAGAATGAGCTCCCTCTGCTCCCTTTCCCCCTCCCATTCTGAAAACAGTGCCAGGGCTGGGAGAGAGGAGGGCTGTTGTTAGGGGAAACCGGCTTCAGGTTCACAGTCAGCATACTTCTGTTGGATCTGGGGCAGCGGCAATGCACAGGGGGTGCACGTGCTGGTGCACCCCCTGACAGCAGCATTCCCCTCTTAGGCAATGGGCAAGGCAGGCAGGTGAGAATGGTGGTGCCCCCCATTAGAGCACCGGCCGGGGAGCAGGGGCACTAGGAGAAGCGATGCCTGCGGTCCCCCCATGACCAATCACGCTGACTGGGTGGAGGTGGGGGAGGAGGTTCCCTCGTGGCTGGTCATGCTGGCACTTCTGTGTCAGAGCAACTGGCCATAGGGGGATGCCCCCCCAGTCACTGACTGACTGCTGGGGGGGGCAAGTGCCCCCCTGACTCAGGAAGCACCAGTCGCCCACAATCTGGGGTAGCACTGTAACTCATGGCACCTCCTGTCTGCACCATGATTTACAATGGGGAGCTGCATTTCTGTCTGTACCAAGGAACCTTGTTCCTGCACTCTGGCTACTGACTGAAGTTAGGGAATCTCTTTCTGAAACACTGTCGTCCCCCCCCACCCCCAACTTCAAGAGTGAAGTCATGCACTTTAACTAGGGCATTCCCTACCTTCCATGCATTTCTGATACTCCCTCACATTTATTTTCAACAGTTATTCATGTCAGAAATAAAGGTTTCTTGTACTAGTGTTTTAGTAGGCCTGTTTAATCCAACAAAGTGAGTTTCACTGCATTATGCTGTCTATGTAGGAAAAAGGGAGTGTCTGCTCTTTTGAGACTGTAAGTGTTAGTGAAAAATCAGTTCAAAAACCAAATTAGTTAAAACTGGTGCCAGTGTGTATAGAGGCAATCCTAAAATCAATTTAAACTAGAATTAAAACAACGTAGCTTAAGTCAGTTCCCTGCAGAAAGAAACTAAAATAAGCTTATTGTAACCCCCCCAAAAACAGTACAGCCAGGAATTTGTACAAGTTTCACTGAAGATACGATTCTAAACGAGTTTGTTACACTGATGCGACTTCCTGATGCAGACAAGGTCCTCATCCAGCATGGGCCACCTGCATTATAATACATATGATCAAAGAGGACCTAATGCAGTAGCTAAACACTCAGTAATGTCACTGAATGCAGCAGAAACCTCTCCACACTTGATTCCCCCTAGGAGACAATGATGGTCTATAGCCACATACATTTCTTAATTTAAATTAATATTAAACCAGACTGAGAGCCTTAGCAAAATCATTGACAAAGAATACATTTCTTACTCACCAACATAAGAGAAAAATATTCTTTTATTCATATCTGAATACAAAAGGAATTTTAGAACAAAAATCTAACTAGCTGCTCACACACACATAGACTCATGAAAATGCTTACACAGCCTTGATTTCAGGTGCAAGAAATCTGATCAGCGGTATGGGTAGGAATAAATGTTTTCTTTGTCTCATTATTAGTTTTTGTTCCATCCCTATGATGGAAAAGAATAAGAAGTTTCACATTTAGAACTATATCCTCTTCCTGGTATACACGGACCTTCCATTAATGTTAATGGCAACATATGCCATTTCTCTTTTCATTTCATATTCATTTATAACCACTTGAAAAAATTTCCTATCAGGACAAACTGAGTTTAGTTAGATTACTCAACAGACAAATGACCCAGTGTTTAAACAGGAGTCAGTGGGCACATTTACATGTGAAATTAGCCTGGCTAAATAAACTCCAGCACGGTTCGTGCCGGAGTTTATTGCTCCCAGGCCCAGTGTCTTCATGTGTGCTTGGGACTACAGCATATTGAACCACAGAGGAGCAGTCCTGGCTGGTAGGGGGCTCTCTGGTCAGCCTGCCAGTCCAGGCTACTTTGACCCAGCTCAATGTGCTGCAGAGGGGCTGGCTGGAGCACAAGGGCGCTTCAGTGCAGGGCTAGCTGGCAGGCAGCCCCGCACTGTAGCACCCTCGTGCCCCAGCTAGCCCCAGTCAGCATCTGTAGCGTAGTACTTGTATCCGGCAGTACTAACCTACAGTGGGTTAATTAGTTTACTCCAGCCTAATAGCTCTGCAAGTGCAGATGGAGATGCTTTACTGCTGAGTTCATTAGGCAACTCCACAGTAAGCATCTCATCTGGATGCTCCCAGTATCTCCTATACATCATCATCATCTTCGTGGAATCTATTCCCAAGATCCAACATGGTTTTTAAAATAAAGCACTGATGCTTTCACCAGCCCCACAGATTGCTATAATCAAAAGGGCACCAGGCTACAAATGCTAGTTTCCAATCTCTGATAAAAAAGCAATTACAGAATGTGACTGGCCAATGTAGCTTTTACTTGACGCATAGTCTGAAAAATAAAAAGCCAGAGATTTTTAGATGGGATATGGTGCTATTGTCACAGATGAGCAACAATCAAGTGTGCTCAAAATGTGGTAGTGCAGTTCACTTAACCCTTCTAATGATTCTAAGTTGTGACCATGTCAGGAGGTCACAAAGTTTCAAAATCTCTTTCAAGTTCCATTTTCTTGCTTGAACTTGCCTTTCCTCCCTATTTCTATTCAATAAAGAGAAATTGAAAAAAAGGTAAGAGTGGTAACTTCTGAACTGTTAACTTTATTAACTTCCAATCTAGAAATAATGATGGAGGTGGTTAAGCACTGAAACAGATTACCTATGGAGATCATGGAACCTTTGTCCTTGGAAAATTATTCATACAAGGTAGACAAACATTTGCCTGGGAAGGTTTAGACAAAAATGACCCCACACAAGCTGGGGCTGGACCTACTAAGGTTTCTTTCTGCCCTATTTTTCTATGATCTGGTAACTTGAGATGAAACTGCACACATGGCTTGCACTACGGCATCCTAAACTTTAATCTCGTGGAGTAAAGATTAAATGGAACTTAATAATGTGTAGGCCTAATGCTAGACTTCTGCACAGTCCATCTTTGGCAGAGAAAGGAGAAGTAACAATAAGTACAAACATTGGACAGCTATCACAGGAAAACATAGCGAAGTGAACCTGCAGAACCTGTTTTCCCAGTGCTACTATACCATACCATCTGCCTGGGCTCAAGTATAAAAAACCCTAATAAACATCAACAAGGTTTCAGAGTAATGGGGACCTTAGCAGTTTCATGTCTAAACTCAAACTTCACTGCTAACAAACTGCTTTAACATCATGCCCACTAAACTGCACCTATTTTGTCAGGCATTGGTCAGGTATACCAAATCCAGAAAATAAATAACATAACCTAAACACAACATGACATAAACAATCCCCTAATTTGCTGCGGTATAATTGAGCAAAGGTATCACTGGAAAATGAGAATAACAGTCTGGAATAAGATTTTTTTTTCCAGTCAACATTAATAAAACTATTCCTATTTTATTTGGAGAAGGAGGGAATTTTTCCCATCAGACTAGTGGAATTTGTTTCCCTTACCTAGCCTCTATATTTTTTTGACAGATGTGACAACAGTTGGTAAATTTTCAACATCAGTTCACTGTTAATTCGAGACCAACGTGAAATATCTCTAATTTACCTGTTTAGAGTTTTAGGTCCATATATCTTTATAGATCCTTTTAAAAAAAAATTCTGTAGTATCCTACATATCATCACCCTGAGGCCTTAAGACAAAGTTTCACAGGGTGTGTCTACACACATTGCCATACGGTGACATTGCTGAAGTGCCGTGTCTTAGTACTTCCAGTAACCACCCATACTGCACCACGCTTGCAGCACACAGTTAATTTTTGACACTACTTTGTCACTGTGGCGTGCTCAAATGGTGGGGGGGGAGGGGAGGAGTGCGCTGCTACAGCACAGTAGCTGCCAGCCATGTGTAGAGTCACATGATTGCTATGTCACCGTACCACATCGTATGGCAATGTAGCACATTGCTACAGCAATGTAGGGCAATCCATGGATGTGCCCATTTAGCACCAAGAACTCCCTCCTGAATGGGTAACAGGGGCTGTGGAATATGTAGTCTAAGGGTGGAGTGGGGCAGCGGGATTCATTGCTGCTGCTGCCAGGACCCCCGCACCAGTTGCACTGCCAGCAACACGAGGACTAATGGAAGGGGGAGGGGGGTCAGGCTGCTCTCACCTCTTCCCACCTCCAGCCACTCGTGCACCAGGGCACAGGTCTATCTACCCCACTCTATCATGGTCCAGCCACCCCCCACCCCAGGCCACAGCTCTTCCCAGAGGGGAGGTGGGGGGTTGGTGCAGCTCAGGTGGCCTGAGGGGAGTGCCGGTGGCTCCACCATGGTGGTAGGGTAGAGACGTGGCCCAGAGCAAGAGTGGTTGGCAGCGGGAGGAGTTGAGGGCAGCATCCCCCCATATCCACTGCTCCTCATGCTGCTGGAGATGCAGCTGGCATGGTGGTCCTAGTGGTAGCAGCAACAGCAGCAATGAGTTTTGCTGCCCTGCTCCACCCTCCCACTGGGTCCTGCCCACCGGGCCCTGCTCCACCCTCCCACACTGAATCCTGCTCACTGGGCCGCTGAGGCGGCTCCTGCCTGTGCTGCTCCAGCCAGGCAGCAACCCTATGCCCGCTGTGGGCACACAAGTTTAGGGGATCATATACCCCCCAAACCCACCGCACCCTGCCCCACACACACTGGGGGCAGGGGCTGTGGGTCAGGAGTCGGGGGCTCCAGCAGGGCTGGGGGCATAGGCAGTGGAAGGCCAGTGCTAACAGGGCTTAGCCTACCCAAATGCAGGGCAGCGGTGGCAGAACAGAGAGCTGCAGGGCAGCCCAGGTGCAAGCTCCAGGTGGCTGCAGCAAGGGACACACAAAGACACAGACACACAGCTGCAGCCTGCATACAGCCAGGATTTCAGCCTGGAGGCATCTGGAGCACTGCCCACAACAGCAGGCAAGTCTGTGAAAGGGAAAGGGCATGAGGGGGTGGGGTCCAGATCAAAGCCCGCCCCAGTGAGGGAGGGAGTGGGACAGAGGCAGGGGCAGGGACTGGAGTGAATGGGGCCTCAGAGTGGATTGTGGGATGGTTGGAGTCCCAGATTTCATAGATTTCATAGACATTAGGGCTGGAAGGGACCTCGGGAGATCATCAAGTCCAGCCCCCTGCCCAAAGGGCAG
>NW_017728907.1:52948541-52956337 GCF_001723895.1 Crocodylus porosus
GCCTCACCAAGGCCGAGTACAAGGGGAGAATGACGTCCCGGGATTTGCTCGAGAATGGATCATCCAGGGGCACAGGGGGGCTGGCACCACTATGTGCACCCTGGGGGAGGCACAGGGGGCACGTGCTCCCTGGATTTGTGCATGGGGTGGAGGCAATGGCAGCAGCTCCCCTGTGCCCCTGAACAAGCTGCTCAAGGCTCCGACTGTCCCATGACCGGCCCCGGGGCTTCATTCACCCCAGCCCCTGCCCCACTCCCTCCCTCACTGTGGGGCCCTTGATCTGCCACCCCCAAGCCTCTGGTTCTTCCCCTCCACAGACTTGCCTGCTGGGCAGTGTGTGTGTGTACTCAGCCCCCCCAAATTATATTTCCTCCCTCCACCTATGGCCAGGGGGAGAGGGACTGCGAGTTGGGAGTGAAGGGCACTGGCCATTTGCACAATGCAGACTGCACAATGAGGAATGTCACTTGGGAGTAATGAAGGGCCACATGTTGATATTGCTGTTCATGTTTTCCTGTTGACGTTGATTTTTGTCTTTAAGACTGGTGAACTGCTTTAACTTGTAGTATGTAGTAAGTATTTGGGGGCCAAACTACTTGTGTGTTTTCTACTTGAACTATTTACTAGGTCAGGACTGACCATCAATGTTTACAAATGGGTCCTGGTACAAACGAGGTGGAGAACCACTAGACTAGATAACCCAGGGGATTCCTTTCACCTCTGGTACTTACAAATCTAGTAAAAATGTATAGGAGAAACATTATTCATATACATTTTAATCACTTTCTAAAAGAGTGAAATACTTATTTTCAAAATATCCAAATATTCACCAACACTATAGTTTAGCTTATTTAAAAAAACAGGTCTTTTGTCTTCCCAATAGCGTAAATTCAAATATTTTATGCAGTCTAATAACCACTCATTTTCAGGAATAAAATTCCTGAATTAAAATTCAACCCTAGTCAGATACTGTATGGCAAGTTTTAATCAAGAAAAGATTATAGCTTGGCTGTAAAAATTCTAAGAATAAAGTTCACAATAGAAATAATACCACAATATTAAATCAGTTCATACAGATGCTAGTACCATAAAGAAGATTTAGCACAAGCAGAAACTGTATCATGAACAATTAACATAACTGCTAATAAATATTGCAAGCAAACGATAGTTACCAATTTAGATCTATAATCCATGAGGCAGATGGAGGCTTTACTGTGAATGTATAGATCAAGAGTGGTCACACTGTTGAACCTGTGATGTAGAAACAAAAGGATTACAATGTGCATGATAAAAACGGATAAAGAGAATATTACTTGAGTAAAGAGACAAAATATTGCTGTATTTGGGCCTAAACTTCTGTCTCACTGAAATTAATAGAAAAATCCCCATTGTCTTCAAGCGAAGCATGTTCAACAGCTCATCCTCAGACATTCAGTTAATATATAATTAGACTTAGCAACTCATATAATCAATTAAATGAATATCACCTACATTAGTGTAACCTAAACTGTGATACTCTGGTTCAGTTAGGTACAACCTGTATACAAGGAATCTTTGTATGCTTCTTGCAGACAGTCAGTAAAGTAAACGGGACCAAGAAGGAAAGAGCATGTAAAACACATTCAGATGTAACTTTGTTTTGTACATTATCGGGGTCAAGGTCTAATCTAAACAGCATAGGATTTAGCCTGGGTGGTTACACTTCTCCTTACAACAGGCCTATACATAGAATAATTATCTCAAAGTAAACAGGTTCTCCAGATATATACCAGCATAGCAAAAAAATTAACCCCTCATCTCCCCACACACACCTCTAATACACCAGAAAGAAATTTAGTCTGTAGGCTGTAACTCCTGCCACTAAACTGAGTTACACCAGCCCCCTAAAGTCTTCTTACGAGTTTATACTACACCTGTGCACTAAGGAAATAATTCAGGGCAAATTCGGGCTGAAGGGTGAACTTCCACCCAGGTCTGTACACATATATGTGTACTAGTACAATTCATTATTCTCCCACGCATTATTTTATACTTCTCAATATTTCATTTCATTTGCTATTTTTTATCCCAGTCACCCAACATCCCTTTCCTGCTGAGCCAAGTTTCACTGTTTCCTCTAACACACTGTCCTACAATTTTTGGCATCATCCAAAGTTTGGAAAGTTTGCTTCAGCCAAATCATTTCGTTTCTCCTAGCATAAATAAAAATGTAGAAGGCTAGACACTGAAATATGCAGAACTCAAAAGATTACCCACTTCCCTGTCATTTTATAAGGGATAACTTGCTGTATTAATTTGGTAAGGATACATGAAAATTAACTGCGCTGCCTGGTATTACATCCTTCCATGCATTAATACGTCTGGAAGTCTTTACAGCTAGAAATTCTGTCTCCTTCCATTTGTTCTTGAATCTATGCATGATGCATGGCTCATAATTTACATTAAACCTGGAGGTTGGGAATCCACTACCCATGGGGTACTGTTATATTTAATACCCTTCTACATTTCAGAGCAGTTTCAAATAACCAGTCACGAACTAATCAGATGTGGAACAAAATAAAGTCCAGGGTTTTTACTTTTCACATCCCAAGTCACCAAGTCTCCGACTTGACAGTTAAACCTCGGTAGGCAGCAGATGAACATCTTGGGGTGGTAGAGATTCTTGCAAGGTATCTATTTCTATTGCTGATAAAGCGAGGAAAGGCAGAACTGAAGTGTGCCTATGTTTTGCAGTCCTAAACTCACTTGAAGCCCACAGCAACACTCTTGGAACAAGTGCTCCTCTGGTCTTACCAACGCTTTCATGATTGTTCAAGAAGCCTTTCACTGTGGTCAAGGAGGGATGGCAAAGGTCCCCATCTGATTCTACCTACGTGCCTGCCTTCCCACCCCAGAGGATGCTGGAGGGATTTAACACCCTTCTCCAACATCTCTGAGGAGTTGCTGACTTCTGGTCTTCTTCTTCAGCTCTCTCTCAAAGAGGTCTGGGAACCAGAAAGATTAAACCCACTCTGCTACCACTACCAACAGCTGGTTGTCTGCCTTACCTACTGCTCGCAAATGCTGGGACGTATAGAAAGCTTATGTCTTACAGTACTGAAATGCAGCTGTTAACCAAAGCTGCCTGCACACTTCCTCTGGAAGGTGCAAAGACTGGGTTCATTGGTTATTTTTTCACTGGGATTTGTTTCTTAGTAAAAATGAGTGTTTTAGTCTATATTTTTTACTAGTGTCGCACCCCAACCTGGAGAGAGAACAAGGATTTGTTCACTGATGTCTTAATCTGTTTGATGACTGAATAGCATATTTTTATGCTCCATAAGTTCATCCAGACAGTTTTTAATTATGCACTTAAAGAGGGCTCTGCACATCTTTCAGTATCTTACTATAAATATAGATTCACCCTTTGCCTCAAGATGTCTGTTAAGCGACAGCAAAGAAAGAACAAGTGGGAATAAACATCAGACACGATCTGCTCCTGCAATCCCAACACGGCATAGAAAAGTCCCTGACTCTTCCTTTCCCTGCCGATCCATCCTTAGCTACACCTACCCAGGGTACTGCAAGTGTTGCTGAAAAATGCCCTCCTTGACAGATATCTTTAAAAGTAATTTTCAAAATATGATTGAGACTTTTTTTAAATCCACAGATCCAACTCTGCAGAATTGAAATTAGATTTAGCTCATCCTAAAATTACTGAGCTAGAGAAAAGCAGGGTGTAGCTTAAATATATTAAACAGAGCTACTGGTGCAGAAAGGGAGTTTAAAAGCGACTTACTGGGGTTACTACAACAGCCAGCTCCCCACTCAGAGAGAGTCTGATCCTGGGGAATAAATTTAACATTTGTAATGTGGTCCAAGTATAGTTTCTCTCTTTTGAAAAATCAGCTCTGCCAACAACCTGTTGTACATCTCCAGCCGCTTGCACCACTTTGCAGCTGTAAAATGGAAATAACTTTCCCTGTGAACTACTCTGAGCAGCACAGAGGAGAAATGCTGCAAGAGAAGCATCCCTGAGCATCCTGAAACCAGTCCTTTGGATAAAGCAGCAGCAGCATTTGTGCTACAGCAGATGTTTAACACTGCCTCAAAGCTGCCTCGGCTGGCAGGGACGTGGTGGCTCAGCCGTTCTGCCACGGTTCCCCTAGCACACAACACGAGGAAAGGCCAGAAAAAACAATCCATGACCCCAAGTGTCCTACGAGTGAAGCATTAGTTTTGTGGGCAGAGGCAGGTGCAGCAGCATGTAGCCTTTTCCTTTCCTGTTCTGCCACAAAAAAAAAAAAGATACCCCACTTACACTTGCTCCATACTAGCCCCAGTGACTATTCTGGGTCTGCTTGTAAAAGCAGGAACCTGCTGCATTTGTCTCATCTCCCACTGAGTCTTCTGCTTAGGTGGTATTCGCTGCCCTGCCGAAGTCATGGTCAATACCTAGCTCAGACGCAGGTCCTGCCTCTTGATGCTCTTGTTTCAGGTTGTTCTCAGCTCAGAGAAACCACTGCATTGGGTTATGGCGGTGTCTCCTTGGCAAGACTGCCTTCACACCTTCGAGGTCTAGAAACTTTAGCTTAAAATAAATGAAAGCAAACTAATATTCTGCCCTCGTGATGTGACTGGGACCTGGGGTATGGTCTTAAAGTATCTATGCTTTAATCCAGTGTGGAAGGGAAGGTGCTCCCCAAGCAGGACTTGTACATCTTGGAAAGAACAGACAGGCTAGAGCCAGGTTAGCATGGCAACTCCTGGCCTCAGCTGTTATCACACACGTAGGCTAGCAACCATGCTTGGAGATAAAGTTTATTAGTTTGTGCAGAGAATTGTCCAGCTGTTAAACAGATGTAAAAAATTATAATCTAAAGTGTGTTTGAGGAGTCAGCCTGAGAAGTATATCTTTGTAGGAACTCATTGCATATTTCAAATATTTTCTGACTTATGCCAAACATTTTCTTTAGTGGAGATGGGCAAGGATTGCTGTAGGTATAATCATTTATTAGACTAACTCCCTGGTTAACATAGACTTAGACAAGCTTTGAATTCAATCAGTGGTTATATAACTTGGGAAACTGAAATAACTGCTCTTTATTTTTCTTGGCCCCGTTCCACGCAATCATATGGACTAACCACATTTTCCCTGTAACAACTGTAACAGAAACCACAGCATGTTTAAAGAGGCCACTCAAAAACAGGCATCATGGACTTACAAGGGTGAATGAAACATGCACAGCTAAATACCAAACAGGCAGGCTACTGGAGAATAATTTTTGATAGGTATTTGGCATTATCATGGGTTTACCCCCCAGCCCATATGCGTTGTGCATTCACGCCAAGCTCTTCCGTAATCAGATAGCAGAAGGACGTCACGGACAGTTATGGTGGGCTGTGGTGCAGGGTCCTTTTCTTAATTCAGATAGAAAAGGTTCTGGCATCTCTTACCCCAGGTCTTCATCACTGCCCTATCCTGCAGCTTAGCCTGAAAGGTTTTTAAACTGTACCTCTTATCCACAAGCAGTGGAAATAGATGCTGTTCATCTCTTACCTTCGGCACCGCATTTGCCCTCCTGACCAGGAATTTAGATAAATAGACCAAAAGAACTACAGAAAAATGACAACCTGCAATGTTATACTGCTTGCATCAGAGAGGGCGGTGAAATAACAAATTAAAACAATGCAACTGGAAACCTATTAAGACACCACCTCCTCTGAAAGGCATGGAATAAAACTTTTCACATTAGCCTTTTTGACTTAAGGTTGTTGGCTGTAGCCATGTTGGTCTAAAAACACAGGCAGACAAGGCTCTTTGGGTAGATGAGAGAGCTTTTATTACACCAACTTAAGCATTCTTGCAAATTTCTCTTGTGAACAAAAGACACTACTTAACTTTATTGCAAGCACTAAATCAAACCCTCCTGTACCTTCATGACACGACTGCCCTAACGCCGGGTGTTTAACTTGATTAGGTGAGTGCAGGACTGGAAGCTCCTCGAGGTGAGGACTGTGACCGACATAAGGCCAGCATTGCCAAAACAGGCATTTTATACTGGGACACGGGGAAATTAAATGACTTGCCCAATGTTCAGCAGCAAGGCAAGAGAAGAGCAGAACTAAAACCCAGTGCCTTGACAACTTCCCCATCCTAATTAGAGTGGATAAACCAATGACACAGCTTGCTGCCAAAATCCAAATGCTCCCTGACAATGGACTACAAGAACCTAAAACTACAATTAATCACACTTTTGAAAGCATCTTATAAACTCCCCCAGATTCTGGCTGCAGGGTATAGTTTTAGAGAGTGGATTTTGTCTAAATCACCAGTTCCCATTGACTAATTTTGAGAAATGTTCCCAAATACCTGACAATACAGTATGTTCTCAGCTTGAAGCATTTAAAGACAAACCGACAGGACAACCTCAGCAGAACAGCTTATTTTTTGCAACGTGTGCAACCAAGTGCTACAAATGTTCAGGGAATCCTAGCTACACAGGCAATTTTCTGGCTCACATTTTATGTTGCGAACCATCAAATATTATTCCACAAGCACCGTGCTGCTCAAGACAAGGTACGCATCAGAGGTACAGACAAGTACCACTGCCAGGTTAACAACTAATGGCACAGCATGCTAGTGATTCTTATCAATATATTACAAATCAGCTAGATGTTCAAACTAAAGGGCAAAGTGCATCTTTGTCAAAATGACAAGATAAGCTTCATCATAAGATGGGGTTATCTGCCAATTGTATTAATTTGGCTTAAATCATTATTATAAATTGACCCAGTGTAGCAAGAAGAGGGTGCTAACATGACAGTCAGAGTAAATACATTCACAGACCAGGAAGCATGGATAATTAAACAGAAAAATTATGTATTTAGTTCCCTGCACCCTAGTACAGAGAGAGATATACAGGTTACAACTTGCACCCACTAAAATCCAATGGCAAGGTGTCGATTGTTCCTATTGACTTACCAGACGCAGGTGCTGAGCCTCTGCCACGCTTACTGAAGTCAGTGAGATTTGAGGAGCCACAGTACCTTAGCACCCTGCAGAACAGAGCTCTTTCTTTGTTCTCCCCATCAGCGAGCCAGAAGTTTTGCTCACTGTCAGTGAGACACAGCCTAGGATCCTACAGCATACCCTGCTGTCCTGATAATAATTCCCTGGTGCTCCCATGCATGAGGATGTCATTAAAGCAACATGAACAATCGGAAAAATGCATTGTCTCAGAGTTCATTTGGCAAAGGTAGAGAACCAATCCTGATCATGCCACGGGTTGGAAGAAAAGCAGATTTTTTATTAATGGAACTGGAATGATTGATCTGTTTGGTTTTATGAAATGCAGCAATGACATGCCACTGAAGACCAAGGAGGGTGTATGTGGAGCATTTCCATATATGTTTGATGTGAAAAAACACAGTTATGTTTTGTAGACAGTAACAGATAAGGGTCTTAGCATGATAGTCACACAAATTCTGTCCCCCTCCAGCAGACAAAGAATTTCACGTCACTAAATACCCTGATGCTTTCCACTGCTATCTATATTTTTAAGATGTGAGAGGACAAAGTTAAGCTTGAGCGAGCAGTGGAAATGATGCACGATGACAGGAAAAGCTGAATAACTTCACAACCGGGAAAGTGGCCAGGAATTTGCAAAAGCAAGGGGGGAAAAAAAGCACCTTTCAATATGTGGGATGTGTTAAAAGTTCAGGATTTCTTTTCTTTTTTTTCAAATCAGCTCTAGTCTTGTCAACCGTGATTCCTTGGAGGTTTGTTGGGTTTTTTTTAAAGGACTATAAAGCCA
>NW_017728907.1:52957333-52963729 GCF_001723895.1 Crocodylus porosus
TGTTGCTAATAGAGTGTGTCTGTGGCTGAAGGTTTTTTTCGCCTCCCGAGAAACGAACCGCGATTTTTACATCACCACGCTCCGTTTTCCCGGGATTTTGTATTTACTGACTGAGGGAGGGCCGCGTACTGAGTTTTGGCAAGCCATCGAGGCCCGCATGACAGGCAGCCGGGGCGGGGGGCGATAAATATTAATTTTCTACATTTTTTAGAGGCCCCGCGGGACGGGTGGAATGGGCTGGTGGGCCGCATCTTGCCCACCCCTGGACTAACGTGTGCCACATGTTGGAAGGAGGGCCGCAATATGGCGGCTGGCGTCTGTAGGGTTGCCGCCTTTTACACCAGGGGTGCACAACTGCGCAAGAGGTGATGCTGGCCAGAGCTAGGAGGGCTGAACCCAGTGCCGTGCAAAGCACAGCGCACCAAATGATTACTGGGGAATTTAATTTTTTTAATTGCACCAATTTTTTTGCCATAGTTTTGAGAGGAAGAAGGGGCGAGAGAGAGAGGGAGTGCTGGGGGACCCGCGTACCTCCTGCCTGGCTCACGTGCCCCCAGGTTGAGAAACGATGGGGTAGAGGATGGGAAATGTGGAGCTCACGGGACCTTGTAGGCTGATTGGCCTTGGGACCGCATATAGGGTGCTGCTCCTCTGTCTTCTATGGACACAAAACCCGACGTCTTTATGTCCTTCTATTGTTCTTTTCAAGACATAAAGGTGTCCGGTTTCATATCCATAGAAGACAGCCAGACTGTCCTCTCTGATGGCAGCCCTAACCTCATATGAAGGGCTGTGGAAATGCAAAAAAGGGAAAGACATTGAGAGGAAGTCGGGGAAGCGCTGAGGTCCCAGGGAGGGGAGCCAGGTATCCAAGGAGGGTGGTCGCTCCTTAAGGAGACGATCCTCCAAGCCCAAAGGGAGGTAATCCCAACACGGATCAAAGGGAGCAGGAGGGCTCAAAAGCCCCCATGGCTCACAAAAAGCATCCGGGAATGTCTCCTTGCCAAAAGGAAGGTGTACACCCAATGGCAGGGAGGGGCCATCACCAGGGATGACTATACTGCGGTTGCTCAGGGATGCAGGGGGGCAGTCAGGAAGGCCAAGGCGGAGATGGCACTGGGACTAGCTTCCCAGATCCAGGACAACAAGAAGTCCTTTTTTAAATACATAGGGGGCAAAAAGAAGGTACCGGGTAATGTGGGGCCCCTGCAGGACACCCTGGGAAATCTGATAGTCACACCAGATAACAAAGCCAACACATGTAACGATTTCTTTGCCTCCATTTTCCTGAACAGGGACTGGAACAGTCACCCCCTCTCTGGGTCCCCCTTAAACCCCAGGGGAGGCGCACCTCTGCCAAGGGTTAGTGAGGAACTAGTCAGGGAACTCCTGGAGGGACTGGATGTATTCAAATCAGCTGGTCCGGACGATCTCCACCCCCGAGTGCTGAGGGAATCGGCTGAGGTTATTGCAGGACCCCTGGCACAGCTTTATGAGCACTCGTGGTGCTCTGGTGTGGTGCCAGAGGACTGGAAGAGGGCCAATGTGGTCCCCATCTTCAAAAAGAGGAGGAAGGAGGACCTGGGAAACTATAGGCCAGTCGGTTTTACCTCAATCCTGGGTAAGGTTTTTGAGAGAATTATTCCGGTGCATATCCATGAGGGGTCAGCAGGGGAGATTATACTTCAGGGCAATCAACATGGATTTATTAGAGGCAGGTCCTGTCAGACCAACCTGGTGGCCTTCTATGACCAGATCACCAAATCCTTAGACGCAGGGATAGCAGTAGACATAGTCTTCCTGGACTTTTGGAAGGCCTTCAACACTGTTTCTCACCCCGTTCTCATTAAGAAACTGGGGGACTGCGGTGTCAACACCCACACAGTCAGATGTGTTGCCAACTGGCTGGAGGGCCGCACCCAGAGAGTGGGGGTGAACAGGTCATTTTCAACCTGGAGGGATGTGGGCAGGGTCTGCACCATTCAATATCTTCATCAAGCGACTTGGACGAGGGGGTAAAAAGCACCCAGTTCAAATTTGCTGATGACACTAAGATGTGGGCATGCTAGAAGGGAGGAATAGGCTACAATCAGACCTAGACAGGTTACAGGGGTGGGCAGATGAGAACAGGATGGGATTTAACACCCACAAGTGCGGGGTGCTGCACCTGGGGAGAAGGAACCAGCACCATACCTACAGGCTGGGGAACTCCCTTCTCATCAGTGCAGACGCAGAAAAGGATCTTGGAGTCATTATTGATGCCAAGATGAACATGGGCCAGCAGTGTGGGGACGCGGTCAGGAAGGCCAACCCCACCTTTTCATGCATCCACAGATGCATCTCGAGCAGGTCCAGGGAAGTGACCCTCCCCCTCTGTGCGGCACTGGTCAGGCCGCAGCTGGAGTACTGCGTCCAGTTCTGTGCACCGCACTTCAGGAGGGATGTGGACAGCATGGAGAGGGTCCAGAGGAGAGCCATTAGCACGATCAGGGGGCAGCAGGGCAGGCCCTATGAGGAGAGGCGACAGGACCTGAACCTGTTCAGCCTGCATAAGAGAAGGCCGAGGGGGGATCCAGTGGCCTGTTACAAACTAGTCAGGGGGGGACCAGCAGGCATTGGGGGAGTCCCTGTTCCCCCAAGCACGACCAGGAGTGACAAGAAATAACAGTCACAAGCTGGCAGAGGGTAGATTTAGGCTAGATACCAGGAGGCGCGACTTCACAGTCAGGGCAGCTAGGGTCTGGAACCAACTTCCAAGAGAAGTGGTGCTGGCTTCTACCCTGGGAGTCTTTAAGAGGAGGCTGGATGAAGACCTTGGTGGGATCGTTTGACCCCAGTACTTTTTCCTGCCATGGCAGGGAGTCGGACTTGATGATCTGCCCAGGTCCCTTCCGACCCTAGAAACTATGAAACATTGCTTACATTGGTCCAGCCAAATGGCTGAATTATTATTTCCACCTCCCCCACAGCAGGGATCATATTGATGCCAGGGGCAACAGCAGCTGGCAAAACAGAATCTGCCCAAGTGTTCGTCCATGCAGGGAATTACACTAGTAGAAAGCAAATTATTCATACAGACAGCTGTAGTTACACTAACATGGATCCCTACGTGGTCCCATCTCATGCTCCAGATTCTTAGTCTTCGTTTAGAGAATCAGGAGCTGAATTTTCTAAGGTAAAATGAATGTAATACATTCATAGGCAATACAGAGGGGTGCTGAGAAGCTCCTGACCCCAGGAAAGACAGCCAAGGGGCTCTGCTGTGTCCTTCGCAAGCCACCATCCATCTTCAGCATATAGGGGAGTGCAGGTATGTTTGGTGTGTCCAGAACTGGGTCATGGTGGAGCAGAGCCTGCCAAGGCATCACCCATTAGAGTTGCCTCCCTGAAGCTCTAATACGCACCTGGGCTGGGCATCTCAGATCAGGGAGTCACAGATTCACAGAAATTTAGGGCTGGAAGGGACCTCATGAGATCACAACCAGGTCCCGTCTGCTGCTCAATCCCCACGGCACTGAGTTCTGCTTGGATAGGACAGTGAACCTGCCCCAATCACTAGCTCTTCCGGTTCCACAGAAAACACCCCAAAATGTGACCCGTGTATAACCAAGGAGGCAGTTTCTGATGGAGCCTGTAGGTTTCCTGAAGTAGTTCCAAGTGGTATGAAGTATCCATTTCATCTCAATGGGTCTGTTAACTCTGGAGCTTACCGGTGATAATTCACATGTCAGCATTGTTAACTATTCCACTGACAATTGCAGGGGACAAAAAAGAAAATGGGCAGCACGCAGCAGACAAGGACAGAGAGCCATGATCCAGTTTTGAAGATCTGCACTGTGCATGGTGAGAAACGTATCATTTGGACATGCCAAGGGGTTGCAGCTCAGTTTGTAGGTAGAGATTAAGAGAAATGTATGACTTTCCTTTTTCCAATTCAACCCCTGCCTCAAAAACAGGGATTTGGAATATAATAATTTCTATATGCCTATGGTCACTCTTCTACTGTAGGATCCATAATGCTTTACAAAAAGAAATAATTTAATCACTTACTAGGTCTCATCCATCCTGGTTGTTCCTTTGACTGCTGCACTTTAGTAAAGCTTTTTAGCGAGAATCATGAATGCTCACTGCTGGCATCAGCAATAGCTCAAGATGCTAGCGGAAGCACTCCAGGTGGCCCAGTCCCAGGTACCAGAGATGCGAGTTGACTCTCCTGCAGACGCATTGCCATAATGTGGGAGACCTGCCCATAATTAGCCACTTTCAAGTTGTATATGATCAAGAGCATCAAAGGAAAATGTACTTGGTCATATTTTGTCACGAAAAAAAAAAATCACCACCAAAAAGCATCAGGAAACATTACCTGTTGCTGCTGGCTCCTGGTTCTGCTGTAAACAGAGTACTCTGTTAATTGTGTAGGGAATTTAATCCATTTTCTTTTTGTTGTACAAAAGTGCCGACATCTTTGCTGTATAATGTAGATGTTTGGTACAACTGCGACAGATCTGAGGTATTATCTACGTAAATAAATACATACCTGGGGAAAACCATTGCAGCAGATTTAAAAGCGATGGTACCTCTACCTGTTTGCATGTAGCAGAAGGGCAGATTTGATGAGCAAAATGATACCTTTTGGCCTTGTATTCAATGTGAACTGGTCCCCATGTAAAAGCAGGGGAACCCCTAATCTAGTCTGTTTTGAAAATACCCTGTGGAGGAGAATCTTCTAAAAAGGTGAATTAAATTAACCACGTTATTTCCTCTCTGCTCCCTCCCACCAAATCCAGTGCAAGTAACCCAGAACTACAGGTAACTACAGACTAGTCAGCCACCCCTTGATCCCCAGAAGAAAAAAAAAAATCATGGAGCAGGTCCTCAGGGAATCTATTTCTAAGCATTTGGAGGAGGAGATGGTGATTAGGAACAGTCAGCATGGATTCACCAAGAGCAAGTCATGCCTGACCAAACCAATTGCCTTCTATGAGATGACTGGCTGCTGGGAGAGCAGTGGACGTGAAATACCTGGAGTTTAGCAAGGCTTTTGATACCATCTCCCACAGTATTCTTGCAAGCAAGCTAAGGAAGCATAGGCTGGATGAATGGACTGAAGCGGATAGGAATCTGGCTGGATTGTCAGACTCAACAGGTAACGATCGATGGCTTAAGGGCTAGTTGGCAGCTGGTATCAAGTGGAGTCCCAGGGGTGGGTCCTGGGGCTGGTTTTGTTTAATATCTTCATTAACAATCTGTAAGATGGGATGGAGTGCACTCTCAGCAAGGTTACAGATGACACTAAGACCTGGGGCGGGGGGTGGAGAAGGGGGTGTTGGGAATACAGTGGAGGGTAGGGCTAGGATTCAGAATGACCTAGACAAACTGGAGAATTGAACCAAAAAAACAAAAACACATGAGGTTCAACAGGGACAAATACAAAGTCCTTTACTTAGAACTGAAGAATCCCATGCACCTCTATATGCTTAGGACCAACTAGCTAACCAGGAGCTCTGCAAAAAGAGGACCTGCAGATTACAGAGGACAGATGAGATGGATGAGAGTCAGCAGCGTGCCCTTGTTGCAAAAAAGGCTAACAGCATACTGGGCTTCATTAGTAGAAGTGCTGCCAGTAGTTTAAGGGAAGTGATTATTCCCCTCTACTCAGCACTGGTGAGGCCCCCACTACAGAAGGGATGTGGACAAGTTGGAAAGAGTCCAGCGGAGGGCAACAAAAATGGTTAAGGGACTGGAAACGCATGATTTGTGAAGAGAGGCTGAGGGAAGTGGGCTTACTTAGTCTGCAGAAGAGAAGACTGAGGGGGAATCTGATAGCAGCCTTTAACTACCCAAATGGTGGTTTCAGAGAGGATGGAGCTGGACTGTTCTCAGTGGTGAAAGATGACAGAACAAGGAGCAATGGGCTCAAGATGCAGCAAGGGAAGTTTAGGTTGGCTACTAGGAAAACCTGTCTCATGAGGAGAGTGGTGAAACACTAGAATGGGTTACCTAGAGAAGTGGTGGACTCTCCATCCTTGGACATTTTTAAGGCCCAGCTTGACCAAGCCTTGGCTGGGATGATGTAGTTGGGGCTGGTCCTGCTCTGAGCAGGGGGTTGAACTAGATGTGACCTCCTGAGGTCCCTTCCAGCCCTCATTTTCTACAACACATTTCTGAGCAATCAATAAATCCCGTGTGCTTTATAGGCTACCTTCACTACCCAAGAATACTATTTTTTTCCCCGTATTCTTCCTCTTCACACCTTCTCCCTACCTCATCCCCAGAAGTTTGTTTCCATTTTGATTGTGCTTTACTTTAAATTTGCAGGCTCCTCAGCATTTATCCACATGTACAGGTTTTTGCATGTCTATGGATCCATGCGAATAAAAATGTTTAAAAAACTTG
>NW_017728907.1:52963829-52966446 GCF_001723895.1 Crocodylus porosus
GTTTAAAAACTTGATCCAACCACCTTTGGAGTGGATGCAACTTGGCAAAGGCCATGGACCAGCAGCTTCAGTTTTGTAATACTTTAATCGTTTTAAAAGAGATAGTAAGTTTTTGTTATGGTTATATTTTTGCCTAGAGTAATTTTGGCTAATTATGGTATTGAGAACACTCTTCGAGCCAGACAATGTGTAAGTGAGGTGCAGATAGCCAAGGGCTTGATCCTTCACTTAGAAGCAATGGGAGATGAAGTAACTGTCCAAGGCCAGCCAAAGGTTATGGTTGCAGCCCCAGTCCCAGCCGGAGGTTATTGTTGCAATCAAATTCTGCTTCAATTTGTTCAGATTTAAATGTAATAAACAATAAATACAAATCTAGGCACCTGGGATATCATTAATACTGTCACAAAGTCCCACCATCATTCAGTAATGATTCCAAAGATGCTCTGCCAAGCCTGGTACCAACTAAAATCTCTTTTCCACCTTGTCGTCATTATGGGAAGCATCCTCTCAGCTGTTTCCCAAAGCCAATTTCCAGAGCAGCCACTGTACATAACAGGGACTTGCAGCTTGCCCCCATCACAGCTGGTAGTGTTGCTCTACAGTATTCCCTTCAGCATGCAATCTGCCACTGACTTGAATAAATACAAGGCAAGGGCCCAGATGCTCAGCCTAGGAGAACATCCCAAACAGCCCTGTGAAGCATCTGCATGGAGAGGGTACTGGCACGTACAGACGTCTACCTCTGCCTCCAGATGGACCTATTCTGACCTAGTTTTCCTTAGAGCACTCGCTCCATGTCTAACTCTGCTCAACATCCCAGGATTGCTCTCTTTATAGCACACAAGTTCTGTGCCACTGTGTAGACCAACTTCCTTTACAAATCACCTTGAAGAACAACAGAGCTTGTGGATGGCTTCTTATTCTGCAACCTATCTTACCTGAATAAGTGGGAAGGGGTGGGGTGGGACTATACTGAACTAGGGAATGCACAATTTATTGTGGCCAGAGTTTTCCTCTCTTCTACAAGACCTTCACAGAGGCTACCCAAGGTTTGGCTCTCTCATGTTTATATAGGCCAGAGGTAGGCAATATTTTTGGGCAGAGGGTTGCTTATTGAGTTTTGGCAAGCCGTCGAGGGCTGCATGACAGGCAGCCAGAGGCAGATAAGTATTCATTTTCTGAACTTTTTAGGGGCCCCGTGGACTGGGTAAAATGGCCTGGCAGGCCACATCCAGCCTGCATTTTGCGTGCCCATGATATAGGCTATATAATACATTCAATTATATCAACAATATTTCCTTTCACTTCCATGGCATCTTCCTTCCCTTCTGAGATAGGGCAGTACTATTACAGATGGCCAAACAGAACTATCTGGGCTGAAGGTTGAGCACCCCCGGTGTAGGGGATTCCATCAACACCTACATAGAAGGTCTATCAGTATACTCGAATAGGCCAAGCAGAAGATACTAAATACATCCAGCTGCTCAACTCCATCAATGGTTTTATCTATTGTATTAACACTTGTTACAGCAAAGCTTAAACAAACCAAAAAAAAAGATATATATTGAGACAAAGAAGCTGTTTATTAGTATCCCTACGCCTGATGAAGGGTGACTGTGCCTGAAAGCTTACCAAGAACTTTTTTCTACTACTCAGTTGGTCTAATAAAAGATATCATATCTACTCAAAATACCTTGCCTGCCTATGTAGTATCTTACCGATCCAGTTTGCACAGCTTCTTGAATATTACACTATGCCACAAGAATAGTAAGGGAAAACTTTTTTTGGACTCTCAGCATTTTTCCTTTTTGAGAAATGTTCAAAACTCAGATGCTTAATCTCTGAGAGAGGGTTCATCTTAGGTAGATGGATTTAAACCCACAGCTTGAATATTAGGACAGTGGGCTATGATCCAGTAGTGAGAGAATCAACTGGAGCTGGTTTCTTTGAAAGTGCAGCTGCAGACTATGGAGCACCATCATGTATGAAACATGTGGGTCCCTTGATAAAAGACGGCAGCAAATTGCTGGAGTGTGAGATCTCAGTATTTTATTCATGATGTGAAGACAAAGGATTAACTTCATGCTGTGCATGGGGCATGTTAAATCCACATTGAGACTAATACAGACCCCCACAATACCACACTTTTATCAATGCAGTTGTTTACTAATAGTTGGAAAGCTCCTAGGACTCAGGATCTTGTCTGTCTTTTCCTAGTGTGAGACACCTATTACAGCTCTGGCTATTGTAAGAAGAAAAATTAGCTCATGGGACTACCATACTACACTTTTGCCATATTTCTTTGGTTAGATCCTGCTCTTAGACCATTTAAAAAAGGGCTTCCTAGGTTTTGGGCTGACAAACTTAAAAAGTCTGTTTAGCCCCAGACGTGCAGAGCACTTTCCATTCCAACTAGCCAGATGGTTAGCTGCCATGAGTCCCTGTTTAATTTATTTTTGGGTTTTCCTCAATAGGTTGCTACTTTTTTGTCAGCATGTTTGTCTAAAGATTTATCATGCCAGGGGCACTCGACTGGATCAGTACAAAGGCGCTTGGAGTTCTTTTTAGTTTTCGTAGTTTCTAGGGTCGGAAGGGACCTGAGCAGATCATCTAGTCT
>NW_017728907.1:52971817-52981929 GCF_001723895.1 Crocodylus porosus
CTCTTTAGCCTGGAAAAGCGCAGGCTCAGGGGTGATCTGATGGCCACCTATAAATTTATCAAGGGTGACCACCACGATCTGGAGGAACGTTTGTTCACCAGAGCGCCCCAAGGGATGACGAGGTCGAACGGTCACAAACTCATGTCCAGCCTGAAACGGTCTTGCAGAAGGAAGAATTTCTTTACTGTCCGAGCCCCCAAGGTCTGGAACAGCCTGCCGTCGGAGGTGGTTCAAGTACCTACATTGAACACCTTCAAGAGTAAACTGGAAGCTTATCTTGCTGGGATCCTTTGACCCTAGCTGACTTCCTGCCCACTGGACGGGGGGCAGGACTCAATGATCTTCTAGGGTCCCTTCCAGCCCTAATGTCTATGAAATCTATGAAAGGGATTTCTTGCAGGGATCCAAGAAGCTACTAAAGAAGGGTCAAAACTTGTTATGAGTACCCCCCAAAAAAGAACATATCACTGGATTGCAAACAGGAGTATGCACAAGGAAACACACATGACAGAGACAAGCAAGTATGAGGACTTCGTTCTTGTTCACTGCTGAGCCAACCAAAAACCAATAATGAAACTTTAATCCCAAGTGCTGCAGCCATTTACAGAGTTGACCTTCCCCTCTACATTAAATGGAATTGCTCACATCCAGAAAGCGACTCCTGAAGGAAGAACTACATTGGACAGCCTCTCCATAGTTTAGTGATGTGTACAGACCCATGCTCACATGGCTACAGTATTTCCTGCTCAGGAGTTGGTGTGAAGGTCATAACACAGCACTGCCTTGTGCCATATAGACACCTGCATAGGTACTTGCTCATCAGGCCCTTACACATGCCAGAATGTATGTCTAATTGACTATCAGTGGCACAAAGAGAGAGGTAGGAGAAAGGGATAAAGCAACAATGTAGAAGTAAAGGGCCAAGAACGAACCTTTGTAGATGTCAAGAGGGAAGGGTTTTGGTAAAGAGGTGCAGCCACCACCAGGGACAATAGGTACAGAGCTACATAGGGTTACAAGCCTGTGTAGGAGGAGTGCAGACCTCTGAAATAGCCATGCAGGGGGAAGGGAAAGGCAAAAAAGATAGTGTCAGAGAAAACAGCAGAGGACAGAGAAGGCAGTCATTGACTGCAGAGCAAAAGCACTAGTTGGGAAGCCATTAAAAGCCCTGATGTATAAGAAATGATGGGCACATTCCTCCTTGAAGTGGAAGGGATAAGGCCATAAGGAGAGTTACCAGGCCAAAAGAGGTTTGTTTAAGAGGCTGGATGTGGACAGATTCAAGAAAGGTTAGAACGGTGCCAGGGAGCAAGGTATTTTTGACAGAGACAGAGAAACCAACTGAACAGAAGGAAAAGGATGAAGAGACAGTTTTTCTTAAGTAGCTGAATGATGATTGAAAGGTCTAATGTATGTAAAAGAAAGTCAAAGTATGGGAAGGATACATCAGGAGGAGGTGGAAAAGGGGTCCTTGAATCTTGGGGTACAGCCAGATAAAACAATGATGGTGCATTCAAAGGAGGAACCACTGTAACTGCTGAGTGTGTCTGCCATATCCTGTGGCAAGTAGAAGCTAAACTGCAGTAATTATCAGGTTTGTTCAGAGGTAAAATGTGCTTGTTTAGCTTTGAGTTTGAGGAACAGAGCGCACACACTAAAGCAGGTGCTCAGCCCCTATTCCACAGGCAGATCTGGCCCCTAGGTCTGTGGGAAACCCCCGATGTGATGGGCCCTGCATACCCAGGGCGGTGCAGAGCCTGATCCAGGGGCACGGAGCCCAGCAGAGGTGGTGCGAGTTCTGAAGCCCAATCCCCAAATGCAAGACTGGGATGAGGTGGCACAGGCCCCCCATCCCCTGATCCCCACATGTGGAGCTGGTCAGAGGTAGTGTGGAGCCCTAATTCCCGTGCACAGAGCTGGCACAGGGTCTCAGGGCCCCAATCCTAGCATATGAGGCTAGGCAGGGGCAGTGCAGTTCAGATCCAGCCCACAAACCAACCATGCACGCAAGGCCAACAGGTTGAACACCATCGCACTAAACAATTGCCATGGAGCAGCTGACACATGGTAAATCCTGTCCTTCTAATTCTGAAGGAACGTTCAATCAGTCCATAGCCACAATTAGCTAAGATTGACAGGATGGATGTTAGCACCGCACACCCAGACCATCACACAGAGCAGAGTGGATGGAAAAGATAGTTTGAAAAAACGACTTTGAGGTCACTTTACTTTTGATCTCAGAACTTCCTTCAAAGTAAAGTATTTGCAGATATTATTCTCATATCATTGGGCTGCATGTTCATAGAAAAGGCAACAGTGAGCTTGTATTAATTTTCCACTGACAGATTACGAGGATCCTAAATTGTGTGGGAATGTTTGGGATAGTGAAAAAAAAATAAAAGGAAATACAGGGGTGGGAAAGACTGAGCAATGTTATTAAAACCTGTTGAATCCTATCTGGATTGACTAAGTAGATCGCTCCCTCTGGTGGCAAATGGGAAAATTGCCTGCCCTCACAGCTACACCATCACTCCAACACTACTATTGCCATTTATTTGTTATACTCTAACATCATTATTTTTTGAAGTCATTTTCCCCTAATAGTTGCTGTTAACTATTAACTAAAAAAGGACTAATTTTTAGGGGAAAAAAATGTTCTCTAAACAATAACTTTTAGAGAACATTTGGCTAAACTTCAGCATTCTCTCTAAAGTATAATCAAACAGTAATTTGTAAAAAGTAAAGAAGTTCCCTCAACTCCTTCACTGCTTGTGATGAACTCTCAGCAAGTATGAGAGTCCTACGGCCTGCCTCGTATATCTGTACAGTCCTGGCTTCTTAAAGTATATGGATAGGTGACACCAAATTTTGAAGTCTATCCATACCCTTCAGAAATAATTCTCAACACTGCAATAACATACCGGTATTTTTATATATCTTTTACTTTTTCTTAAGATGGGTTTTGATGTCTTGCTTAATACCCCAAACCAGAAACTGCAATAAAATCAATCAACCGTTGGCATAAATCAATCAACTACAGGTGTGTTTTAGAAAAGACTGGAATAGGTGGAGACAATTGCAATCTGAAATATGAGCAAATATGTCTGCTTAGGATACACCAAGAATATAATTGGTTCCACAGTAAAATAGGGAGGTATGAAAGAAAATAGACTTGGGGCTCAAAACTGCACTTGTCAGTGTAGTTTCTGAACATCTTGTGTGTCAGCGTGTGGAATGTATAAATTTCACCAGCAGGAGGTAAGGTGCTATTTCGGGATGATCGAGAGGACTTGGGAAAACCTTCAGCTGTTGTGTCACGTAGCTAGCTTATGTCAGCATTATGGAGCGATCATATTAGCAGCTGACGTGGTGACCTTACATTAAGCCAGCCCTGTAACTTGTGTTGTGCACACTCACCTTTGTTATTTGCACCACCACACAAGTAAGGAGCTTGTGAGAGTGTATGGGTCCAAATTAATGGAATCACTCAAAATAAAAAACATAGAAGACTGTAGTGAAGGCGAGCCCCATACTGGTATGAGAAGAGCTCCCACTTACAGACACACAAGGAATTTATGCAGGCACACAGCTGGGGCTGACTGCTGACAGGTACATAGTTCAGCAGAATGATCCTGCTCAGTGTTTTCTCGATAGGATGTCAGAAGTCCGACATGCGATCTTGATGACAGCGACCAGCAGGGCTCTGCAACATATTTGTCTTCCATTGTTTCCTTTTAAGAGACAGGCATGACAGCAGATCCACTAGGTAGCTCCTTAGTCAATCAATACAGGGTGCTTGCTTCTTTGTGTGGACTATAGTAGGTCAAAAGCAACAGTGACTCATTCTACAATTGTCTTCACTAAACAAATGAGTGCTGTCATAATTTAGGCTACATTAAAAGCCATTTTCTTTTATTTGTTCTAATAGATAATTACTGGATACTCTTGTTCCCAATTGTATACGAGGTTCAAGAGAGGTTGAATTATGATGATTTAAATGCCAAGAAAATAAACCTAATGACAATCACTGAAAAGCAGCAATTGTCTGCTGGAAAAATAAGTGGAAGGCCCTTTTCACCTGTAACATTCATCATCATCGATAACCAACATGACATACACAAATACATTTCCTAGTTCCTAAAAAGAATGGAAATGTGTTCCTCCCCTCCAAAAAACCCCCATTTACCATGCCCTTTATTTTTAAAAAGTTTTAATTTTTCACCCTGGTACAAAAATACAGTACAATGTGATGGCAAGGCATTCTCCAAAACATTCAGCAAGAGTGGGAATCCCCATAACACTTCAACATAATCTTGTCTTAATATTAACCAAAGATGAACGGATGATGGCTAGCTGGAGCTCCTACCTGAAGGCAAGTCAAGACAAATCACAAACAGCTCTACAAAGAAGATCTTTTGCCGAGTGAATATTCTACAAGCTACTTTGGGATACGCATGAAAAAAACAAACAAACAAAACTTTATTTGGTTTAGTGGCAAAATTACTTGTTTGATTTGTTTGGCTTTTTAGAAAATAGCTAGCTTGAGTCTCAATCTCCTACTCATCTGAGCATCGCCCACTGATGGCCAATGAAGGATCCAATCCCAAATAGAGATCAAGCTCTCACTATTTCAATGCATAATAATCACACTGCTCATCCTCTTAAGATGCAGGTTAAATGCTTTGAACGCTGGATACAAGTGGTCATTGTTACATGGACACCCACTGAATATTTGGTTTGAGATCACTTCAGGGACTCGTGTAAATTAGCTGTTAAGTATTAAAGTGTAAACTGGCTGGGAAAAAGGATAACACTGTATCTGATGCTTATGTCTGAAAAATCAAAATGTTTAACCTAGCAAATTACTAGTAAGAGAATTCTGTCCTTCCAGTGCAACTACATTTCTTGGTCTGTTTAACAGTTTATCAACAACAAAAAAACTTTAATACTTTTAGAGTTTCAAACTGATGGATAAGTCATGTTCAATGTATATATTATAATTCATCTCCAAGATGTTTCTGCTTGAAAGCATCACCTGTCAGCTTCTCCTGAGCTTCTTTCATCCCCTGGACAACTGCAAAAAATAAAATTATATATAGAGCATCAGCTGGTTTGTTTCAACACATATGATATGGATTAAGTAGGAAATTCTGAAAATGAAAAGTATATTAGCCGCTACTGGTACAACTAGATAGCATGAACACTTGGAAACAACATGCAAAGGGAAAAAAAGATAAAAGGGTGTGTCCTTTTGGCTTTATTATGAGGCATAAAGAATCTCTTAACATCTTCCCTTCCACTCTTCCTCCTGCTTTTCCCTTTCACCCTTATTTATAAATTCAGCTTGCACCTAGCCCTTTTTCCCCTAGAAAAACTCTATGACCAGGCAGAATTGATAGGATTAGTACATCAGAAATACCACGTAGCTGAATTTGGGAAGGACATTTTTAAAACACTCAGAATAGTAGAGGTTGACTTTTAGCTCATTTAACTCATATAGTTGGGGCTGGTCCTGCTTTGAGCAGGGGGTTGGACTAGATGACCTCCTGAGGTCCCTTCCAACCCTCATTTTCTATTATACTATGTCTCACATGACTGAGAAGCAGTTGGCAGCAAAGATGTCTATATTAAAGGTTCAACACTTCCCTCACAATCCACATTTCTGGGACCCCCAACACTTTTACCAGGAAAGGCAGGGCTTGACATCACTGATATTTCTAACAACATTTTATACAATATGTATTTTTTATTCAGGAATGAAAAGCATCTTTAAAAAAAGTTTCAAATCACCACAAAGCAACATAAAACTTTGTTTTTCATTTCAAAGGCCATGTTTAATATAACAGAGAGTCATTTTCTGCATATTTTCCCAATACTGCTGAGATCAATAACTTCATGGCAGCTGAGCAATCAATTTTTCCCAGGCTCACAAGGAAAACCCTGGCAAAGCAATGAGAAGTGGTAGCTGCTTCTGAAAGCAGCATATCATCAGAAAGATACCCTCTGCCCTATCATGCACAAAATATTCTATCCGACAGCTCTTCTCTTTGTTGGCCATCTCAGCTGCAAGGACTAAACCTAAAGCATCCTCCCATTTCTAGACGTGGCCTCTCAAGAACTGAAGCAAGCAAGTGGGATGCTATGGAGAAGGTCACATTTCTGTGTGTGCAGTTTTTGGATAAGAAAGCTTGAATTTCCAAAAATATCACTACCTGCCTTTTGCAGATACTAAGAGGTTACTGCATAGCAAGTTACACACGTTATCTGAGTGGGGTTTAGTTTAAAGATCAGGTATTTGGCATTGGCAGGATGCTGTATGTGAAAGACTATAGTCTTACAAATTATTAGGAAGATCAATTTTCTTCTCTTTCTTCCCTTCCGTTATACTCCAGAGAAGAAAAATCACATTTCCTCTCAATTGAGCATACTCTCAACTTATGGGATAGCTATAATTTCCCACTGTTGCTAGCACTGGTCTGTTTCCCCCTGCTGTTAGTGATTTTTGGAACTACAGTGTCAATCAGATCTGCCGTTACCAAGCTTAGATGACACAGTATTTCAAAAGACAGCACCACTGGGTCTATACTAAGGCTACAAAGTTTACCGATGATTATACAGCCTCAAAAGAATAAACTGATGTCACCTTTCCCACCTTCAGTGAACTGGCCATTGCTTGGTGCAATGTGGCCTGTGAAGTGTGGTGCATATATGCATACAAATATACACATGCCTATATGTACACACATATATTTATATAAATATTTATCATACATTTATATACACACATATGTAAATAAATAAATAAATGTATGTGCATACATATAGGCGCGTGTATATTTGTATACATATATGCACCACCCTTCACAGACCACATTGCTAGCTCTTGGTGCAATGGCCAGTTTATTGGAGGTGGGAAAGGTGACATCAATTTATTCTTGAAGCTGTCCCTGACAGCTTAAAAGTAAAAGGAAAGAACAGGCATGGTGAAGTACTGCATTTATAAAGAGAAGTCAGGAGTGGATGTGTAACCAAGCCCAGATTTTTTAAGATCCAGATGGGAAATAGAAGCACATCCTGATTCTATGCTAAGGCTCCTGCCACCCTGCCCAAGGTGTTGAAGAAACTCATTCATCTGGTTTGTAGCAGCTTCCAGGTATACTGTGACCCAGTAGGTTTCCTCTGCTCCGTACACGGGTGTCATTTCCATAACATACTTGCAATTCAGTCCCACCCAAACCAAATCTAGAATTAATTCACACATACCCTGATCAGCATTGGTGTAGAAATACTTGTAGCTGGGATTTCCCTTCTCATTTATGATCTCTGGATGGATTTTTCCACTGGGATCTGTTCAATAGAAGAGTGATTAAAATGTTGAACAAGTAATGACAAGTCATGCGAGAGGATGTAGCAGCTGTGTATGAGTCTTACCCATGAAGAGGATTCTGGGAATGTAGCCACCATCAGGGCTAAAAGCTTCATCCTTTGGCTCGTCGTCATCCTGTGGGTGGCAAGACAGAAATAAGAGAACATTTGCGCTTTCTGAGCAAGCTAGTCAACAAAATGTAGCCTTAAGGAAATGTGCTATCTTCTTCCAAGGGTAGTTTGAGTAAATGTCATCTTGAAAAGATGATAAATCATTACAAAATTCTCTACAATGCCAACCAAAGAAATAAAGTTATTTTCACCCAGATAAATATCAGTTGTGAAAATAAATTTAGTTATCTGCACCAAGTTACATATTTATTCTGTTTTGGGGTTGTAATGTTTGTCATGTAGTGACTGCATCTATAAAAGCCATTTTTCTTCTGATTAGCGTAGAGAGGGAAAATGGGCCAATTGTTAAAGATATAATGGAACAGACTCAGCTTCATAAGTAGAACTACTATATAAATATTGCAAAGAGTTTCCTTTTTAATCAAACAGACATATCAAATTAGTACTGTGTGATTATTAGATAATTTGAGGAATTTAGATAGGAAGGACAAATAAAGAGTTAAAAGAAATATGGACTTAAGGTACTTCATTACAAAATGGTAATATGGACATGAACTGTAGGAAAGCCTACCTCCAGATTGACCATAACAAAATTATGGGCAAGTTCAGAGATCTCCTTGGATTCGGCAAACTTTGGCTTTAAAGCTAAAAAGAAAAAAGAAAGAAGGGGAAGGGGAATGGAAGAGAAAACTACATCTAAATTCTACCGAGGGAGGGGTGGGGGGCGGGATTCAGGCCTATAACAAAGTCCTCATTTCATCCCTAAAGAAGGGACTGGCAACATATGGGCCATGGAGCTGCTGGATCTGGCCCATTGAGTGGAGAGCTTTGCCTCTGCCCGAGCCCATGCTGGGTAGCAAAGAGCTGCAACCAAGACCATACGGCTGGAAGTTGCACTCACATTGCTGCTGGTTCACCCCATGCCCCCTCATCCCCCTGGTTTCCCAACTGCAGCAAGGGTGCAGCTTCCAACTATTAGGGAACTAAGCCAGGGCCAAGCAGCTGCCAGCTGTGCCCAGGCTGCAGCCAGGAGGGGAGAACCAGACAACTTTCAGCTGCCCGCCCCCAGCAGAGCTCCCCACCAGCTGGAAGCTGCACTCACTGCAGCTGAGGAGCAGGGGACTGGGAGAACTGGCAGTGGTGTGGGTGCAGCTCCCAGCTGCCTGGCCCTGGTACGAGCACAAGCAAACTCCCTCGGCTGATTGAGCATGAAAGCCACCCAACCTGTGCAAGACTGGAACCAGGTTGTTCTGGCCCATGGCTTATAGAGGTTGGCAGTCCCTGTTTTACAGCATAAGTACTTCTCATTGGGAAACTGAATCTTTGTAACAGCTACTGAATCTGCGACTTGGAATAAAAGCTAGCTAACCAAATCCTTGCTAAGCAGTCATAGTCATACAATGAATACTGAGCAAAAATAGCTATATGGGTTGTATTCAAGCCAATGGCTTCAGAGCAGGAAACTCTCCACATTGCATTATCAATCAGCTGAACCATCTACTCCACTTTACCTACAGTTTTAAAGCAATGCAATTTTTAGGCCCTTCTATTATGCTACTGAATCAGACAAAACATCTAATGAATCACTGAGAAATAACTATCCAGTGTAAGTAGATTTAATTATATCAATAATTGCTCTTTATCAAGAATTCTCAGTAAAAGCAGAATGACCCTTTTTTGCACTTTTACATGATTTAAAGGTGAGAGTCTAATTCTTACTGTACTGTATTAAAGAGTTCTGGTTTCTGGCATTTAGCTGTAGCTCTCCTTTGGCAACAACAAACAGTACATGTGTTTGCTACTGTACTGCTCGGAGCAAAAAGCAAATGCAACACACACTACATTTTAAACATTCATATTTCTAAATAAATAATAATATAGACTTGTATATAAACAAAGCTTCTGTTAAGTCTTTTAGCACTAAATGCACATACCTTTGCACGCTCCACACCAGGATTTGTGGATGATAATCATGAGGGGCAAACCACTAAAAAAAGGCAGAAATTGATCATTATCGCTGAGTTTGCCAATGAAACTCAGAACCTGCACTTTCTAGCAATCAAGATGTCTAAAGAAACTTGCGGATACTGGAAGATAACAGGCATATAAAAATTCTGTCATGCCCTTTGCATTAGCTTCTTTACAAAAGTTTGCATGTAATTACAATTCCATGTAAATATTACTGCACAGTTATTAATTATAAATGCCACAAAATAGTTAAACAAGCATACTGTCCAACCACTTCCACTGAGGGGCTGGAGGCAGATCTTTTAATAACATTTTACTCCACACGGGTTTTTGCAAGATGGTGGCAGCTGCGTGAGCATTTTTAACAAGACCAACAAGAAAACTATAATGCTCCGAAGCGTTCATTCAGGGCACTGACAAGACATGGAAAAAGAAGAGAAAACATATATACAGAGAGGGTGCGTCAGTGGGGTTTTTGGTGCTTGTAGCCAAAGCTGATTCAATCACCTATTAGATAAAACCACCAAAAAAGTCCTACTAAAACCCCTCTCTCTCTACAGACATTGAGAAAGGAGGGCAGGGAACAGCTGCAAGCAGACCTGGACAGGTTAGACAAGTGGGCAGAAAACAACAGAATGCAGTTCAAC